>NC_133467.1:29561712-29874212 GCF_048565385.1 Saimiri boliviensis | reverse complement strand
AAACAATCCCTGTGGCAAATGCACCCAAAGGTGACCTCCAATGTGCCAGATCCTTGTGTAGCCCCCTTGCGTTTTAACTTTATTTAAGACTCCATTTTAGCAGCCTGGAGTGGGACTTTCTGCATATGAGAGGCATGTGTGGAAAGGGACTACAGGGGCCTATAGGAGCAGAGGATGGCTCTCAGCTTATAGCCAGCAAGGAAATGGGGCCTCAGTCCTATAGCCGGGAACTCAGTTCTGCCAATAACCGCATAAGCTTGGGAGAGAACGCCCGAGCTTCAGAAAGGAGCATAGCCTGGTTGACACCATGATTGCAACTTTGCAAGACTCTGAGCAGAGGACCCATGTAAGCTGTGCTCGGACTTCTGACTCAGGAAAACTGGGAGATACTAAATGTGTGTTGCTTTAAGCTTTGAAGTTTGTGGCCATTATTATGCAGCAGTAGAAAACCAAAACAGTCCCTGTCAGTCATCCTCCCCTTGAAACCAGCATCTATTCTTGGCTATCCTCAAGGTCTATCAGCCAGCATTCTCCTTTCAGATCTGGCAGCACGGTGCAATTTCCATGCAAATGTATTTCCAAGTGAAATTGCAAATCTTGCAAAAGATGTAGGATTATAGGTAGTCAATAAAAGGATTGCTGGAGAACTGCTCAAACTACTGAACAGACAAAAGAGGACGGGCAGGGTTAGACCCACTCATAATTGGCGAGAAAAACAGCCAGTATGCTGACAAGAAACTGACTTCAAAGGAGAAGGATTTGAATATGGTTGAATATTAAGACACACCTTTGAGAAAGTAAAAGCTTTTAAGTAATTTTTGCAAAGATTATTCTCTGTATAGTAGTGTCATGAAAGTCAGAGGTGTAGTAAAGGATGTCATGTTATGTAGTGATGTTAGAAAAATTACAACAATAAATCACCAGTTAACTCAGTCTAGCCTAAGAATTAATGCAAAATTCAATATAATCTAAATAGTTCACATTTTAAATAAGGTCTTACATTTTAGATAAGCTTATTTGCATAATTTTTACTTCATTTTGAAAGATTAAGTCTGTCAGCTCTTATTTTTTCCCTCTTATTATGAAGTTCTGGTTTTTATTTTTAAGGGCTTTTCTAGTACGAGCTGCCCCTGGATAGCAGTTATCCAGGGTCTTTTGAATTAGAGGGTAATGTTGATATGAAATGCTCACTGGAGTGGATGCTTCCTGATGGCCAGGAATCAGGGGATGGATTTAGGTACTTCCTTTGTAAGATTGAGCCCAAAATATCCTATTTCTTTCCTTTATGGCTTCACAAGCCATCAGTATCTCAGATACTCAAAGATTTTTGTTCAGTACTCTCCTGTGTCAGACAGGACACATGGTGGACCACCGAGCATGGTCTGAATTGAATTCAAGTGTATGCAGTGTCTTTTCTGGGGATGACCTGAGAAAGCCAGCTCTTATGAAGGACTCTGGAGAATTCCTGTATAGAATCTAAAAAAGTCCCACTTTACATTTGTGTTGGGCTTGTGTTTTTCACAATGCTTCCAGTTCCATTGTTATTTTAATCCTCAGAGCTGTACAGTGAGATGGTCAGAGAGCCATCTGCCGCCTTCATGTACTAGAGAAGGAAGCCAGGATCTGGAGAGATTTGAACACAGTCACATGGCTTGTTACTCAGGGGCCCAGAAAGAGATAGATTATTATAACAATGGTTATGGCAGTCATCATTTATAGTGTCTGCTTCCTGACAGTCACTGTGCATATGACATATTCATTCATATGTTATTTAACCTTACAATTGGTCACAATACTGTGAAGTTGGTACAGGTATACCTTGGAGATACTGTGGGTTTGGTTCCAGGCCACTGCAATAAAGCAAGTATCTCAATAAAGTGAGTCACACAAATATTTTGGTTCTAAGTGCATATAAAAACAATGCACATTTGATGTTGATGGCTACTGACTGACCAGGGTGCTGGATGCTGAAGGCTGAGGTGGCTGTGTCCGTTTCTTAAAATAAAACAACAATGAAGTTTGCTGCAAGGACTGAGTCTTTCTTTTACCAAATATTTTTCTGTAGCATGTGATACTATTTGATAATATTTTACCCACAGTAGAACTTCTTTCAAAATTAGTGTCAGTCCTCTCAAACTCTGCTGCACTGCCTTATTAACTAAGTTATTGAAATCTTTGTTGTCATTTCAGTAATGTTCATAGCATGTCTACAGGGAGTATATTCCATCTCAAGAAACCAATTTCTTTGCTCATCCATGAGAAGCAACTTCTCATTCATTAGCATTTTATTATGAAATTGTAGCCATTCAGTCACATCTTCAGTTCCTCTTCTCATTGTAGTTCTCTTGCTGTTTCTACCACATGTGCAGTTACTTCCTCCACTGGAGTCTGAACCCCTCAAAATTGTCCAGGAGGATTGGAATCCACTTCTTCTAAGCTCCTGTTGATGTTGATGTTTTGACTTCCTTCCATGAATCATGAATGTTCTTAATGGCATCTGGTTCTTTTCCAGATCTTTTCAATGTACTTTGTTTGGGTCCTTCAGAGGCATCACTATCTATGGCAGGTATAGCCTTACAAAATGTGTTTCTTAAATAATAAGACTTGAAAGTTAAAATGACTAATTGATTTATGGGCAGCAGAATGGATGGTGTGTTAACAGGCATTAAACAACATTCATCTTCTTGAATATCTCCATCAGAGATCTTGGGTGACCAGGTGCATTGTCAATGACAGGAATATTTGGAAAGAAATGTATTTCTGAGAAGTAGATTTCAACAGGGGGCTTAAAATATTCAGTAAACCATGCTGTGAATACATGTGCCATCATGCCGTCTTTGTTGTTTCATTTGTAGAGGACATGCAGAGTTGATTTATTAAGGGCCCTAGGATTTTCAAAATTGTAAATGAGCACTGGCTTTAACTTAAAATCACCAGCTGTATCGCTAGCTGTTCATTGAAGCTTTGAAGCCAGATATTGACTTCTCTTCTCTATCTGTGAAAGTCCTAGATGGCCTCTTCTGCCAGTAGATGACTCTCTCATCTGCACTGGAAATCTGTTGTTTAGTGTAGCCACCTTCGCCAATGATCTTAGCTAGACGTCCTGGATAACTTGCTGCAACTTCTGAATCAGCACTTGCTGCTTCACCTTCCATTTTTATGTTACACAGAGACAGCTTCTTTCCTTAAACCTCATGAACCAACCTCTGGTAACTTCAAACTTTTCTTCTGCAGCTTAATTCCCTCTCTTAGCCTTTAAAGAATTGAAGAGAGTTAGAGTCTTGCTCTGGATTAGACTTTGGCTTAGGAGAATGTTGTGGCTGGTTTGATTTTTACATCTAGACTGCCCAAACTTTTTCCATATCAGCCGTGAGGCTGTTTTGCTTTCTTATTATGTTTGCGTTCACTATAGTAGCTCTTGCAATTTCCTTCAAGAACTTTTTCTTTGTATCACATTTTGGCTGTTTGGCACAAGAGGCTTAGCTTTCAGCTTGTCTCAGCTTTGAGCATTCCTTCCTTACCCAGCTTAATCATTTCTAGCTTTTGATTTAAAGTGAGAGAGGTATGACTCTCCCTTTCACTTGACCACTTCACTTACGGGCCATTGTAGGGCTGTTAATTGGCCTAATTTCAGTATTATCGTGTCTTAGGGAATACGGAGGCCTGAGGAGAGGGAGAGAGACAGGGGAGCAGTCAGAACACATACCACATTTATGGTTTAAGTTTGCTGTCTTATATGGGCACAGTTTGTGGTGCCCTTCAAAAATTACAGTAGTAACATTAATGATCACTAATCACAAATCATATGATTTTTTAAAAGTTTGAAATATTGTGTGAATTAACAATGTGACAGATATGAGGTGAGCACATGCTGTTAGAAAAATGATGCTGAACATGCTTGACACAGGGTTGCCACCGACCTTTAATTTGTAAAAAATAAACAAACAAAAAACCCCACATTATCTGTAATGCACAATAAAGTGAATTGCACTAAAACAAGGTGTGCCTGTATTTTTACATTGTTACTGCTGAGAAAATTGTGACTTCGATGGATTATTACATCTGGTGTGTGGAAGAACTGGGATTTAAACCCCACTTTGCCTGACTCCAGTACCTTATTCCTTCCACCACATCATGGGATGCTCTAACCAACATCCTTTCTCCTCCACCAGTACCCTGTACCACACAATGGGAAAGGTCTCCACAGGATGCCTGTAGAGAACCTGGCAGCCCTGTTTTCCGGTAGCTCCACTGAGACTGACTGAAGTGAGAAAGTTAGATTAAATTAAAACTGAAGTTCTCTTCATTATGTTGCAGTGAGGACCATGATTTCAACTGTTAAAAAATCAATATCGTCTCTCTATCATTTTCTATTGCTGCTGTAACAAATTACCGCAAACTTAGTGACTTAAACAACACATTTATCTTATAGTTGTGTACATTAGAAGTTCACCGTGGGTCTCATTGGGCTAAAATCAAGATGCTGGCACAGCTATTTCTTTCTGCAGCTCCAAGAGGATAATCCTTTTCCTTGCCTTTTCTAGCTTCAAGAGGCTGCTGGTTTTCCCAAGCTCATCATCCCTTCTGTATCTTCAAAGCCAACATTATTGCATCTCTCTGACCACCATTCTTCCATAGATATATCTCTTCTACCTCCCTCTTCCACTTTTGAGGACTCTTATGATTACATTGTACCAGCGGCTAATCCTGGGAAATCTCTTCATCTGTAGGCCCTTAATTTAATCACACCTGCCAAGTACCTTTTGCCATGTAAAGTAACATGTCCACTGTTCCAGAGATTAGTATGTGGATATCTTTGGGGAGGATGGTGCTTGTAATACTGACTCTGTATTTGGTGACACTAGTTGTTAGCCCATGTTCATTCCGTGGTAACATAATTCCACCCTACTTCCTAGAACCAGTAGCCATACAGATTACATTTGCCTTTTGGTCAATCATCTGGTGCCTTGAAGAACTCTAGTCTTGATGAGGGTTATCTGAACAGCCGGTTATGCAAAGGTCTGGAATGTGAGGAGGCTGCTGAGTCAGCAGCTGTGTCCTCAAAGCTAGGCTCTCATGTTAATTTGCTATGTGCTTTGGGACAGATTGCATAGGCTCCTACTGCTGACTTTCAGTAGGGATGAGCATTCTCTCCTACTGTCTAAGGTTGCTAGAATCACTTATAAGAGTAATGCAGTTTCTGAAGTAGCATTTTTACATATGTACATAAAATATTAATGCCAAATATAATAATGAGGAGTATCACGGGATTTGTGGTGGAGGAAAAACAAAACTTTATGCATGCAAATTCCAGAAAGAAAGCATGTATGCACCCTCCCTCCTCTGGAATCAGATTTTACTCAGAATCCTTGTCGGACAAGAAGGTACTGAGGTTCTGAGATTATTCTCAGGCTTTAGAAGCAGGTCCTAGAAGGGGCTAAGCCTGATGATAAGATGCTGCCTGGAGGTCAGAAAAGCCTTCTCCTCCTCCTTTCATAGATGCTTTGTTTAGCTTTTTATTTACTCATATATATTTTTTGTAAATGTTAAAATAACATTTGTAATTATGGCATCAAGATGGGATATTCCTGGTGTGATGGGTCTATATCCAGCGCCGTTTATTTAAGACTTTAAGAAACACTCAGTGAAGCAACATTCTGGTTGGCACCATGTTATGATGCATGTCACTGGGCAGAAATCCTAATGTCATTGCATGTGGTTCTGGATGTTGTGATCATCCCACAGATAGGTGTTTAAACCTGTGAGATGTTTCCACAGGCCATTGAATAATTGTTAAACAGTAATTTCTGCCTTTTTTTCCTGTTTTTCTTCTTCTTCTTTTTTTTTTTAATGTAAAGCCTGGCTCATATGTATTGTATAAAATGTTTTGAAAAGATGAAGGAAAACAACAAACAAAACAAAAAACAAACTAGATCTCTCCAATAATCCCACTGGCCAGAAACAGCCACTATAGGCCAGGCGTGGTGCCTCACACCTGTAATCCAAGCACTTTGGAGGCCAAGGTGGGCAGATCACCTGAGGTCAGGAGTTCAAGATCAGCCTGACCAACATGGTGAAACCCTGTCTTTATTAAAAAAAAAAAAAGCTACTATAAAGTATTTTGGTACACATCTTCTTGAGGTAGACTGAGTATGTCTCCCCCAAATTCATACGTTGAAACCCTAACTCTCAATGGGATATATCAGGAGATGATAATTAGGTTTGGATTAGGTCATGAGGGTGGAACCCTCATGATGGGATTAGTGTCCTCAGAAAGAAGTGAAAGAGAGCCAAGTTCATTGTCTTGGCTGTGTTAGGACACAGTAAGAAGACTGCTCTTTGCAAACCAGGAAGCAGGCCCTCACCAGACACTGGATCTGTCAGCACCTTGATTTTGGATGTTCTAGCCTCCAGAACTTGAGAAGTTAATGTTTGTTGTTTAAGCCATTAGTTTATGACATTTTTGTTATAGCAACCTGAACAGACTGACACTGTTTCAGATTTTCAGATTGCAATTTTTGCAAAAATGGAGTATTTTTAACGAAAATGAAATGTTATGCATAAAGGTTGTTTTTTTAGATAGGTCTCACTTTGTCACCCAGGCTGGAGTGGAGTGGCCTAATCTCAGCTCACTGCAGACTTGACCTCCTGGGCTCAAGTGATCCTCCCACCTCAGTCCCTCAAGTAGCTGGGATGACAGGACTGCACCATCATGCCCTGCTAATATTTTATATTTTTTTTGTAGGGATGGGGTTTTGTCATGTTGCTTAGGCTGGTCCCGAACTCCTGAGCTCAAGTGATCCATCGGCCTAGGCCTCCCAAAGTGCTAGGATTACAGGTGTGAGCCACTGCGCCCAGCCACCATTCATAAAGTTTTGTGATCTTCTTGATTCACTTAATAGTTTATATGATTACTTCATGTCTTTAAACAATCTTTTACAACATTGTTTTTAATGAGTATAGTTACATTCTGTTAATGGGTATATTTATTTAACCAGGTCCCATTTTTTGACATTTAGCTTGTTTCTAGTTTCTCACAGCTGTCAACATCCTTGAAGTTATCTTGCTAAATACATTCAGAATTATTCCTTAAGAATAAATTTCTAAATGGAAAAGTTACACCCAAGGGTATGGAGAATTTTAATGCTTTTGTTACTTATATTATCAAATTGACTCCTGCTGCCCCAGCAATATCATACCCTTTGAGTATGAGAGTGTGTTGGGCTTTCTACCACCCTCTCCAATGTGTAGAGGTGTTATAGACCTGTGAAACTGGCTGAGTAGAGGATGTTTGAGATAGTTCATGGAAATATGTCACTGATGATGAGGGGCTTAGGCAAATTCTTGAGCTGGAATCTGAATCAGAGTGGCCTTGCAGTTGCAGCCCTGTTCAGAGCCACAACCATTTGCCTGCTACCCTGATTGAAAATTTCCTAGTGTCTAAGATGCCATGTGATGTGCTGGACCGATGCCAGGCTGTTTCCTGCTTCTTTCTGCTGCATTCATGAGGCCATGTAGAAATCAGAAATAAGGGCTGGGTGTAGTGGCTCATGCCTGTAATCCTAGCACTTTGGGAGGCTGAGGCGGGCAGATCACGAGGTCAAGAGATCAAAACCATCCTGGCCAACATGGTGAAATCTCCTCTCTACTAAAAAATACAAAAATTAGCTGGGTGTGGTGCTACATGCCTGTAATCTCAGCTACTTAGGAGGCTGAGGCAGGATAATTGCTTGAACCTGGGAGGCGGAGGTTGCAGTGAGATGAGATTGTACCACTGCACTCCAGTCTGGCGCCTGGCAACAGAGCAAGACTCTGTTTCTAAATAAATAAATAAATAAATAAATAAATAAATAAATAAATAAATCAGAAATAAGAGGGCATTTTGAGGATTTCTGAGGCCCAAGTAAAATGTGGTGGTATAACATATTCTTATCTCTGGCTTGCCCTCTTACTGTGAAGGAGCCCCTTCCTAGCAAGGAAAACTAGCAGCAGCCTAAAGCCAACACCAGTTTAATTACCCATTGACTGTTTTCCCATCTGCCTGATAGAGAAAGTGGCAGGACTCTTGAAAACTGGGACCAATTCTCATGTTTAAGACTTCAACAAAAACAGCCTCTGGTCAAATGGCATGCTGGAGTTTTTAGATGAAAGATGCTATTTTGCATAAGCAAATGGTGCCCTTTGCAATCATTTTGTGGCCTACTGGAAAGCTACTCAGTATTCTGTTCCACAGACTTCTGCTTAATGAGATAGTTCTTCTCTATATTTCTGTTGCTGGAATTGGGCTCACACACTGTCTCTTTATAGGCCATTTCCATAATGCTTGATTAATGCTCTGTTGTTAATATCTTATAAGACCTGGATCACTTGCTTTATTGAAATGGGATTTTTTAGAGTGTGGGGGCAGCACTTATGTTTGTGGGCTCTGATATATGCCATACAGTTTACAACTCGACTCCAGCAAACATTGAAAGTGCCTAAATATTTTCAACATCAGCACAAAAGGGCAGTCTAGCTGGCTTCTATCAAATCTTTGGGAAAAGTGACAAAGATGGTTTGAATGTGGGCTACATGCATAGTGGTATTATATGCCTTCCTTGATGTGCAGTGAGTTTTGTTGAATGATAACAGTGTAATAAATGTTGCTATTTTGTCCAGGCGTGGTGGCTCATGCTTGTATAATCCCAGCACACTGGGAGGCCGAGGCAGGTGGATCATGAGGTCAAAAGTTCGAGACCATCCTGGCCAACACGGTGAAACCCCATCTCTACTAAAAATACAAAAATTAGCTGTGTGTGGTGACACATACCTATAATCCCCACCTATTCGGGAGGCTGAGACAGGAGAATTGCCCAGGAAGTGGAGGTTATAGTGAGCTGAGATTACGCCACTGCCCTCCAGTCTGGTGACAGAGTGAGACTGTCTCAAAATAAATAAATAAATAAATAAATGTTCCTATTTTTATTTTTCAAATGTTGAACAGTTGGCTGATACTAAGATTATTTTAGTGTTTTCCATGTATATAAAGTTTGAATTTGCATCATAGTATCTATGTTATGACAGTTGTATCATGTCATTTTACCTTACAATAGAAGGTCTAAGAATGGTTTTTATATGTTGAACATTTCAGTTATTAACAACTACCCAGAAATTGTCACTTGAAATGCCATTATAAAAAAACCAAAATGTGTTCCTGTCTAGGCAGACTTAATCTATCTGAAACATGGAAAAAGTTTAAGGTGCTCATTTAGTTCTAATTGTTTATTGCAGAAAAAAACTGGTATTTTTGTTAGTACTCTTTTAATTCTTACCTTAAGCAAACTAGTTTCCATAATTTGGATGGAAAAGAAAACACCTTTGCATATAGAACCAGACTTCTAATACACAAAGAACTGGTCTATGCTGCTGTTTCAACAAATATTCATTTAATAGACAAATATTTGAGTGTCAGTATCTGACAGAATGTTCTAGGCACTGGGAAACAGGTAAATAGGTGTGGTCTCTCTTCTCATGGAACTTATGTTCAAGTGGGAAAGGCTGATTATAATACAAACACACAGTAGACAGGGGAACATCAGAGAGTGGTCAGTTCTGTGAAGAAAATAAAGAGAAAATAATATTCATCTAAATAAAGAGAGTGATGTGATGGACAGTGATTCTGGGGAAGGCCAGGTGGGGCTGCTTTGGAAGTGTTTGGGAAAGCCTCTCTGAGAAGAGGTAATTTGAGTTAAAACGTGAATGTTGCCAAGGCGCCAGCCTTGCCAAGATGTGTACATGGTGAGGGATCAGGAGGTAGAAGATTGGGAGGCAGCAGGGAGCTGGGCCCTTCCCAGCAGCAGAGGGATGGTTTGTGTTGAGTGAAGAGAGTGAGAGCACCCTCCCATAAAGTTGAAGAGGGGCCGGGCCCAGATCATGGAGACCTTCTAGGGCATGGCTAGTGAGTTTCTCACCCTTTTGTAATCCAGGCCTGTGAATTGATGCCACGTGAGATTTTGTGGAGCTTAACTTTTTGTAGTGGATATTACAAAAATAACGTACATTTAACAGCCTCTGTCTTACCTTCCCTGCCCCTCTCTAGCTATTTTCACGTAGAATGTATTTCATCCCTTTCCCCCCATGATAGCCCTTCAGATATTTAGCATCTCTCTAGGCTAAACATCTCAGCTGTCCTTCCCTGCTTGAGTGGGCTCTTAAACTTCACGGTTTCTTTCTTCTCTAAGGACATTTTTTTAAACAATCTGATTTTATTTATTTTTAATTGATAAATAATAATTGTGCATATTCGTGGGGTATATAATATCTCAATACATAGAGTGTATTAATGATCAGATCAGAATAATTAGCATATTCATGATTTCAAACATTTACCATTTCTTTGTGTTGGGAACATTCAATATCTCGCTTCTAGCTATTTGAAACTCTATATGTTATTGTTAACTATAGTTAACCAGCAGTGGAGTAGAAGACTGGAACTTAGCCTCCTATCTAGCATAATTTTATATCCTTTACCAAATCTCTCCCTATTTCCCTCTTCCCCTTACCCTTCCCCGCCTCTAGAATCCCCTGTTCTGCTTCTTACTTCTATGGGATCAACTTCTTTTAGCTTCCATATGTGAGTGAGAACATGCAGCATTTACCTTTCTGACTCTTAATGTCTGAGAACCTCAGGGACTGGCCACATTCTGATGGTCTAAGGAGGGGAGTGAAAGAAGGATGAGATTCTAGGGTAACCATCATCAGGGTTTTTGAGGGCAGTGTCTGTTTCCAGAAGCCATATCTCCCTATCATGCTACTTTTCTGGAGTCCTGAATAGGGAGGGGCCCTGTGTGGGGGAACCTGTAAGCAGAATCTGACAGAGTTGTTCCCCCATCCACCACAGTCTAACACCGCATGGCTGGACTTGCCTGCTCATATCAACCTTATGTAAAGCAGCTCTTCTGTTGGCCTACTTTGATTTTTCTCAGTGTGTCCCAAACCATGGACACTATCCACACAGCAACATCAGATTGGAAAATATCCCTGAGTTTTCTAAGAGACAGGCACTACTCAGGATCTTTCTGCTCCGGCCTTACTTGCTTCCTTCCTGGATAGGGTTTCTTCCTAGCTTGCTTCTGACTCTTCCTTCCTGGGGGAATCTTGCCTGCTTGGAAGTGTTTTCTGTGTAGTGCACCATACTGCAGAGGCTTGTGAGGGCAACTGCACAGCTTGTTTCTTTCTGTTTCATCTCCACCACCCATAGATCTGAGATTACCAGATTTTGCCCACGTGGAGGTATAGTGGGAAAAGAATCCTGTGTTCTCCCAGAACTCCTTAGCATGTCTTCTTTGATTTACTGAATTACTTGAGGGATCTGTGTTTGGGCTGGGAGAGGAAGATAAGGGATTCCAGAAATTCTTGCCACTTTCTCCTAGGTAACTGGTTACCTTATCTTCCTTTTCCTCCCCCATTGATGAGGCCTGGGGGCAAGAGAGAGTCCAACTCAGATTTATCCTGTAATTGACCTCTTTGTATTTGTCACTCATTCTTGATCTTTCTAAAAAAAAAAGTCGGCACATTAATTTTAATTATGTTAATAATATTATTGAAGTCATACCATTCATTTAGCCTAGGTATTACCCTACTCAAGTAGAATTAGATAATGAAGGCTGGAGTGGGTGTCTAGATCCTGGCATGTGGTTGGTGCTGAACTAGTGGGTTTTATTTCACTGCTACTCAGATAGGGAGTGATTGTCCCCTGGAAGTTAAAGGAATTGTCTGGGGTTTTTAATGACAGTGTTTTTGGGCTTCCACCTCTGTGTCCTGGTTTATTTGAATAGTTCAGGCCAGTGATTCTGAAAATGTGATCCCCAGACCAGTAATGTCAGGCTCATCTGGGAACTTGTTAGAAATGCAGAGTTAGGCCGGGCGCGGTAGCTCACGCCTGTAATCCCAGCACTTTGGGAGGCCAAGGCGGGTGGATCACGAGGTCAAGAGATCGAGACCATCCTGGTCAACATGGTGAAACCCTGTCTCTACTAAAAATACAAAAAATTGGCTGGGCATGGTGGTACATGCCTGTAATCCCAGCTACGCAGGAGGCTGAGGCAGGAGAATTGCCTGAACCCAGGAGGCGGAGGTTGCGGTGAGCCGAGATCGCCCCATTGCACTCCAGCCTGGGTAACAAGAACCAAACTCCGTCTCAAAAAAAAAAAAAAGAAAGAAAGAAATGCAGAGTTAGAAATGCAGGCCCCACCCAAGACCTATGGAATATGAAACTTTGGGGCTGGAGCCCAGCAATCTGTGTTTGACAAGCCCTCCAGGTGATTCTGATGTGTGCTCAAGCTCGGCAGCTGCTGGTCTGAGCCATCAACCTGACTGCCTTTTCCCAGGGTTTTTTCACCTAGTAAGTTTTCAGACCCTAGTATGAAAGTTGCTACTCTGCAGCTTATCTTGTTAAACTGGGAAAGGTCTCAGGAGTGTTCAAAAGGCATGTTGTCTGGGTTTTTGTGTTGGTGTGTAGTTGGTGGAGAGGAAGGCACTCTGAGCACAGCACAAGGCCTGGGGTAGCAGGCCAGGGGTAGCAGACCTGGTCACTGAAGACAGAAGGTTCAGAACAAGGGGTACAAGTGGCACGTGTGTTAGAGGAACCAGAGGAAGAAAGAGGCTTGAAGACTAGCTTTACCTCCATAGAAAGGCTGTCCCTGCCTTGTGGTTTTGGGCAAGGCCACTTTTCCCTGACCTATGCCTCCACGGCACTGCCTCTTTGTTTAGATGTCTCAGCTTTTCTGTGCTTCCACTGGCCAATCCCTTTCCTGATTTAGAGATACGTAAATATCGATTTTTTAAAAAATAATTTAATCTACTTGCAGTCAAGTTTACCAGCCTGGGCACCTTTCTGTTTTTCTCAGGTGATCTTGCACCTTTCGGTGTGGTTCTGATACCTGTTTGGTTTTTCAGTTTAATGCTCAGAAGACCTGACATGCTTATTTCTACCTTTTTGCAGGGTGGAGCATATCCCTGCTTCATCTATGGAGACTATGGGAGAGGCTTAGCAAGGGATCTAGTCTAGTTTCCTGATTTCAGCCAGACCCTCGAACCTGCCACTTTGACCCCTGGTAAAAATCAAGAGTGTGCCCACGTGCCAGGAACTGACAGCCTCTGCAGAAAAATTTCTGTGATGAGCAAACTCACTGTGAGCTTTTGAGAACACTCAAGATGTTGTAGGATAGTTATAATAGTTACAGGTTTTTCTTAACTGTACTGAAAAGATGACTCTCAGGCTGCAAAAAATACTGAAATGCCTTAAGGAGCGATGGTGTGAAGTGGCTGAAAAGGAGCTAAAGCTGGAAGCCTGGGTTGTTTGATAATCATAGGAGCTCTAGATCCCAGAAGTGACAGGTTGTCTCTTCTGAATTATCTTAAGGTAGATTTCAGGGCTCTTCCAGACTGAAGTGGAGGTAAGCCGAGGTGAAGGGAGATAAGATTCTGGGCCATTTTGTACTGGAACATGTCCCAGTTCCCTGGCATAAAGGGATAGACCCAGGGAACTCACAGCTGCTGAGTAAGCAGGCTGTTGAAAAGTCTCTAAGAGATACAGTGAGAATGACCCGAGAGTTAGAAAGGGAGCTAGACAAGCAATCAGGTCTGAGTGGAGTAAGGAGAGAGTATTTAAAAATTTGTGCTGACGGGTTATTTTTGCTTCCTTTTTGCCTTGACCATTTACTAAATGTTTGTCTATCTTGCTGAATAGCGGCCAAGAGACTAACTTCTCTTGGTTTCCCTCTGCATTTAGTTGGGTTGTCTGTTCCCTTCTCTTCTGACAATTCCCTAAAGAATCTCTCCTGACTTTAGAGGGGGCCAGGGAAAAGAGGCCCTTTTCAGAAATCAAGCTAGATCTTTCCTATTTCTTCCTGACCCCTTTTCCAAAGCCTGGGATCACTCTTTTCTCACCCTTTCCTCTCAGTATTAGGTTCTGCTGCTCTCTTTTCCATCTCTAGCTGGATGTGTCTTTACTTTTCTTTCTTTCTTTTTAATTAAGTGGTTACCTTTCCATCTGGGCTATTGGCAGGGATTTGCCAGGAGATCCGAGGCAGAGCTGCCAGCTTACTGGAGTGTGACAGCTGCTGAGGCCTCCCGTCTCACAGGCTCTGCAGAGATCCAGGGCTGTCACTTCAACAAGTGTCAGATACACACACTCTGCTTGCAGAGCTCCCCATGCATAGCCTTAAATAAATATCCCAGATATATCTGCCCTGTTTCCCATCTCAGATTCCTTTTCATCTCCATCTGGTTTTCAAACATGATTTTCCATTTTCCCAATTACCGTCTCCCAAGACCCGTCCATGTCCCCTCTCTTCTCTCTATCTCTCTGATGATATAAGGAAGCAAAGCAGCCATTACTGCTTTAATAGGGCAGAGAGTCTGTTGCCTTGGTGGAGGAAAGTTTGCAAGACTGCTTTGCCCAGTCTAGTTTGAAGAGAGTCTGATGGGTCAATCTCTGCAGGTTGTGAGTTTGCGCTGGTTTAGGAGGCCCTCTCTCTGGCTGAGGAAAGTACTCCCTATATTTAGGTAATCTTTAGTGCTGGCTGTGCCCTTTTTTGTGTTGAGATATTTTCTCAAAGGGCACTGTGGTTTTTACTTTCCTGCTGTAAGTTCCATGTCTGTGGAAAACTTTCCTGTAACCTTTCAAGGTTTGTACTCTGTTCCAGAGGGGCTCTTGGATATGAAAATGGTCTTTTTTTTTTCTTAAATGATCTCACAGATGATCAAAAGGAGCACATAAAAGCTGTCCTGGGGATTTGGCAAGGTTGCCAATGTTCTCTTTACCTTTGGTCTGGTATTTAGGTCTGAGACAGTGTCTCGCCAACAGCTCTTGCTTTCCTCAGGGCTTGGGGCTGAGAGACACAGAAGGGGAGGCAGGAGGGGCATATTAATGCCTCTAGGAAGTAGAACTTCGTTTTTATCCTGGGAGAGCCATTTGAAATTGGGTTGGCACATTCAGTCCCAAAAAAGTGACCTTGCAGGAGGTAGAATTTTATATCCAGCATTATTTGGAGGACCTGGCCAGCAGCGTTTCCCTTGGATGTATTGCATTAACCCTATGCAGTCACTCCTAGGAGGCTTGCCTGGACTGGGATTGCTTGTGCCTTGTGGGAGAGGACAAGCTCAAGATGATGTTCTCTGGACTCATGGAAGCCACAGCAGTTTGGTGATTTTTGTAAAATCTACTTTGTCTTTGGTGAAATGGGATAGGGCTAGTAATTAGAGGGGTCTGAGGATTCAGTGACATAATATATAAAGTACTTAGTATAGTACCTAGCACATAGGAGATATTCAGTAAATGGAAGCTATCATCATGAATAATCACATTGATAATTATTAATCCCAAATTAACTATTTCTCAGCATGAAGTTAGTACCCCATATTTACTGTCCCATAAGTCCCTTGCACTTGCCCATTGCATTTATCTCTGTCCTTTAATCACCAGTGTACTTGCTATCTCTACAACGCCATACTCCTAGACCCTTGAAAACACTGGTAATGTCAGGTTTACCTTTGCATCCCAGCATCTCCAGGACCCGGCATGGTACCTGGCACATAGGACAGGCTCAGTATTGTGCACTGAATAAATACATGAACAGAATCCTCTAGCTGATTTTTTCCTTTTTACATTTGTTCCTTTATTCTGCAGTGCTCATCCTCTGCTTCATGCAGGCTGGGTACCCCTTTGAACTCTCTTCCTGTTTCCCCAGTTACCATTTCTATTGCCATTTCCTTTACTTCGTTCATGCCTGCCCTCTTCTCTTGAAAAATCTTTTCTGTTACCATTTGACATCCTTTTTTTACACGTCTTGTGTTCTTTCTCTTCTATGACGCATACCCTAACCACTTCAGCCCACGTTAATCTCATTCATGAAATCTTGTTTCATGTATAGCTCATAAGTCTTCGTTGTTCTTGGATTGAGTTTTTGTGTGATAGTTTTATCTTTCCGACAAGATTGTCAGCTTCTTGAGAACAGGCATATATCACTGATTGTCTCTACCCATTATAGGTCATGGTCTGGGACCAGGTACATAATTGGCTCTAAATAAATAGTACGCCACTGTCAAAATGATTAAATAAATTAGACTGTTGGACCAAAGGGGTAAATGAGATGAAAAAGTCCTAGCTGATAGGATGTGGTCTTTAGAGTTGGTTGTGTGAATGCAGGGGTTAGGGAACAGTTATCAGTGCCTCAATGCTTTGTTAAGATTTGAGTTTGCTGTATCTATGCACTCTCTTAACAGTTCTTGGTCTTGCTTTTCCCCCAGTCATGTTTGGAGGAAAACGTGGTAAAATGGCAATCAGTCAACTGCTTCTGGGTGGGAAGGCAACATACTTGATGAAAATAAAGGAATTGGGAATGCCTAATGGTGACATTGGGGCTCACCATTTAGTGCCAATGCTGTCTTCATTTCTTTGCTAGTTTGGTTGCTACCAAGCTGTTTCTGTATTAAGCTATAATCTATTGACTGAAGTGTTTAACATTTTTGAGGCCAGATGTATAGCAGAGAACTCTGTATGTTGTGGGGATTTCAGAAGGTGTGGTATGTAGCACGTAGTAGATGCTTTGCTAATGTTAGGAAGGATGAACGCATATAGAAAACATAACCTTCAGGAATGTGCAGTCTGCTCCAGACTGCAGTGAAGTATCAGGGTGAGGCTGGAATGAGTGAGTGCCAAAGGGCACCAGTTCTCAAGGGAGAGTTCTTGGGAAGCAGATACGGGGAAGAGATGCTAGATGAGCTTCCCAATGCCACATGGACCGTGGAAGGCAGATTATACTAGAAATCAAAGTGCTTTGAAAAAACGCAATGCAGTATTCTATTATAATACATATTTAAATGATCATAAATTTTACAGATCGACATAGGGGCTCTTTGGGGGAAAAGACTGCCTGGCACTTTGCAGATTGTCAGTAAAACATTTATTGTGTGAGTGAATCTGGAGGCCCCACTGTGGTTTTTGTCCCTCCTTTTTCTTTTTCATGCCCAATCCTTCTGCTGGTTCAGGCAGCAGCATTTCATTTTCCAGCTGTAACTAAATGAGAAATTATGAGGAGTGGTTAGAATAGGGTTTATTGGTGGCTCCCCCTTTCTTCTCCCATTCCATTGTGAGAATGAGTCAGTAAGGCTTTGTATGGATGTTTACTGGCAAGGGCATAAAACACGTTTTTAAGGGCAGAGTCCATGTTGTTGAGTAATAATTAACTGCTGATGGCATTGTCTTGTGTGTTGCATAGTAAATAATCAAGAAATAGTCTCTTTTCAATGAGAGTTTGAAGGCCAATGCAAAGATCACACACAGACAAGCCTGAAACGTACTGTTTTGACTAAACTTAATAGGAAACAAAGGGGAAAATCTGGCTTGTTTTGTGTTGCCATGCTTAATTGCATGGTGGTGTCTTTTTCCCTTGAATTTCCTCATGCCCTGTGGAGGGCACATGCATGAGGGGGCTCTGCTGAGCGAGGATTGTAGAACAGAGGTTGTTGGCAGCCGGGATGTACTGGCTGCTATGTTGTCTAGCGTGGCTGGATCTTACTGGGAGCTCTCAAATCAGAGTCTCTGTGAAATGGAACAAGTGAACTGAGCCTAGTCTGTTCCTAAAAATAAGTCTCTAAGAAGCAAGTCAAGTGCTTTTCAGTGGGAAGCCTGTGGAGAAAGAGCCTGGAACACAGACTGGAAGTAACTGCAATTCAGGTTGTTTTTTTTTTTTTTTTTTTTTTTTTTGAGACAGAGTTTTGCTCTTGTTACCCAGGCTGGAGTGCAATGGCGCAATCTCGGCTCACCGCAACCTCCACCTCCCGGGTTCAGGCAATTCTCCTGCCTCAGCCTCCTGAGTAGCTGGGATTACAGGCACGTGCCACCATGCCCAGCTAATTTTTTGTATTTTTTAGTAGAGACGGGGTTTCACCATGTTGACCAGGATGGTCTCGATCTCTCGACCTTGTGATCCACCCGCCTCGGCCTCCCAAAGTGCTGGGATTACAGGCTTGAGCCACCGTGCCCGGCCTGTTTTTTTTTTTAAACCAACTCTTTTCAGGCTTTAGGAGAGAGGAAGTGACTTGTTTCAGGTCACTTAGGGGCTAGGCCTTGCACCTGATCTGCTGTATTTCCCTGCCTGAGCTCTTTTCCACCACCAGGAGCCAAGTGTCCAGAATGTCTTTTCCCCGAGTGAGGAAGCAGAGATGCCTGGCTGTGCTTCCTCACTTGGGGAAAAGACATTCCGGACAGTTGGCTGCTGGTGTGTGGCAGGACTACAGGACTGAGAGTGCCCGACTCTCCTGGCCCTGCCACGCTGTCCTCAGGTTAACTGGTGCTCCCCGCTGGCCTGCTATTCAGGGCTCTGCGGGAGAGCACTTTGCAGCACATGCAAAGGATGTTTGAGGAGGGCAGATGGCTTCACCAGCCTTGCCCAGAGTGTGTCTTCACCCTTGCCTGCCATGAGGTGAGTCAGGGAGGTGTCATGGGGCCAGCCTGGCTGTAGGAGGGCTGTAGGTGCCACCGCCTCAGGGTTTGACCTGGAAGGCGTTATATGAGCATGGTGAGGAAGAGATGGGCATAGGGTGCAGGAGAGAGTGGGCTGGTGTGATGCTCATTTAGGGGCTTGGAGGGAGCAAGGGAAGCCAGGGAAAGAATGACATTTAAATTACACAGTGAGTTGTCAGGCCTATAATCTTCCCTGATGGCTCTTCTTACTTTCCAGTCGTCAGAGGCATCTGCATATGAATCCGAGGCACTGAGGCTTAAACTTTCTGATCATCGTGATGGTGATGCTGATGTCAGTCTGACCTTTTGTGATCTTGTACTGGGTGAAGAGGGCAGAATCCACCAGTCTTAGTACTGAAATACCCTGCATTGGTGAGATTCACTCCCTCGTGAGTCCCATTCAGGCATTTCCAGGGCTGGTTTTAAGAAACTTAATGCAAAAGTCAAGCCCTAAAGACACCTGAAAATGATGCGGGGTCCTGAGTTATTGTAGCCTGACTCTGAGGGGATGGCCTCAGGAGGACCTGGAACACTGACTTCTCGTAGGCTTTGGAAATGAGTACATCTGCTTGGTGTTTGTTAGTGTCAAAATGCAGCAAACCCCTAAATGATTGTTCCTCTGACTCAGAATTAATCCACTGATTCTTTCATTATCTCATGGATTCATTAGCCTGGTGTTTGTTGAGAGCCTTCCCTGTGTCATGCTCTTTGCTGGCACTGGGAATCAAATGGCAGACCAGGCATATTCAGTGCCTGCCTCCAGAGCTTAGGATTGAGGCTGGAGGACACTCTCTGCACCATCACCCCTATTCACATGTGGCTTCTGAGGCCAGAAGGAGGACATATTTCACCCAAGGACTTGGGGCTTGGGGCCCTCCTTTCCTAGCTAGGTGGAAAGCAGCTGGAGGGTAAGATCAGGGGTTACTCCTCTGCTTAATGCCCTGCAAAGAATAGCCACACCACTATGGGTGGATTGATTAAATATGGCAAAGGGATGCCTTACACCCTCTCCCAGCTGTCCTGCTTCATTGTCAGGGGATGGGCATGGGGGTTAAGCCTTGCAATTCTCCTTGCAATTCTCACCACAGATTTAACTTGCACTGACCATCAAATCTCTGTGAGTCAGCTTTACCAGTTTGCTTGTAGAATCAAGTGGAACCTGAGGCAAGAGGAGACTGAATGGAGGTTTTAACTCTTTAATGGAATCTTGCAGACATGTTCCTTAAAGAGTGGGGAAAAGAAGACAGCACCATTTATGGAATATCTGTTCCGCCGCTGCATGCTGGTTATGTCCTGACTCTTGTTTTATTTATTTCTTTAAACCTTTGTAAGGCTCCATAAATGATGGGAGGATAAAAGCAGGAAACTGACAGAGCTGGCTGAAGCCTATGTCTGTGCTCTCCACTATGTTTCTAAAACTTTCTGAAGTTTGCACAGGTGTGTGGTATCATGGGCTTTTAGTGGTTTCTGTGGTTTGCACAAGAAATGTCTAGAGCTTGGACCTCCTGAAAATGTCCCTGGTAATTCTGGACAACAGAGCATGGAGAGAGAGAGAGAGAGAGAGAGAGAGAGAGAGAGAAAGAGCAAGAGCAAGAGCAAGAGCATGTGTGTGTATGTGTGTGTGTGTGTGTGTGTGTGTGTGTGTGTGTGTCTGTACATTCTTGCAAATCCTCCTGCCCCAACAATGAGGGCTGATAAGCCACCAACCTTAATAGCCAGTCCCCAGGTACTCCTATTCTGGAATACAATTTAGTAAACTTGTTTTAACATTTCGTATTTTATGGCTAAAACATGTAATTCTGGGTTTGAGGACCACTCAGTAGACTGGCTTAATTGTTTGATTTGCTGACTTAAAACGAGAAACTGGTAATTCTGTATGGAAATGAAAATTAAGCAGGACATAGATTAATGCTTTGGTCCTAGAGTCTAGAGGACAGCTGGTGCACCTTTGTTTTGTAGGAGGAGGCAGTGGGTCGTGGTAGAAGCCATGTGCCTGGAGATGGAAGCTGTTTGGCACGGGGGGTGTCTTACCATGTGAGATCTTAGGAAACCCATATCACTTCCTTGGCTTTGGTTCTTCCATCTGTATATTAGGAGAAAAAAGTTACTGGCTGTTGGCCATCCCTTTCCTGGGATTGCTTTATCCAGAAGTGGTGGAGTTTCTGGGGAAAGGAACTCCTACTGGTCATCTGAAAGGGCACAAGCCTGGTTAAGAGCACGTATGTGTCCATAAGTATTTCTGCATGGATATGTGGTGGTTTTCACTCTCTTGGTCTTTCTGTGTTCACCCCATCAGACCCAGAACTTGGCTTTTGAAACCCTTCCCTGACCTGGAAGATGACACAGAAATAATCTTAAAGCATCTCTCTTCACTTCCCAAAAGGCTGTGTATTTTCTGAGACATGGAGAAGTGCTCTCTGTGACTCCTTGGGCTGCAGGCAACCAGCCTCCCTTGGTCCATGAAAATAGATTGAACAGAAATCTGGTCCAAGTGCCTGTATATTTTGTGAGACCCTGGGGCCTGGCATTAGGGAGCAGAGAGGATTATCTCCAGAGAGCTTTGAAACTCAGGACTTCTGTTGCAGTCTCCCTGGCATCCTTCTCTGAGCGTTTAGAAAGTGTTGGACTAGGTTCAGAGTGATATCACTCCTGAGGAATTCTTTGGAGGATATGGGTAGATGACTTTTGGAGAATCAGGGTTCTCCAAAGAGAGGGTAAAATATATATTGCCATGGTGAATTTCATCTTTATCTCAGGAACCTGAGTGTTTCCGTTCATTCTTATCCCAAGTTCGAGGAAACAGGAACTGAGGCTGCATTAATAGAGATGAGATATCTAGAACAAAGAGGTGCTACTCCTTGGACACAGGTTACTAGACCACACCTGGAACACTGATGAATTTAGAGCAGCACATTTTTTAAAACTTTTATTCTAAGTTGAGGGGTCCATGTGCAGGCTTGTTACATAGGTAAACACGTGTCATAGGGGTTTGTTGTAGAGATTATTTCATCACCCACGTGTTAAGCCTAGTACTCATTAGTTATTTTTCCTGATCCTCTTGCTCCTCTCACTCTTTACCCTCTGATAAACCCCAGTTTGTGTTGTTCCCTTCTTCGTATCCATGTGTTTTCTTCATTTAGCTCTCACTTGTAAGTGAGAATATGTGGTATTTGGTTTTCTGTTCCTGCATTAGTTTGCTAAGGATCATGGCCTCCAGCTCCATCCACGTTCCTGCAAAGGACATGAGTTTGTTCTTTTTTATAGTTGCATAGTATTTCATGGCATATATGTGCCACATTTTCTTTATCCTGTAGTCCATCATATCCTTTAGACTAATGATCTTTAGTCTATCACCGACGGGCATTTAGGTTGATTCCATGTCTTTGCTATTGTGAATAGTGCTGTGATGAATATACACATGTATGTGTCTTTATGATGGAACAATTTGTATTTCTTTGAGTATATAACCAGTAATGGGATTGCTGGGTTGAATGGTATTTGTGTCTTTAGGTCTTTGAGGGATTGCCGCACTGTCCTCCACAGTAGTTGAGCTAATTTACACTCCCACCAACAGTGTATAGTGCTCCTTTTTCTCTGCAACCTTGCCACTGTCTGTTATTTTTTGACTTTTTAATAATAGCCATTCTAACTGGTGTTAGATAGTATCTTATTGTGGTTTTGATTTGCATTTATCTAATCGGTGATATTGAGCTTTTCTTTTTTCATATGCTTGTTCTGCATGTATGCCTTCTTTTGAAAAATGTCTGTTCATTTCATCTGCCCACTTTTTAATGGGGCTGTTTGTTTGTTTGTTTTTTAAATTTATTTAAGTTCCTTATAGATGCTGGATATTGGACTTATGTCAGATCCAGTTTGCAGAAATTTCCTGTCATTCTATAGGTTGTTTACTTTGTCGATGGTTTCCTTTAGAACAGCATGTCTTAAAAGGGATAACACATTGGAGTGTGTTCAGAGGAGAGTTGGAAAGCCCACCCTATTCTATGGGGATTGTTGGGGAAACAGATTTTATCCTGGAAAGGGCAAAACTCATGTTTCGACAGGGTTTTACATATCTGAAAGGTTGTCCTGGGGATCTGTATGTGGTCCCAGAAAACCTAACATTGGAGTCAGAACTCAGGTGGAAGCTTTAAGGGGAGAGATTTTGTTTTATATGAAGAAGAAGAATGAATTTCATTTTGGAGGGGGTAACTTTACTGAGCTTTTGAATATTTCACTTGACCATGAAAGTGATATATTCGTGTTGTAGAGCATTTGAAGAACAGAGAATTTTTTAAAAAAAACAAGTGAAACACCTGTAACATCCCTTTTCAGAAGCAGCCACTATTAGCATTTGGGACATTATATTTTACTATTTTTGTGTATTTTATTTTATTTTTTTTACAAAGTTGAAACCATGGTACATAAACGATATTGAATCTTACATTTTATGTAAGATAAAAGGTGATTTATAATCATTTGGGTATATGCTCAGTAATGGGATTGCTGAGTCAAATGGTGTAAATCATTCTACTCTAAAGACACATGCACACGTATGTTTATTCTGGTACTGTTCACAATAGCAAAAACTTGGAACCAACCCAAATGCCTATCAAAGATAGACTAGATAAAGAAAATGTGGCACATATATACCATGAAATTCTATGCAACCATAAAAAAGGACGAGTTCATGTCCTTTGCAGGGACATGCATGAAGCTGGAAATGATCATTCTCAGCAAAGTAACACAAGAACAGAAAACCAAACACCACATGTTCTCACTCATAAGTGGGAGTTGAACAATGAGAACACATGGTCACAAGAAGGGAAACAGCACATACCCAGGTCTGTCAGGGGTTGGGGGGCTAGGAGAGGGACAGCATTAGGAGAAATACCTAATGTAGATGACGGGTTGATGGGGTATAGCAAACCACCATGGCATGTGGCATACCTATGTAACGAGCCTGCACGTTCTGCACGTGTACCCCAGAACTTAAAGTTTAAAAAAAAATTAGAAAATTTTTTAAAAAGGCAAAACATTTAACCTTACATTTGATAATTTGTAGCAAGTAAATGTACATTTTAATGGTTTCATAACATTCTATGCTAAAGATATCATGTGTTTTTGCATAATCATTTCCTCTAATATGGGCCATTAAATTATGTCCTAGTTTGTGCTTTTATGGTAAATATTATTATGAATAAATTTTCGCATGTGTTTCAGATTATTTCCTTGGGTTAGTTTCCTAGAAATGAATTTACCAGGTTAAAGTATACAAAAAATTCAAACTATTGTCTCATATATATGTGTATGTATGTACACACACACACACACACACACACACACACACATTGCTATATGGTTTTACAGAAATGTTATACCAGTTTACATTTTGTATCAATGTAAAATGATTTTGCTTTTAGATGCTTTTGCTTCAAATGATAAGGAAACTTAATCTCAAGTGGCTTGAATGAAAAGGAAATGTATTGACTAGATATCTGGAAAAAAAAGTATATATGGCTAGAGTTTACCTTCAAGTATATCTGGATACAGGGACTCAACTGATGCCTGTAGGTCTCAGTTTCCTTTCTCTCCATCAGTAAGAGTGTTGGCTACTAAGAGTCACTGTTTTTGGCAGCCTTTTTTTGGTATGTGTGTGTGTGTGCTGTATTTGGGCCTTGAGTCAGAGTAGTGTCTTCATGGCTGAGACAGACCACTTGAATCATCTAGATAGCCTATCAGAGGAACCTGCTAATTTCTTTGGTCTCATTAGGTCTGGTTTTGCTGACATTAAAAAAAGACTGTTTTTTTCCCCAAATCTCTTATGAGATGAAGTAGGTGGGTTATAAATAAAGCTTTAAGAGGTGTTCATTGGTTCAGCTCTCCATTGCTATGCTTGTCCATCTGTCTGTTCATTCCTCCATTCAAGTAATGTAGTGCAGTGAGCCTTGGATAGGAGTTAAAGGATGTGGATTCTCATCCAGGTTCCACCACTGGTCCATGCCCTAATTGAATTGACCAAAGCATAGCTGGGTTCAGGAATCAGGGAACAGTTTTTCCCCAGGCACACATCTCCAAAGTGTCTACTTTTTAGCAATTTTCAAAAGGCAAGATGTCAACATTATGAGGAAAAGTCATTAGAGGAAGGAGTGTGGGAATCACCCAGGGAAGATAATCAAAGGGTTTAGTGCCTTTGAAAAAAATTGATTTCCAGGCTCCATCCCAAGATTACCCACCATCACTTTAGAACCTGGCTTTGCCTCCACTTTCTGAGTATTTCCCTATTACTTAAAGGGGGTTAATCCCAGTTCTACCACTCTTAGTGAATCACATGAAATGATAATGCATGTGACATAAGATGATATTTTAAATGTTGGGCACCTAGGGCGTAAAAACAAGCTCCACTTTGCTTCTGAAAGGGGTTATTGCATCTCATTCAACAGGGCCCTAGAGGATTTGGTTTTTTTCTTCTTTGGTCAAGAGATCCAGAAAGAAGTTTGGCAGGATATTCAAGAAGCACCAAGGGTGAGCCTATAAAGATCTAAAGTTCAATAAATGCATGCCATAAATACAGATTGTTCTTAGTATCCATTGCCACCACAGGACCCCTTCAGCCTGGGCTTAGATTTAGCAGCCTCACCTTGCTGCACCTCACACCCACTCTCCACAGTATGGCCAGAGTGCTCTTTCTAAAAATATATGTCTTGTCCATGCCCATTTGCCCTGCTTCAACCCTGCAATAGCTCCTCTGTGCTCTTGGGACAATACAAACTCCTTCACGTAGCCCAAAAGGCACAAGCGAATGACCTGGCCCTGGCTGACTTCATTTTATGTTTCTCCTTCCTTCTCTGCTACCCTGCATTACAGCAGGATTTCTTTCAGCAACACCATGCTCTCACTTGCCTTTGGGCCTTCTCATTTCTCCACAATGCTCTCCCATCCCAAAGCTTTAGGTCCTCTTACAGGTTTCCGCTTACATGTCACTTCTTCCTATTTTTGTCAGTCTTTTGGTTGGGAGATCAAAAAGATAGTCACCGATGGTGGGGTGAATTAAAATGGCTCGCGTTTTTGTTGCGTCTGTGTGGGCAGGTGATGACTGGGGATTGAGCCTCACTTTGCTGCCTAAGTGTAGCAAAGGCCAGCGGGTGTCATAGTGGTGTGGTCACTCTGAACACAGTTCACAGTTAGAGCTGGGAGGAGGATGCTCTGTGTCCTCTTGTTGCTTTGGCATCATCCCATGCCTGTCTGCCTTGGATATTTCCTGTGTTAGTGCCTCTTGTCCTATAGTGTAGAATCCTAGCTTTTGATCGTTGCAGCTGCTGCCAGCTGTTTGAGTAGTTTTCAAAAGGGAACGGAACAGAGAAATGTGTATGTCAAGCTCCGACGTTCTGAATTCCTAGAAATCATTATGAATCTGAATCACTGGGTTGGTGTTGCTGCAATTATCTGAAGACTATATGGGCACATGTGTGGCTGTGGGTGCTTGTGTGGGATATGTGAATGGATGGTGATTTGTTTATAGGGGTAGGATTGGGGGACTTTGAGAGGAAGCTACTAAAATGTATCCTGTATTTTTGCTGAATTGGATAGGAAGATATCCAGATTCTCTGTACACCAAATATTCATGAGACTGAGCAACACAAGCCATCTGAACTGTTTTGTAATACTTCATTTAGCACTAATATATTGCCAGAAACCACACTGTTAATCGGTTGGCCCTGGAGAGAAAGCAAAGCTGATGCCTAGCTTCTTAATAAATGAGGATAAGAAAATAAACCCTGTGAATCTGAGACAGAAAGTTGGTTCCTGGTATTCACACATTTATTGAGCAAACATTTATTAATTACTGTGTGTCAGGCATGCGTGAGCATGAATACACATCACCCCTTTCTTCTCTCAGGTTCTGGATCAGTTTAAGCTTTACTTTATGAGTGTTTAGGAAGTAATCTTGCGTTTGTTTTAGATGGTTTGGATGTTTAGCTAATGGGGAGTGGAGCTCCCCTGTGCCACTTGATTGCAAGACAAAGCATTAGAAATGAGCTTGGCTCTCTTTCTCCAGCTGCTATACCACTTTTTTTTCCTTAGTAGGGCGTGACTATTAAGTGAATGGTCAGAGAAAGCACAATTTAAGATGCTTCTTGAAATTGAAAATGAGATTCAAAGTTAAAGAGTTTTCTTTACCTCTTTTTAAATACGACTCTAATATTCTCATGTTCATACTTTTGCATCTTTCTTTTTTTTTTTTTTTTGAGACAGAGTGTCGCTCTTGTTACCCAGGCTGGAGTGCAATGGCGCGATCTCGGCTCACCGCAACCTCCGCCTCCTGGGGTCAGGCAATTCTCCTGCCTCAGCCTCCTGAGTAGCTGGGACTACAGGCATGCACCACCATGCCCAGCTAATTTTTTGTATTTTTAGTAGAGACGGGGTTTCACCACGTTGACCAGGATGGTCTCGATCTCTCGACCTCGTGATCCACCCGCCTCGGCCTCCCAAAGTGCTGGGATTACAAGCTTGAGCCACCGCGCCCGGCCTACTTTTGCATCTTTCATCCAGAATAACATAATAGTTTTTCCAGGGAGTATTCTGGTGTCATCACTGTTGGATCTTTTTACTAAGCAAGTCTTTGGAGGTATATTAGAAGGGTGATTGGCACAGAATTCTCAGTTTGGGAATTGCAGCTGTCTTGCTCTAGGTCAGGCCTGTCATAATTCCCAGCTTGGTGCCTGAGCCATCCAACAAAATTCTTAACCCTGTAGACCTTGCTCCATGGGTAGGATGGGGCTTTTGGGGTTTTTAGTGACTCTTTGATAACCTAAACATTTGCTATCTGGCCTTATACAGAAAAAGTTTGCCAGCCTCTGAAGTTGGCTGAGCCTTGTTATACTGCCACTCTTTGATGGTGTAAGGAGTCATAGAGGTCTATGTCTGTTTGACCACTTCTCAGCAAAGCAGGTGTTTATACTGTTCAAATGAAGACCATTTTGTGAGGGACCTGGGCATCATCTCTTTACATTTTAAAAGGCAAAACAGTAGCATAAAGCCTTTTAGAGAATGTTATTTCAGTAACTGGAAAATTCAGAAGAATATGGAAAAGAGGAAAATGTGTGTGGAGCAGGGAGTAATGTTCATCAGGTGGCTAGAATAGCATAAAGGGATCTTTACTCCAGGGAGCTCTGGAAAGGAAAATGGACTGGGACATTTCAAATCTATTTCTCTCTTACAAAAAAAAAAAGTAGCAAAGTTTTCTATTCTCTTGATTCCAAGTTTGTAGATTTAACTCCTATGGGTTAGTTAGATCTGTGAGAGGATGGGAAGACCCTATAATCTAGTTCAGGAATTGAAAAGCTGGGTCTGCAGGTCAAATCTGTGTCCTCCCTTCCTGTGTTTATAAATAAAGTTTTATTTGACACACAGCCATACCCATTTGTCTTTGGCTGCTTTGGCAGAGTTGAGTAGCTGTGATAGAGACAGTCTGTCCTGCAAAGCCTAAATATTTGCTATCTGGCCTTATACTGAAATAGTTTGGCAACCTGTGAAGTTGACTAAGTCTTGTTATCATAAGATAAGGGGATTGTCAGTTTTTGCATCACAGGGATTTTTTTTTGTTAATATACAAGTAGGCATTATTGATGATCATTTGCAAATTAAGTAGGAAAGGAGAATGAAAATTATCTATTGCAAAGGGGCCATGCAGTGTGGCTGGCACATGGTATTGTTACCAGATAAGCCAACAGACCTTGTAGTGTGACCATGGGCAATTCATTTTACCTCACTGTGCCTCAACCTCTTTGACTGTAAAATGGAGATAAGGCGACTTGTTTCTCAAAACGTGGTTGCTTGGATCCAATGAAGTAAAGCCAGGAGGGCATCCTATAAATGGTAGGAGGGCTGTATAAATAGAAGGAATTAACCAGCACCCATTTGTGCTGTTGCAGCTGCTGCAGATACGTGCCTTGTAAAATTACCCTATTATTTAGAGACTGAGAAATATTTGGATGGTGGTAATGTGCTGCTCTGAGAAAAGCAGTCGCCAGTGGGATTTTTATCACATAATTAGAGGGTTTGTTAAATGTGCTAGTGAAAAGAAGCTGTTTGCTGCTGCCTTGTTTTAACGTGGACCAGGGATCCTGAGCCTTCTCCCTGAGGAGGTTCTATACCAGCATCCTGGCTCCAGTCTCTTTTGTGGTGCTGGCTTCTGGCCAGCAGAAATTCTGGGAAGTTCTAGACATAGTGCCAGAGGCACAGTAGCCTTAGAAACCCTTGTAAAATCACCGTCTACCCACGGGACACCTCCACTTTAGACAGCTCGGTGCTGGAACCCAGGCAACAGCAGACCTCAGGAAGAGTCCAGGTTAATGTGGGAACAGTTTGAGCTTTTTTTTTTTTTTTTTTTTTCTCACTATTTATTCATTCAGCCAGTCAGTTTCCTCATTTTAGAAGTAGTAATAACAGGTACTTTACAGAGTTGTGGTCAAGACTGAATGAGATAATGCAGATAAAGTGTTAAGCAAATGATCTGGCAGGGAGTAAATGCTCATTAAATAGTGATTTAATTTTATTGTCCTTTTCGAATTATTTCATATCCATGAAGTGCATACCCTGTGCTGGGCACTGGGGAATATCTGTAGGTAGGAGATAAAGGTGTAAGGTTCTGGTCAAACTTGGCTTCTGCTAGCTGTGATACGGGAGGACCAGCAGTGAGCGCGCTTCATGCGTTTCTCAGGGTAAGTCTGGGGATGCTACTGCAGCCCCTCAGCTCAACCCTTTCACCTGCCAGGGGCCTTCAAGCCTGCCTATTCCAATCTCATCTGCCCTTCAAGACCGAGCTTGGGACCCATCTGCTTTCTGATTAATGCTGGCCTACAGTTGCCACATTTTTCTCAGAATCTTGAGGCACTTACATACCCAATTTAATTCTGGATCACATCCCACCTTGTATTTTTAGAATTGTTTCATGTAGCCTTGAGAGAAGAGACATGTCTTATTCATCTTTAATTCTTAAGTGCCTACAAAGTTCCTGACACATACATATGCTCAATATAAACATTGAACTGGGTGAATTCTAATTCAGTTTAGCCATCATGTATGTACTACTGGCTCTACTAGTGAGTCATCTACTTTAGGGTTTCTTATCCTCATTACCACTGCCATTTTGAACCAGATAATTCTTTGTTGTAAGGGGCTGTCTTGTGTATTGTAGGATGTTTAGCAGCGTCCCTGGCCTTTATCCATTATGTGGATATGTGAAATCCCAGTTGTGACATTCAGAAATGACACCATGCCTGGTTGAGAACCATTGATTAATTGTGTTCCAGATACTGCATGTACCCTGTGTTCTGAGTTAGATTATAAATACTTTAGGGGAAAATTTTGTTTTCTCCACAATGCCTCTATACTGAGCATAAAGTAGATGTCTAATAAATGTTTACCCCATCTGCTCAGCTCATTTCCCTGGTTGCATCACCTTCAGCTGAGGCTGGGGAGAACAGAAAATCTGAGGCCATATCCATCATCCTCTGTTAGTTCATATTAAATAAATGCTTCGAATTTTCTAGTTTTCATTTTGTTTTTCTTGCTGACTCACAAGCCTGCAGTTCCTAACTTTTAGAATGCCAACGCTGCAAGGGAATGAGTGAATTCTATATCCCTTTTTCAGATTACTTTGAAACAACTGATTAATAGAATAAGCTTATGGGTAAGATTTTTCCTCCTCTGGCATCCCAATTTTATTTGCAGATTTTGCACAAGATGATTTCCAATTTGCTGAGGAATGGTTTCCAGAAATATTTCTGGTGTCCCTTCAAGGATGGGCACCAGTGTGGGGCCCAAGTATCTCTAGGACTGTTTTACCTGTAAGGTTGTACCAGGCAACCAAAAGCTAAACGTCCAAGCCTTTAAGTTGGAAATAGTCTGGACTGAAGTGTGTGTGTGTAAATGCATGTAGGTAGTAGGGCGATGGAATAGCACAGTTCTGCTTGGGGAAGATTAGGAGAAAAGTAGCATTTTAGGAAAACCCAGTACAAAGCTCTGGATGTGAGGACAGCTCAAATACAACCTTGGGTGTTCTGCTAAGTATCTATGAGGTCTTGAATAAGTCGGTTTCCTCTCTTTGGGCCTGGGTTTCACCCGTGAAGGAAGAAGAATAAATTAAATGATCTTTATGATACCTTCTACCACTGAACATTTTGTGATTTGAAAACTTTATTCTAAATAACACATGGAAGAGAAATGGATTCGAGAGTTGGGCTAGGGTCTTTCCAGTACTTTGGGAAGATCCATCTCTTGCTAGTCATCTTTAAGTTTTGGAAAGGCTCTCATGAAGCTGAGAGCTGTGGGAGGGGGAGGGGGTTGGCGAGGGTACTCTTCTATACTCAGAGCAGAACCAGGAAACAGGAAAGTGGATTCTGGCTCAACATAGCAAGAATTTTCTAGTCATCAGTGTTGTTGGAAGATGAAGAAAGCTTTGGAGGGAAGGAATTCTTCATCACTGGGCACATTTTAGCCAAGGCTGATGCAGAGTGGGCAGAGATTGAGATATCAGAGGAGTGACCAGACTAGATAGCTCTAGTCTTTCCAAACTAGGACTTTTTAAAATGTGTATATTTTTGTTAATTTTCCTTATTATTTCAATCCTTGAGAAAGGGGAAGGAAGAGAGATGGGCATACCGCTGTCTGAAGACTGATTATGTGGCAGGGATGGGTATTAAGGCTCTGAGGGGGAGAGAATATCACTTTAGCTACATTTCTTCAGCAACAACTTTGCAGTGTGGAGTGGGCTGCCATGCAAGGGCTTAGAGATGCATTGAGTGGGTTCCTTGGATCTCCTTGCTGTGGGGCCCAGCTTGGCCTTCAAGAGCACAGGGACTGGCCCCCATCCAGCCCACAGCTCTGCTTGCCTCTCTCACTGTGGGCTGCCCTGACTCACTCAACAGCAAGCAAAAGCCACAGTGTTTTCCCTGCCACCTTCTGTCTATCTCCCCATGGCTCTGAATCAGCTGTCATGGGAGTTGGCCGTGACTGAGACCCAGAATTAATTCACTTTCTCTGGAAATTATTTCTCTCAGGCCCACGACTGTCACATCACCGAGCTCTCTGAGTGCAGCATCTTTCTGTGCAGTCCTTGCTTTCCACAACAGCATTTTGTAGGCTCTATGTGGAGTTGCTGTTCTGCTCAATAATTGACTGGGCATATTGATGCCACTTTTAATTACCTCCAGGTACTTGCCTGCTTTGAGGCCATGGTGGTGACTCCTCCTGACTTGCCTTCATTACCAGGCTTCCCTGCCTATGGAATGGGAAGTCAGTTTGCTCTGGATGGCAGGGAGTGGGTGACATGTTAAAATAGTTCCATGACACTGGCCTTTCTCTATCCACCAACTGCCTTTATTTTCTTCATCTCTGCTATTGCACACAACCAGTATGGCCCAGTGACTGAACTGGCTGTCACTGTCAGGCCCCTGAGCTCGTGGAGTCTGCAGCTGCTGTGATGCCAGAGGGGCTGCCCTGCTGCCCACAAGCTTGGGAGCTCTGGAGTCCCACCGTGTGAAGGAAGTTGGTCAGCCTCTTGCTACTCTGATCTTACCCCACTTCCCACCATTGTGTTCTTATTTCCACCCAGGCAGATCTTTGCATGGAGACAATGAATCTGAGTCAGACTCATCTTGGGAATGAGGGTGAATGGTATTTGAGACTGGAGAGAGCCAGCAGGCTTCTTGGGTCTCTTATTGTCTTAGCTCAGCTGCCATAAGAAAATATCACAGACTAGGTTGCTTGAACAGAAATTTCTTTTTCACAGTTTTGGAGGCTAGAAAGTCCAAGACCAAGGTGCCAGCAGGGCCAATGTCTGGTGAGGGCTCTCTCTTTGGGTTGCAGATACTTCTTCTTGCTATATCCTCACATAGCTGTTCCTTAGTTCATGCGTGAGAAAGACATCTCTTTCTTCTTCCCTCCTCTTGTTGTAAGGATGCCAGTCCTATGGGATTAGGACTCTACACTTGTAACCTCATTTAACCTTAATTACCTCCCAAAAGCCTCTTCTCCAAATGCAGTCACATTGGGGGTTAGGGCTTCAATAAAGAATGTTGGTGAGGGGAGGGACAATACAGTCCATATCACTTATTCATTGATGATTCTTTTTCAACTTCAGAAGTAGTAACTCGCCTTCTAGGGCCTTAAAACCCCAGTGAGGCAGTGGGTTGTTTGGCTACCTTCCTGTCAGAACTCTTTTTTTTCCTTGTTTACTCTGTGTTTTCTTCTTGACTGTTTGAGACCCTCAGGGAGCCACCTTCTTTCCTCTCTCTGTAGTCTGATTTCACTTTGCTGACCGTGTCCTGGTTAAGGAAACTGACAAGGGTCCAGGGTCTCTAGGTGTCCTGCCATCAGAGGGACTGGCTGAATTAGCACCACCTGGCTCTGAATCATCCTTGGGAATGTTGTATTTTTAAGTTCAGTACTTGTAGCCTTCATCCCCCAAACGAATATCATTTTACAGAAGACAGAACCAAGAGCCCCAAAGTTCAGATTGTTGGCATGAGGTCTTAAGACTACTTAGTGGCAGGATCAGGAGTGTAAACCTAGGTCATAATCTCTAGTCGATGCTATACCTGGGAAGGACCTTTCAGATTGGAGGAGGAGATGCCTTCCCTGTGTTGCTGAGTTTTCCTCCCTCATGTTGCTCTCTTGGAGGCTCCTCTTCTTTTTATATTTGAAAGGACAGGGACAGGGAAAAGGTGAGACAGCTCATCATGTGGCCCCCTCTCCAAGGCTGGGAAGCTGTTCTTTGATATATAAAGAACCAGGGGCTTCATGACCAGTGGTCTGAGCAGTGATCTGGTCTTCTGTACCTCTTCTACTTAATGAATAGTTATCTCTTAATTCAGGTGTCAGTAAACATTTAGCACCTGCGCTGGGTGCTGGGCTCTGGTGGTGAGCAAAATGGGCTTGCCCTGCCCTCATGGAACACAGTCTAGGTTTTATGCGCCATACTATTTACTCTTCCCATCACAAATCCTCATTGACACTCAAAGATGGGGAACCTCTAAGTGACTGGGGTTTGGGATGGGAAATATGTAAACTCTGCACCCCCCACCCCCCACCCCAGTCTGGCAATAGATATGTATGTTGGTGTGGTAGTGGAAGAGTGGTGAGGGATATAGGATAAGACCAGGGGTAATTTTAAAAGCTTGGGAATTTTAGTGAAGCCACACACTCACCTGTCCCATGATCAGTCTAGGGACAGTCTAGGGTCTAGCTGTGGGTGCAGGCCCAGAAAGTAGCAGTGGGTGGTGGGAGGATAGGCATGAGATGGCTATGGAGATTGTTCTATCTCTCCTTCTTCTGGCTGGGATGTTGCTTCTGCCCTCGGTCCACTTTGGAAATTTGGCTGCTGCCATGTAGCTTCTGAACTCTCTGGGGAGCGAGTGCCCCGGCACACGGCGGACCAAGTTCAGCTGAATGAGCCTGGAGTCTGTCCCTCGAAAGCCTGTCACACAGCTGCCTTAAGCCCAAGTGACAAGCTGTGGATCTTGCCCAGGGCCTGACTCTCCTGAATAACACGGGGTGGATCTGGGTCATGGTGTCTAGGAAAAGCAGGTGGGAAAGGGATCAGGTCTCTGGGGGATCAGGTTGGGGCTGGCTGCTCACTTCCCCACCCTCAAGGAATCTAGGTACAGTTAGGGGTCCCAGGTAACCTGAACACCTTGGTATATTTCCTTAGGAAGGAAATGAACATATGAGCATGACCCTTTTTGCTTTATTCCAATACATATTTAAATGCCCTGGCAACTCTCATCCAAAGCATTAGCTATGATAACCAACTGCACTTCCTGTCTCAGACCCTTTCCTTCTCCAATAATTAGCTCCTCTGTCTTGCCCTTTTAATCTAGTGGTGGTTATACTGGGAGCTGCCTGGTCAGGAATTTTTGCATTGAGGGAGGAGACTCTCCCACTGATCCTGTGCAGGCATTTTTGCTGACAGATTGTTATGGCTGGAGTTGCCAAATACAAGAAGGAGAGACCTTTCACCCTCACCTGAGCTGTGTGCTTTTACAGGAAGAAGGATGTGTCCACCTCCTATTTTCTGTCCTCACTGTGGAATTCCGGTTGACATTCAGTTGCCCAATCTGCAGTCATATCCAACTAATTGGATTGTTTTTAAGTTCTCCTCTGGATGAATTATGAGCTTTCTTGACTTTGGTCAGGCTGCCTGGAGTCAGTCCCAGCCTGGGCAGGTGCTGTGCCAACTTCCCTGGCATGTGCCTGTGCCCGCAGATTTTACTACTGACCCCTAGCTCTCCCTTGGAAATACCAAGCCTGGAACTCTGGAGAAGGCGCCGCTGCTCGTGTAGTTCTGAAAGGCTGTCTTTGTCCTGAGGAATGCCTGTTGCAACGAAGCCTGGTAAATAGCCAGCTCGTTTCTCCTATAAATTAAAATGAAGGACCCTCGCCTGCTAGAAGTAACTTTACTTATCTCGTCTCATCTTTATTCAAGCCTATTTAATGAATATTTATTTAAGGCCTAAAATCTAGCACTATGCCAGGCACTATAGTAGGGGACATAGAAGTAAAAGTTTGTGGTCCCTGCCTTCAAGGTCTAAGGCTTCTTCGTGGGGACAGGCCATGTGCACATAAAACGATCAAAGAATATATAAAATGGAATTCAATTAAATGCCAAGTCAAGGAGTTTTCTTCTTTGGTGTGCCTGTGGGACCAGAGTTCCTCTTCCCACGTCTTTCAGAGGTATCCATTTATTTCAGTGCCTTTAACATTTGTTCCTTTGTTAATCTGTTTGCTTGTTCATTCATTCATTCATTCATTCATTCATTCAATAAAAGCCAACATATTGTTTACTCTTTGCCCAACACTGTGCTATATGCCTGTCTCCAGACAGAGAGATGAGTATCAGCATGGCCCTCAGCAGGCTCACACACAGTCTAGTTGGAGGGAAGTGATTATGCACCATGGTAAAGGGTGTATACCCAGGAGGGATAAAACACCATGGGGACTGGAGGGAAGAGTTGTTTAGCTTCTGGGCTTTGATTTTCCCTTTTTTTTCTGTTCAAAAATAATTATCAGTGTTTTTCTTACGTTTTCATTCAAATGGCTGATTAACCCTCCTTTACTGTCAAGCTGCTTATCTTTTAAATTTTGTGAAATAGCCTTTTCTTCAGTAGACACTGTGCATTTTTTCGCCTTTTATCTTATATTGTATATTTGTTATTATTGTGTTCTTGAAACACTTCACAGAACTACTGTTTGGCCTAATTTTCTGTCTGGAAATACCCACTATTTTCTTCCATGAAGAATGGCTGGCAGCATGTGGGAGTTCTGTCTATATGCTTACAGTTGTTTTGCAAGTCAGATTTCTCTTTTGCCTCTAATAGTTGCTCAGAGATACTAATTTACCATTGTTATCAATGAATTCTTAAACATTTTTTGAAAATGTCACCTTTTCTTTTCTCCCCGCCAGGCTACATTAGTGAATGGAGCACCAAAAACAGAACACTTTTCAATAACAAAACAATATTCCTCTGGCTCTACCCCAACCCACCATGATAGGGCTTTTATACTGCATTCTCCCTGAAGCTTCTCCAAGATTTCTTGAGCATGCCTGGGAGGTACCTCATGGGTCCTCAAAGCCACGGTGCTCTCAGGACCGTGAGATGCCTAGGTTTCCCTGTCCCTTGTGTGTGGTGATGCCTGCTCTGAGCACCCCCACTCTCCGGCCCGTAAGTCCCAGGAAGTGCCCTGCCAAGGCCCTGGGGCTGAGTCTGAGGCTTGCCAGAGAGGAGCCGCAGCACCTGACTTCGGTCATGCCACTCCCCTGCTTTTAGAAACTGCCTGGCTGGGAGGGCCACACTGGCAATGCACTGGACCTTGCAGCTGGCAGCTCTGTGTCATGTCCCCTACTAAAGTGGTGAAACCTTAACTTGCAGCACAGGGCTAGACTCATGAGCCCTGAGTCATTGTTGTCTGCTGCTCTCTGTCCTGCTATTCGGTCTGTTCCTAAGATGCAAACCTGAGTAAATGAATGCCGGGCCAGGAGACGGTCTGAGTGACAGGCACTGTATTATGCTTAGAACCAACCTGCTCCCTGTCCTGAGCCCTGTCACTGGCTCAAGCTTGAGGACCCAGTTCTGTCCTCAAAACAGACATTCTCCCAGCAGGCCCTTTAATGTGTCATCCAGATGGTCTCCAGCAGACTGGCCCCTTGGGTCCTCCACTCGTGCCCAGGCAGGCCTGACATCTCGGGCAGATACACCTTAGGCTCAAGCAGGGACTGTTGTGATGATTATAAAATTCTTTCGTCTTTCAGATTTAAAGATTATAAATCTTTGAGAACATTTAGAAAACAGAGGAAAGGAACAATGATAACCCATGATATTACCATGCTTCTCTTGTTAGCATTTTGGAGAATTTCCATCAGACCTTTCTCATGTACGTATCCTTTTATGTCATTATAACTCACTGTTCTCTGGCCATGCCATGGCCTATCTGTCCAGCTTCTGTGTGTGTTCACCTGTGTGTGGGATGGCAAGTGGAGACCACGCAGAGCCCCTCATGTCCCCTGCTCCAACTGAAGGCTACTTCCTTGTCCTCCTCCCCCAGTCCTCCCTGTCATCAGTCTTCCGAGTCTATCAACGTTGGTTTGCCTTCCTGTCCCTTCTCAGGTTGCTTTCTTATTGGTTGCTCGCTACCTTGTGCCGTTTGTGTCCCATTTGTACTCTTACCTCTGCTGGGGACCTCCTTCTGCTGGTGTGTGCTAGGCCCACCAGCCATAAGAAAAACCCTCCTACACGCAAAGATGCCACAGAGGGAAGGAATCTAGGCCGGGACTGGAGGTTGTATTAGGATCCATGTGCATGTAACTCTGCCCTGGCCAAAGCGGTACTACTGTTGGGGGTACATTAATGCCACCTTTGAAAGTGGTTTTATTAGTGCCTAATCATTGGGTCATTTCCTTCTAGAGTGGGCTTTACATCTTATAGTTGGACCGTTGGTGACTTGCATTTTAGTCTCAGCTTTGCCTCTGAGTCCTGCCGTGTACTTTAGGCAAGTCACTGAACCTCTATGCTTTGGTTTATTCATTTGCCAAATGGGAGGATTACAATTTGTCCTACCAGCCTCACATGTGTTTGCAGATAGCATGATGAGCCTGCTGTAATCCTGATAGTACCATGAAATGCAGAAGAAAATAACTGTATTTGAAAATAGAAGTATAAACGTGACAACAATATTACAAGAACATTGACTATGGAACCAGGCAGCCTGGGTTCAAATCTTGGCACTACTCTTACTGGCTGTGTGATCGTGGTCAACTTTCTTAACTTCTCTTTGCTTTGGTTTCCTCTTCTATCCAATGAGTAAGACAGTGTAGCAGTACTTATAAGTTTGTGGTTTTGGTAGGAGTAGATGAGTTAATACATACAGCAAATTTAAAGGTGAGCTCAGCACATTTGCAGGTATTGTTATTGTGGGTGCTGTAATTGTCTATAGAGGCCCCATCATCAAATCTTTTCCTGCTGTGGAGGGAAGGAGCTCCCTGTGACTGACTTGGAGAGGAGCAATGGCGTTCATGTATATTTGGTGTTGATTGTGTGATGCATACAGCTGGGTACTTCTGTGTTTCCACCTTTAACATGGAGAAGCTTAGGCCTAGAGAAACAAGCCTACAAGACTCAAACTCTTTTGTCGGGCTCCAAATTGGTACTCGGTTCACTAGACCATACCGCTTTCCATTTGGGTCCTGAAATATCTGTTGTTGGCTTCTTTTTTGTTTTTTTGGCGTTTTGTTTTTTTTTTTTTTTTTGAGATGAGTTCTTGCTCTGTCGCCCAGGCCGGAGTGCAGTGGCACAATCTTGGCCTACTGCAACCTCCACCTCCTGGGTTCAAGTGATTCTCCTGTCTCAGCCTCCAGAGTAGCTGGGATTACAGGTGTGTGCTACCACGCCTGGCTAATTTTTTAGTGTTTTTGTAGAGATGGGGTTTCACCATTTTGGTCAGATTGGTCTTGAACTCCTGACCTCAAGTGATTCACCTGCCTTGACCTCCCAAAGCGCTGGGGTTACAGGCATGAGCCACCATGCCCGGACTTCTTGTTGGCTTCTTGTTCAAGCACTAGTGTGCTCTAATAAGTATAGATGTCCCAACTATCATGGGTGCCAGCAAGGCAGAGTGAGAGTGTGGCTGACCCCCTGATGCCAGAGTGAAGGATATAACCTCTACTTTAACCCTGTGACTATAATTAAACCCACATATACACCATTCTTTTTTTCCTATCCTCTTTTCTATGAATTTCTCTGCGTGCCAGTTCCTGAAATTAACCTGCTGCCTGGTTTATGACCGAGACTGGAGATCGCCTCGTGCTAATTGCTGGATGGTTTCAGCTTCCTTCCCACTCACCGATACAGTGGTAGGAATAATAATTATGTCTGCCATGTACTGAGCATTTGGGAACTTTACATCATCTTGTTTCCATCTCATAAATAGAGTTAGATAGTGCTTTCTTGCTACAGATGAGGAAACAATCTTGGAGAGATTGACTAACTTCCTCAGAGTATCACTACTAAGTGACTGAGTTAGGACTCAAACCTGGGCCTTTCTCTTCCTGGATGTCCCACCTCTGAGTCCATCAGGTAAGTTCTATTTTGGCTGACTTACAGTGTAAGCTTCTAGAAAAGATTCTATTTCAAGCAGTTCCAGGACTTTAAAAATTTGAAAAACACTGCTCTAAGAGGAGGAATCCTTGGCTGGGAGCCTGATGACCTGAGGTCTTGCTCTGGTTTTATGCAAAGTCACTTGTCCTTATTGAGCCTCAGTCTCTCCATATGTGAAAGTATTCTTATACCATCAGCCTCAAAAATGTCAGGCTAATAAATCACTGTCACAATGGTAGTGCTTTGAGCTCTCTTACCTCTTTGAAACCAAGCATCTTCGGTTATGCCTTGAACAATCACAATAAGGATTTTATAATAATGATAATAGGTATGACTACACTTCTTCTGTTGCTCCCACTCCTGCCATTACCCTGGGTAGGTCCTGAAGTTGTCGTTTGTCAGTGGATGTTGTGAGAATGTCTTCAGGGTGGAATAGAGGTTTCACAGTCTTTGAGGGAGATGATCACGCATGTGGTTTGCTGGTCAGCTGTGGAACTATCCAAAGCCAGTTTCCCTTGCTAAGTGGCCCCTGGAGTCCAGGCTTCTGCTGTTGCTGGAATACAGCCTCTGAGAGTGGAGTTGGGTTTCAGGAGTGTCCAGGGCACCCTGTCTCTTCCAACCCCATCCACTGCCTGCCTGGAGTTGCTTTCAGGCATTTCTTTGCCAGAGAACAGATGCAGCTCTGGGTACTACAGCTTCCATCCTGCTTCTGAAAGTCACTTTCAGATTTCTCTTCTCTGTCCCGCCAGTTTTGATATCACCAGAACATTTGTTGATAGCTTGGCCTAAAACAGTTTTTCACATGCAGTTTTTGAACCACCGTAGGACATTCACCACTGAGCCCAGGTGAAGGCCTCAGGTGCAGCAGCAGCAGAAGGTACAAGTGAGGTATTATCACCTAGTGGTTAACAGCTTCAGTATGACATTACATCTGGGTTAAAATCTTCACTCCTTCATCTACCAGCTGTCTCTCACTGAGCAAGCGCTTAACCTTTCCAACCCTACCTCTTTACTTATGAAATGGAGATGAGTATGCCCACTTCATTGGGTCATTGTGATCGATGACATAAAATATGTCAAGAGCTTTGAACAATGTCTGGCACATGGCAAGTACTTAGCAATAGTAGCTATTAGTAGCAGTTGTCTCCAAGGACTTAAACCCCAGAATATGTTTTTAGGTCTCAGATAGACTCCTGTTTCCATCTTCCTTTCATACCATAGGCCCCAGGAATCTGGTCCTTCTGCCGCCTTCTTTTTTAAACAGCTGTCATCTATTACCTCTTCCTTTACTGAGGTGGAACCCTGGCTTTTGTTTATCCTTTAGTCTGTCTTGCTTGCCTTCCCTGACCCTCTTCCCCACAGAAAGTCTTTTTTCTTTTCAACGGGTTACTGTTGCTGGCATCATCAGGGAAACAGATGGGGCACGATAATTATTCTTTCACATAACTGCTGGAGACAATGTTAATCTTCAAAGTGACTGTCGCCCCTGGTGGGATGGACTGAGTTCTAGGGAGAACAGCCCTGAAAACCTTCATCCTTCTAGGAAATTTCCCCTTTTAGGATTAATTATGCTTTAGGTTTTAGGCTTTGTTCTGCAATTCTCTTAGTCTGACAGTACTGCTGCTTTGAAAGATTGATGGTTTGGAAAAATGTTGCCTGTAAGTTTACCTTTCAGGAAGCAGCTTTTAGCTGTTTGTATACCTTGGGAAAGAGTAACATTGACACATTAAATGCAGTAACTCATTTTTGCTGTTGTGTGTATGGTTTTTAATTTTGAGACAGGGTCTCCCTTGGTCACTCAGCCGGGAGTGCAGTGGCACAATCATAGCTCGTTGCAACCTCAAACTCCTGGGCTCAAGGGATCCCTCTGACCTCAGCTTCCTGAGTAGGTAGTACTGTAGATGAATACCATCATGCTCAGCTAATTTTAAGTTTTTGTAGGGATAGAGTCCCAGTATGTTACCCAGGGTGGTCTTGAGTACCTGGCCTCAAACCATCCTCCCCAGTAGTTGGGATTATAAGTGTGAGCCCACATGCTAAGCCTAACTTCTTTGCATAGGGATGGGAGTGAGAAATGTTGTAGGAACTGGAAAGCTTCTTCCTTCTGAATAACTACCTCCCTCACTTTGATTCAGCTAGAATCTCAGTGTCTGCTATGTACTATGCATGGGTCTCGGTTTCTGCCACAGAAAGCAAACATTTTAGTTGGGGTTGTAAGGTAGATGAACAGTGTCCGTGGAACAAAAGTGTCCAGAGTGCGTGTTAGACCCATGCCTCCACATGGAAGTGCTGTTCCTAAAAATGAATTTTCTGATTTATAAATTTTCTCCTTTTTAAAATGCCCAAGTTGCAATCTGGACTTGGAGTCTCCTGTGTGGGATCTGCAGCATTTCTAGGGCTGCTGTGTTTGTTTGATCTCTGGGTTTTGTCTGATGGATGCTGTCCCAGGTCCTCCTGTGTTGCTCTGGCTGTTGCTTTCCATTCTGGCTTTAAATACTCATGCTTTGCTGCCCTTATCAAGCAAACCTATCCTTTCTCCATGGCCTCATCCCAAAGGCTCCCTGACATTTCACACAGGAACTTTTGTTTTTGATTTTGCATATGCTCTTGGAATCTTTGGGACAAATGGGAAAAAGAGATTAATATAATCTACCATGTAAATATGTTCATTAGATGATGAGTCTTACTATCCAGAATTTGTTGACTAATGATTGGGGCTGTATTCTGGAAAAAAAAAAATCCTTTACACACTATTTTTAAACACATTTTTGAGGTGGTGGTTAAGCTGACTGTATGGTGTTAACCTACTCAGGAGTTCACATTGAAAGCTTGCTGATTTTCTTTCTATCTTTCTTTCTGCTTGTCTTACTGTCCTTCCCCTTTTAAAATTACAACTAGAATATTTTGCCAGAAGAAAAAAAAAATCCAAATCGTTAAGAAGAAGTTACAGTCAGGCTCCCTTTTTACAGAGTTTTTCACCATTAGCACTTTGGGTAATCGCTCATTTATTTTTTTAATGCATCACACACATACATGGGTTCTCTCTGTTTCTTTTTTTAATGCAACACACACACAGACACACACACACACACACACACACACACACACACACACACGGGTTAAGACCATGGTGTCTGGGTTTAAGCCTGGCTCCACAGCTCACTGGCTTTTTTACTTAAGGTGAATTACTAAACTTCTCTACGCTTCACTTTCCCTAATTTTAAATGGAGGATATTAAATGACTCATAGGACTATTAGTAAATACTAAATATAAAAACCTTTGTCAATATTTAACATAATATTTGGAATTAAAGCATTCAGTAAATGTCAGCTTTTTTTAAAAAAATGGGATCAAACTATATACATTTCTATAGCTTGCTTCCTTTTTACTCAATGATAAATCAAAGATGTCCTTTCAGGTCAATATATGCAGACACCTGTACTCCATTTCCTTTTAATGGCTTTGTAATGTTCTGTTACATACATTAAACTACAATTTATTTAATCATTATCCCATTGAATAATTGTGTTTTAAAAATTCCTTGCCATTATAAAAAATGTTGAAGTGAATAAAAAATGTTGCAGTATTGCAATGCATGTCACTCCTATTTCTCTTCTTGCTCTCTCTGGATTTTTACAGGTCTTATTTCTCGCTGTGGAATAGTGGGATGGAGGTCGTGCCAATTTTGTTAGGGAATATCAAATTACTGTTCAAAAAGTTGCACCAAGCTTTACCTCCTACAGCAATACGTGACAGCTTGAATGCACATGGTTAATGTTCAACTTAAGCCACATTATTGAGCATGGCAGTATACAAGGAGCACAGCAGTGTTGTATACAATGCAGTATATGATGTCTAATCATGGCTAGTATAAATTTCTTCCTTGAGCACAGGCAGATGTTTCAGAGACCTTTTACTTGACTGATGTTAATTAAAGAGCTCATTACGGACTTGGATGCCCCTGGTTGTCAGGATCCTTTGCAGTATGAGGACTGTTAAGTGGTATTGACAAATCTGAGGTCATCTTCATTTGTGTACAGAAGATGCATATTGGTGCATCTTTTATCAAGCAGAGTTTTTTTGTTTTGCTTTTTTACTTTGATACTTTTTAATGGAAATTATTTGATGCTAAATTTGCCTCAATTATGATTACTACTCAACTTAATTCATAACCCATACAGGCACATGCCCACACACAGGTTACATTTGCTTTGGCTGGTTGGTTGTGAAGTTGTACTATATTTTACCTTTTGGGGGACTCATGTTTTATGTTGGCCATGATGAGAACATTTTTTTTGCATAATTCTGAAAAGGCATGTAACTGCTGAGAGGAAAACGAAAAGAGAAACATTACATCCACTTTTAAGCATGGATATTTGCATTCCTTGTGGGGTGAAGTTAAGATCATGTGTCAAGAGAATGGAAGAAAATGGGTGTGATAGTTATGAGTATTTACATATAGATCACACTATTTTACCATTTTGTCATTGGAGAGCCATGACTAAACCCATCTGTTGTCACTTTAGCTCATTTATTGGTCATAATGCAGCCCTAGCTTTTTGTTCAAAGACTTCGTAACATTTTATTCAGGATGTTGAGTGTAAAGTACATGTAATCTTTAAGAAAATGGTTCTGAAATTATATCTGAAACACTTGAGATTATTTCTATTACATGTAAGAGTTAAGGGAAAAATATCTTCTTCAGAATGGAGAAAACCTAGTTATAGAAATTCCTCCTCTTAACTTAGAGGTCAGTTTATAAACCTCCCTCCTTTCCTAAACTTTTGTGGGGTTTTTTGTTTTTTTGTTTGTTGGTTGGTTGTTTTTTTTTTTTTTTTTTTTTTGGTCTTGTATTGAAAAAGCAGAGAAATTCAGTTGAGGATGGGAAAACAACTAAGAAAATTCCTGAGATTATTTGAAAGCAGCTATAGAATAGATGCTATATTGCCAAAATGTGTGGGGGTGGGGTGGGGAAGCTGTGGGATAATTAAACACCCGCCAGCAGAAAGGCTTCTAAGTGTCAAGCTGAGCTTAATGTTTGGAGGAATGTCAGAAAGAGGTTGGGCCTCCAAGGTCAAGATGTAGAAAAGCTTTAAGAAATCTGAGGTTAAGATCAGGGGTTAATTAAACTGATTAAGACATTTGTGAGAAAAGAATTTAATTGTGCTTATCATGTTCACATAAAATATTTTCTCTGTTCAGTTCACCTGTTTTGATAGCTGTATTTTTGTAGGTAGAGAGGATAGGGAATGATTAAAATTTCAAAGCGTGTGACTCGCAGTTAAGAATATCTGCTACCCATAATGGCAGTATAGTCTATTTGAAGGAAAAAGCCAAAAGGAAGCCTAAGATGACAAAGTCAAGATAAATATTTCGATACTATACATGATTTTGTATATATATATGCTTATATAATTTATTTTGAAATCAAAATGGCACCTTTCACATGTGCCTGACACCGTGGACCGTGGATAATACATTTTCTACTAGAGTCACTTTACTAAGGTCAATCTCCAGTTCACTTTGGGAAGTTTATGTAAATACTGATTTTAATTTGTACTAGGTGGCACTTTGCATTCACAGGTTTAAAGGCTGTAGAGTCATTAACTTGTAATTAACAAACTTGGCAGTCCTAACACTTTTCTTTCTTTTCTTCTCTTTGTTTTTCTTTTCTTTTCTTCTTTTTTTTTTTTTGAGAGGAAGTCTCACTCTGTCACCCAGGCTGGAGTTTAGTGATGCAACCTCTGCCTCCCACGTTCAAGCAATTCTCTGCCTCAGCCTCCCAAGTAGCTGGGGTTACAGGCACCTGACATCATCCCCAGCTAATTTTTATTTATTTATTTATTTTTAGTAGAGACAAGGTTTCACCATCTTGGCCAGGCTGGTCTTGAACTCCTGACCTTGTGATCCACCCACCTCAGCCTCCCAAAGTGCTGGGATTACAGGCATGAGCCACTGTGCCCGGCCCCAGCACTTTCCTTTCAAGATCTTGGAAAGTTTTGGGGACAGAAAAGAAGGACAGAACTTTTGTGCAGGTCAGGGATCCACTCAGAAAACAAGGTGAGAATTGAGTTTTTGAGAGTGTTCATTCATTCAACACATATTTACTGCCTACTTCTTTATTCAAGGCACTGATTTGATTTTTAGGCTTGAAATGTATTCTGGCAGTTTCTACCTGCTTCTGATGTTCATAAATTCTTCATTTGGTAATGAACCTTCATTACTTCATTACTTTGATTAGAACAGTAAACTTTGTTGATAGAGGAGATCAAAGGTTTGCAATGGAAACTTGGAACATTATTTGATGTTCAAGGTGGTTGAGCTTTATAGGTGTAGAGCCTTAGAACTGGAACCCTGAGGGTCTGGAGAAAGGTCACTTAGAAAGACAAGTGTCAGGTTGGATGCAGGTAACTGTGGCACTAAGAGCGATAACTCTTCTGATGGAAAGCTCTGCTTCAACAAATTAAGCATGAAATAAAAGTAAAAAATTGTACTGAACAAGAAGACAGAGGAAATGCTATGGACTCATCCCCTGAACCTGATTTTATCCAGAGGAACTTTGGGCAGGAGGGGAAGAGAGAGAAATTAGAGAGTACAAATATTGCCTGTCTTTATTCCCAGGAGAATTGACCAGAATCTTCTCCGTCAATTTTGGCTAAGATTGATATTGTTTCCAGGATGAGACCCACATCCTGAGGGTTGCTGCCTTATCAGAGATGGGCTGGGGGCTCATGGGTCAGTGAGCAACTCAGCCAGTAAAAGCAGAGCCCAGTGAAGTCTTAAGCAAAGAAGTGAGCATTCAAAAAGAAGCATCTCAGTAAAAATGAGGTTCTAATGAGCTTTCTTCTTGGAAACTATTCTCTTCCCAGTGACATGCTTGAGTCTCAGAAGTCCTGAAGGTGATGCTTGCCACTTTTCACCACCCCACAGACTTCTACTCGAAGTCAAACCATTTAATTTTGGGCCTATTGTGAGCCTAAGTGATGTGTCAGCACAAACCTTAGTCATCTCTGAGCAGAGCCCTTCTAGAGTAGGATTATAAGATCACGCTCCTGTTACTTATTCATGCGTTTTGGGCAGCTCTCACCTTTCCTGAAGGCCTGGACCATTGTCATGACACAAACCATAGCTAGTTGTGGGGCAGTGTGCCTTCTATCTGCACTGCCTCTTCCCACACTCCTTTCAATGCTCCCCACTCTTTAGACCAGGGCACCCTCCACCACAGAAGGTACCTCAGCCCCGCTGTATCTCTAAGAGCGTCACTCACCTTCCTGAGCCTCAGTTTCCTGCCTATAAGATGGGTACAATATTATCCACAGTGCCTCCCTCTTCAGGTAGGTTGTGTAGAGAAGGATAAAATGAGTCAGTGTTTGTGGGAGCGCTTTTTGAATATTATGAATTAAGTTATGCTTTCCCTCTTCCAAAGAGGATTAAAGTGCCTGCAAGTGCCTCATAAACAGTCAGTGTTGTCCCACGATTCATTTTCTTAAAGTTTCTCTCTGTCACAGATGCAACTACATACAGGTAAGGCTGTCAGTTTGCTAACCTCTGCTGTTTTGTTCACTTAAATGGGTGGAAAGTTTTGGGACCAAGTCTCAGAGGGGCTTATGAAGTCCTCTCATGTTCTCTGCCTTCACCACTGGCACAATCCTTAGATGACTGATGGTGTCATTAGGATAGAATAGGCCTGATAGTCACCTCTACTTTAGTTGCAGAATGCTTATAGCTCACATTATTTCTTTTTCATAGAATGAAATTACTTTAACAAATTAAATTTATTTTATGTTTAGAAACAAGGAATATTATAGAGGAAGTGGAAAAATAAAAGAAAGAGAAAAATATTTTGCTTGGGCTGGGTGCAGTGGCTCATGCCTGTAATCCCAGCATTTTGGGAGGCAGAGGTGGGCAGATCACAAGGTCAGGAGATTGAGACCATCCTGGCCAACATGGTGAAACTCTGTCTCTACTAAAATACAAAAAGTTAGCCGGTCATGGAGGTGTGTGCCTGTAGTCCCAGCTACTCGGGAAGCTGAGGCAGGGGAATCGCTTGAACCTGGGTGGCGGAGGTTGCAGTGAGCCAGAATTCCGCCACTGCACTCCAGCTGGGCGACAGAGCAAGATTCCATCTCAAAAAACAACAACAAAAAAAATGCTTGTATTCAACATTCAAGAAAAGTTTACTGAGTGCCTGCTACGGTGCTAGGCCCTGGGGATTTAGCCTCGAGCAAAATAACACCATCCTTGGGCTGGCATTGTGGGCAGCCATCTAAATACTAAACCTAACATTACAACAATAATTGTGAATTTGCAAATTGTGGTAAGTGCAATGAAGGATTAGTAAGGATTCTACTGGGACCCTAACAAAGAAACCTGATTTAGTTTGAGGGCACCAGGAAGGCTTTTCTATGGAAGTTCTATTGAAGCCATTACTAACTTATTCTGAATATTTACTTTCACCTGTAGGAAGGCCAGTTCAGCTCACTTTCCATCCTTAGGCTCTATTTCTTCCTAAGTTCTGCTGCTAGTTAGAGAACATGTGGGAAATATCCCCATTAGCACTTTGTGTCTCTCTAAGCTAGCTTTGCCTTCAGGGAGTTCTGAAATTCTTCTCTCAACAGTCCTTGGACTCTGCTCTTAACTCTTCTTTCTTCAGTTTACTAGTAGCTTTTTTTTTTTTTTTTTTTTTTTAATTCCCAGAGGGCCAGTTTGTCTGAGGACAGGGAAGAATATACAGGCCATCAAACTACCTGAAATTGGCACCATTCATTCTCCTTTTGGTTGTGAGCTTTAAGAAATAAAAGTATCCTGGATAATGATTAATACGTAATTATAGAAAATGTGTTTAAAATATTTAGGCTAAAACAATTATCACCCTTAATTCCAACATTACAGAGTTATCTCATTCATGAGTAGATTCTTTCAATCTCCCCCCTCCATGCATTGATGTTGTTTAATCTATTTCTATATATAAAAACATAATTATAAATTTTTCACATGTATGGGCATTTTTAGTATTTAAGAGGGCCATATTAACATTTCCTTGTGGACTTGTTGTGAATAAAGTACAGTAAGCACAATCAGAATTATTTCCTCTGTTCCAAACACATAGGAACAATTTTTTAAATATCTTAACTGAATTCAAAAACCAGAGGGAAATCTTGGGAACCAAGAATGGGGATGGATGTCCCAGACTTTAGGATCTCCCTTCAGTGCACTTAGCATGTGACAGGAGATCAGAACCATCCTCCTGTGTGGACTGGGGTTGGGACCAGGCTCTTTGAAAGTTGACTGGAACCTGATCGTTCATGGTTGTATTTTTGTGCTGGGTAGCTCTCTCATGGCCCAAGAAGGAAGCAGAGGTAGGTGTGCGAATAGGACCCACAATTGTGCAGCACACAGGTATCTTATGTTTTGTTGTCCATTCTGGAGAAAATCCTAAAAGCCTACTTTGGAACCTTGTTCAGAGTTGTATATCCTATTGGTCAAGGCTCAATCATGATTTCAGCTGCTAGGGAGGGGCAAATAAGGAGGAGAAAAAGTCTTGCATGCAAGATGAGTTTGCAAACAAATTTCTGCAGTTATGGAAAACCACCACCATGAGAGACATGTAAAGACCCGTCAAACAAAATAATCCAAACCCTAAAAAAGAGAAACCAGGGAACAGTCTGAAAAGTTTGAAAAGTGTATATATTTAAAATAATGAGAAAGTCAGGAGCATTTCATTTCTCAAATGAAAATAGAAGCTTGTTAAATAGGCCGATGTGAAAAAAATCCAATTGGAAATCTCTGAAATGAAAAAGATAGGACTGACGCAGGGAGCACGTAATTAAGTCAACAGTAGACTAGACATAGCCAAAGAGATCATGAATTAAAGAACAGAAGTGAGGAGGCACGGAGAAATAAAGAACTGGAAAGTTTGAAGGAGAGAAAGATATATAGATACATTTATAACCTCTTATGTAGAGGTTAGATTAAGAAGCTCTGATATACCATCAGTATTTTTTTTCTTTGGTTTCTTCTGATTTTGTCAGACTAATTTGTCTTATACTAATCCTTCCACTGTGAATACCAGAAAAGCATGTATATGTTTACTGTGTGTGTAAATAGAAATAATATAAACTCTTCTTGGAGAATACTGAGGCAATGATGCCTAGAAAGGCCAGAATGGTGGAGAGCAGGGAAATGCAGAGCAGTGCTCCGTCAGATGCCACTTTCTCCCTCCAGGTATTTGCCAGTTTGTAAGTGGCAGCAAAGAGGCTAAATTAGGTGCTAGAGCTTTCAACAGTCTCTCAGAACTGAGGAGACAGAATAGAAGTTCAAGACTTGCCAAGGAGGAGGAGGCTTTCAGTGTGGACTCCGAGAAGGTTTCTCTTGGGAGTAAGAGCAAGGCTGACACTTACCTTCTAACTCGCTCAAATGGATCAAGGTTCCTTTCTCTACCCCACCTACCTGCCAAAAGCAAACATAAATACTCTCTGGAGGAAGATAATATCATTCAGACCCTCAAATTAATAACACTATCATTTTTCAAATACAATGTCTGGCAGTCAATACAACATTACCAAATGCTTAAGATGGTAAAACCAAATGACTGTAAAACAAGAGAAAAAATACACGGAAGAATTAGAATTGCGCAGGACCTACTTAACTTGCAGTTCTATTAGACATAGGCTTTTAAATAACTGTGATGCATACATTGAAAGAAATAGGTAAGGTGGAGAAATTTGCCAGAGAAGTGGAGTCTTTTAAAAGAAACTAAATGGAAATTCTGGAACTAAAATTTCCCTGGGAACAGGTAATATCTTAATCCTGTGTTCAGTGTAGAAGTTGGGATGAAGTTGGAGTCTTGGGCCATGATCCTAGCAGGTGAAATAGAGCTGCCTGGTTGTTTAGGATTGTCCTAATAATATGCCGCTTGCCTGTGGTGCAAGAAAGAAGCAGATTCTGGCAGGCATGAGAATAGGAACCAGGTCTGTGCAGCATGCAGATACAACATCTAGGATTGCTGGCTGAGAACACAACTCTTGGTTAGTAAGATACTGGTTAGATGTCTAGAGGGGAGAGAAGAAACCCTGGAGTGAGGAAAATCCCTAAGGAGGACAGAATGTTGCAAAAACTTCTTTTTTCTTTCTTTCTTTCTTTTTTTTTTTTTTTTTTTTTGAGACGGGGTTTCGCTCTTGTTACCCAGGCTGGAGTGCAATGGCACGATCTCGGCTCACCGCAACCTCCGCCCTCTGGGTTCAAGCAATTCTCCTGCCTCAGCCTCCCGAGTAGCGTGCGCCACCATGCCCAGCTAATTTTTGTATTTTTAGTAGAGACGGGGTTTCACCATGTTGACCAGGATGGTCTCGATCTCTTGACCTCGTGATCCACTCGCCTCGGCCTCCCAAAGTGCTGGGATTACAGGGTTGAGCCACCGCGCCTGGCTCTTTTTGTTTTCTTTACGTGTTTCCCTATGGCCAATTAGGGTACCCAGAATGGTATATTCACTTCTTTTATTTTTGATTAACTATTTGCTTATTTAATATTTTAAAATGCTACATTATAGTGATTTGTATCATCCTTTATTTTTATTTGCTAGGTTATTAGGTGCTTGAAGCCTGAGTTTCTGTTTCATCTGTTTCTGTTTATTTTCTCTGTGTGACTTTTCTTTTTCATATTCTAAACCACCCTCTGTCCCACACCCAGCAAATTGCCCTCACATGATAGGAGCTAAGCACATAAATGTTTGTTGAATGAATAGTAGAAGACATAGCTATTGATTGATTTACTGATTTCAGTTCTTAATGTGCTCCCTCAATGATAATCCCAGAGTGGTAGTAATACAATGAAAAATGCACATTTCTGCCTTTAGGGAATTGAAAACAGGGGAGGAGGGGAGATAGAACCTGAGAAGAACAGTGGGAAATAGATGTGTGTCAACTGCTCAAAGGCTTGTGACACTTCTTCAGCAACTTTTTTCATTGTTAATGGTATCCAATAGGATCCAATCAGGAGACAGAAATCATACCTGTAATTCGAATGGAAAATTTAGTATGAAGAATTATTAACTAGTAAATGAGAATCAACTACAAAGATGGGTAAAAAGAACTTTAGAGAATACAATAATAGCAGCCTGTGTTCCTAGGGCTGAGAGAGAGTGTCCAGGAAAGGACAAACTAGGAAGGGGTCCCCCAAAGCTGAGACTTAGACCTCCTTGCAGACTTAGTGGCTGAGGCTGACTGGATGCTAGAGACGTCACTGAAGCACCACAGGACAGGGCTGGTAAGCAGGAAGCCATCCACTGGGGCGCCAGCAAAACCGGATGGAGGGGTGTATGCTACTGGGTCTCCCCTGTTCCATTGGCCAGGAAGTTGCCTGCTGTGCCATAGAAGTAAGAACAAAAGCACTAGAACCAGGAAGAGAAGCTCTTCCTTTCAGCACCCTCTACTGACAGGACCCAATGTTGTGCCAGCTGGCAATGGAGAAATGTTCAGAGCAGCTCAGTCCAATAGAAATATAATGCAAGCCAGATATGTAATTTCAGAATTTCTGCTAGTCACATTAAAAAGATAAAAAGAACCGGGTGGTACTCATTTTTAAATTTTGGTAAGATATAAAATTTACCAGCCTTACCATTTTTCAATGTACAATTCGGTAGTTGTGCAAACCAAACTGCAGAACTTTTTCATCTTGCAGACCCGAAACTCTACACCCATTAAATAACAACTTCCCATTCTTCTTTCCCTGCAACACCAGATAACCACCATTCTCATTATTTCAGTGAATTGGATTACTCTGGGTATCTCATATAAGTGGAATCATAGAGTATTTGTTTTTGTGTAATGGGCTTATTTCACTTAGCATAATGTCCTCAAGGTTCATCTTTGTTATAGCATGTGTCAGAATTTCCTCCTTTCAAAGGCTAATATTTCATTGTATGTATGTAGCATATTTTGTGTGTATATTCATATGACAATGGATTGGCTGGGTTGCTTCTACCTTTTGGCTATTGTGCACAATGGTGCTATGAACATATGTGTACAAGTATCTCTTTAAGACCCTACTTTCAGTTATTCTGGATATATACCCAGAAGTAGAATTGCTGGATCATATTGTAATTCTGTTTTCAATTTTTTGAGAACCCACGAAACTATTTTCCATAGCAGATACACCATTTTACCTTTCCACCAACAGTGCACATGGGTCCCAATTCTCCACATCCTTGCCAACACTTGGTCTTTTTTGTGTTTTAATAGTGACAATCCTAATGGATGTAAAGTGGCATCTCATTCTGGTTTTGATTTGTATTTCCCTAATGATTAGCAATGTTGAGCATCTTTTCATATGCCTCCTGGCCATTTGAATATTTTCTTTGGAGAAATGTCTACTAAAGTCTTTTGCACATTTTTTGATTGGCTTTTTTTTTTTTGAGCTGTAGTTCTTATGTAGTCTGGAAACATTTTCTTCTGTTCCATGTGATGCCTTTTCACTCTGTTGTGTCCTTTGCACAGACGTTTTACATTTTAATGCAGTCCAATTTATTTATGTTTTTGTTGCCTTAATTTTAATATTTTATTTAATCCAATATAATTAAAATATTCAATATATAATTGACATGCAATTATTGAGATATTTTACATTTTTGCACTAATGTACAATTAGTACAAGGGGTACATTTGTACTTCAAAGTCTGGTGCGCATTTTGTTCTTACAGCACATCTCAAGTCATACTGGCCACATTTCAAGTGCTCAATAGCTGTATATGATCGGCGACTGCTATACTGGATAATGCAGTTCACAGGGTTCATCTCCAGTATCAGAAAGCAGGGGAAAGCAGGAGAGACTTGGAGCTGAGAGACGATAAATTGATTTAACTGGCACAGGATTATAGTAATTATGTGGCCACATAATGGAGCATTACATATAATTAAAAGTGATGTTCTAAAAAGTTACAGGAATTTTAAGAAAAATTATCTTAAGTTCAAACAGAAACCACCTATGTGGTAATACACCAAAATGTTAACAATGGTTATCTCTGGGAATTAGCATTGGGCTGTTTTGGTTTCTTCTTCCTACATTTATGTATTCTCAAACTTCGTTTAATGAGCATGCACAGTTAATTCACATAAAGTTTATGCTCTTGTAGCACAGAGGTGTCCTTTTTAACTCCAGACAGTGGAGCTTATTAGAAGTCTAGGCTCCTAAGTTCAAGTTGGTGACAATTTGAGAGAGAAATGGGTACCCTGGAAAGTGGGATTAACTTCAGTAAATTGTGCAAACCTGGGTTTGTAAGGTGTAAAGATCTTGCCATTCTAAGTTTGAAAGGTCATGTCTAGGAGTCCTCAAGGTGGCAGAAAACCTAATCCCTCTGAATTTATGGGACAAGAGATGGTGGTTTATTCAGTTTCTGCTAAAAGCTGCTTGTTAATGGCTGTGATTGGAATACTTAACATTGTTCATTTCCTTTTTTCCTCTCGGGGATCAGTGGATTAAAAGGCTGTTATTGGAAGTGATTTATTTTGCCACTTTTATGTAGAACATTTTATCCTTTCTGTTCTGTCATACAAAGTAGAAGTTCGTCTTTCTTTTCCTCAGGGAAGCTGAAGAGTGTTGTGATCTTCTTTTGTACTTAAAGTGTGTGTGTGTCTGAGTGTGTGTGTGTGTGTGTGTTGCAGAGGTGGTCTGCTGACACACAAGACAGCTTGCCCATTTTGTGGGATTCTCTCTTGTGCTTTGATTCTGCTAACCTGCCTCAACTTTGTGCTTGTTTGGATTACCAAGGGTGAAAGTATATGAGAACAACCCCAAATCTGAATATTAAAAAAATTTTAAAGCAGATATTTATTGACTTTATTGTGTATCTATTATGTACCTTTATTATGTACTCTGTTATTTAATAGACACTGATTTAAGTCCTTGTCATAAATTACCTCATTTAATTCTTATAATAACTCTGTGATACATAGGTATGGTTGTTTCTCCCATTTCATATACTGGAAACTAATCCACAGAAGTTTGGTAACCTGCTGAAGGACACAGAAAAAGGATGAGGCAGAATTTAAATTTATAGTCTGGGCCAGGCGCAGTGGCTCATGCCTGTAATCTCAGCATTTAGGCAGGCCGAGGTGGGTGGATCACCTGAGGTCAGGAGTCCAGTACATGAAGATGAGGAAGAAGCTATAGGTTGTGAAAACAGTATCCAGAAGTCAAGAGAGGCAGAGCTGGTATCATAGCAATGAGTTGGGAACAAGAGGGCTTTAAAAGAGTAAGGGTAGGAAGTCACGTTGGGCTTATATCATGGAGTTCATTGAGGACCACCATGCTAAGGAGTGTTCCTATTTCACAGATGGTGGGACAGTCAGGAGTTTTTGGATAAGGGAATAGCAGAGCTGTGCTCTTGGATGTCTCTTGTACAGAAATTTTTGTCTTGTGAAGTTAGCAAGATCGTTGTGGCAGCTCTTCTTCCCAAGTTGCCCAAGGTCTCTAACTTCTAAATCCCTCTCAAGTGGAGCCTATGTGTCTCTTTCTCTCTGTCTGCCCTGTGCCATTTTATTTCCCCATCCTTCTCAACTCACTCCCTTCTTAAAATTCTTGCTGTCCTGTTCTCCGTGATGTTTCTAATCTAAGGTTTCTATCACAGGAGAAATGAGAGCTGCCAACTCCTGAGTCCATTCCAGAAACCACGGATGGGTTTTGACAGCGCTCTGTTGCAGGACCACGGCCCCACACTGCCACTCCCATGTGCAGTGGCCTTTGTATCTAATCAAATTGAGTGGGGTATTGTAGCCACATAGAAGAGGCTGTTACTTCTGGTGTTCTGCAAACTAGACCCTGTAGTCAGCTGCTAAGGCAGAACCCTGCTCTGATTCCAACCCCTTGCTGATTGTTTTATGCCCTATTCTGACAGTTCGCTAGGCTGAGTTTGCTCGTAACATTCACATCCTTTAAATTCGCATTCATTTACATTTGGGCTGCCTCCCTTTATTGTTTTAAGCCTGAGAGTTCCTTCAGTAAGTCCTGAATCTATGAGGAAGAAATGTAGTACACAGAGAGAAATTTTTCCTATTAAACATTTACAACTTTTTTTTTTTTTTTTTTTTTTTTTTTTTTTTTTTTTTTTAATTTGTCAACTGTTGCAAGGTTTAGATCCTGGGGACCTGATTCTGAAAGTTTTTCCCTCGTGGGAAGGGAACCTGAATTTGAACATAATTTTACTGACCTCCCCACAACAAATCATTTTTCTCCATGTCATGATATCATTGCACTGTGTAGCAACCAGCATGACCTTACCGGGAAGCTCTTACGTAAGAGATTGCCTAAGAGAAGAAGCCTTCCCTGGCGCTGGTATTGGTGCTTGGTACCATGAGCCTTTGTTGCCTTTTTCCATTGCCCTCTCCCTGGTCTCTGCACCTTGTGGGTCCTCACTGTTGCACATACCTGGGAAGGGGCCATGGGGATCCTCGTCAAGGCTGAACTGTCAAAGGCTCTTGCTGGTTTGTGTTTCAGGCTCTTGGAGCATGGTCAACAGTGCGGAAACATGCCACATGGGGAGATCAAAGCTTCAGTGCCAAAATGATGGAGTCACTACTCTGCTTAATTAAAACCAAGCACACAGGCCTGGTTTTAATTAAGCAGAGTAGTGACTGCATCACTAGAGGCAAAGGGGCAGTTACAAAAAAAAAATGATGGTGGTTGATTCCTGGCATTCCGTCTCTTAGTCCACATGGAGCCGGTGTTCAAGGAGCACTTGCCTGACTCATGACACGAGCGTGTTTCCATCACATGCATCCATGCATCCATGTGTTCAGATCAATTGCTGACACTTGTCGCATCCGTTGGATGAATCAAAGAAATAAAGAATTTGAGATCTAGAAGGCACATAGATGTCATCTGGTTTCATTCACTGGAGTTGAGAAACAGAGGCCAGAGGGATCCTCCAAGAGTTGGTTAGGAGCACAGTCTAACATTTCATGTCACTTCCCTAGTCCCAGTTTAGAGTCATGTTGTAAATGACAAATATAGACTAGATTCTCATTCATTCATTCCACAGATGTTAACTGATCACCAGATTCTGTTTATTAAGGTCTTTGATTTCATTACTGATTTCCCATTCCTCTGGCTTCTTTCCACCTTCAGCTCCATAGTACGGTTCAGCTTTCCATTGCTTAAGCTAGTAGCTTTCCTACTTTCTATGACCAACCAGCAATTTTGAATATGTACAACTGTGCTAACATTTTCTTTGGTTACTAATAACAGGAACTACCATTATATTGAGCCCCTGTGAATGCCTGAATCTGTTAGATGCTTTACAGATACGATCTCACTTAATCCCCAGAAAAATATTTTTAGCGGACTTATCCTTCACAACGTGCCATTCATATTTTCACAGCTGAAAGGCTGCAAGCTTGAGCAGTGTGTAGTGGACATGTCTTTCTACTCCTGTTCATACTTCTGCCATTAAAGCACACCCTTTGCTCATAAGTTACTGCTGTTAAGCCATAAGGAGACAGGGCAAGTCATCCCTGTAGTCTTCTCTCTTCTCTTTGCATTTTTTGCTTTCTTGAAAAAAAGACTCAAGTCCCCACATCCCCCCCCACCTTTTTTTGGCAGGGGGCGGGGAGGTGTATTCCTCAATTTTCCTTCCCTTCTGTTTCCCTTGTTTAGAAAAGTCTCTATAAATTGCAGCCAATAGTTCACAGGCCAGTCCATATATTGCAGAAGAGTCTGGCTGGTTTCAGGCTTCCTAAACTGCATGCATGCTTTACTTCCTCACTGACCTGTCTTCATCCTCCTTCTTAGGCATCAGAGGAGACTATTCTAGCTAAATTGCTAGTTACTTGAGAAGGAAAAGATTTCATCTTGATGGTAGCATGTTACTCAGAACCTTGGATAACCCCCAGCTCTTCTAAAAACACAATACATGTATGTTAGAAGAAATTTATCTTGATGATTGGTGAGAGGGTGGTGATTTAAACCACCTTATTTCCCATTTACCACTGAGGCCAGCTCACCTTTGCTGAAGAGGGTTCTCGACTCTTACTTTGTAGCAGGAACTCCTAAGTTAATCAAGGCTTTTTAAGAGTTTCAGGCTGAAAGTCAAGATCTCTCAGGTTAGACCCAATGTTAAAATTTTAACTGAGCAAATTCTCATTAGAGACAAGGGGCCAAAGACTGTGCCAATGGAATCTAATGTCTTTTAATGCTGACTTCAATCCAGTAAAGCCCTTATTAAGCCATTTAACTGTAAGATTGGGCCTTGGGAAGGCAGTGCACCCTCTGAAATTAGAGGTCAGGAGATTTGGATTTGATTTCCAGCCCTCTGCCAGTCAGTCAGCCACTCACTTTCAAGTGACAAGCCTTAGGTGAGTCACTTTCTGTCTCTGTTTCTCGATTTTTGCACAGGGATTTATGTGGGCCTTAAGGCCCACTGGGAAACGATCCCTTTTTCAGCTCCGTGCCTGGTTTGTTGAATATACTTGTCAATCTGGACTTTAATACACCTGTGATTTTGGATTAACTCTATTACCTCTGCTAGAAATTAACACAGAAAATTCACAGATGATTCACAAGAATGAGAATCAGTTCTAAAGAATTAAAATATAACCGAATCCTTTATTACTAAAAGAATGCTCAACTCAAGTGGACACTGATCACTCATTCTAACTTCATCAGCTATAGCACTTAGAGACAACTTTTTCAAAACACACAGCTAAAACCGTCCCTGCTTTAAAGCAGGGACGGTTTTAGCTGTGTGTTTTGAATAAGTTGTGTGCTCTACAAATAAAAAGCTACTTTTATTGTTACTTTTGGTCCCCAGGAGAAATGGGAGTCCTTTTCAGAGAGCATGGGAGACACATAAGTCCTTTGCAGTCCTCTTGTCTGCCTCTGAGGGTGAAATTAGAGTGTGAAGCACTCTTTGGGAGGTGGCCAGGCACACAGCTAGGCGAGATGCAGAGCAGAGCTGAGCTGCTGTCCTGGTGGTGTGGCCCCGGTCATCATGAGACATGTTTGAAAGAATCATTTCATATGCAAGCATGCTCTCTGTTTGACTGTGCTGTTGTTTTTAATGAGAGCATCATTGATAATGCTTTAACCTGATAGCCCTGCCTAATTGTGTTCTATGTAATAATGCGTGGGCTTCAGGAGGAGGCATGGTTGGGGGAGAAGGAGGCAGAATGGACGTGTGAATTAGGGAAAGGTGTCTCTTCCTTTGGAGCATGGATGGGTTCCAACCCCCACTCGCCCCCTCAGCTGGGTATCTTTGTGCAGGCCACAGCCTGTGCTACATTAAGCATCAGCCCTGGTTGGGGATAGAGTCTACAAGGAGAGTTTAGAGCTTCATCAAAGCAGCTGCTCTCCTACGTGACCTCCATTTAACTTACCTGCTGGTCTCCATTCCTTCTGCAAAACATACTACTACTGGCAACTACTGCTACGTGTTTTAGTTATTGTTGTCTTACATGCCACTATAATTTTGTTCCCTTTATTTGGACTGAACGCATACAAAGAGCCAATTGTGTGAATTCCTAAACTTGTTTTGACAAGTTAAATTTGTTATTGTAATTGAGTAATTTGTTACATAAATAAAATATGAGTGAGAAAAAATAGATGACTAACATTCACTGAGTACTTACTGTGTGTTAGGTACTCTTCTAAGTACCTGACATCTCATTTCCTACAACTGCTGTGTATATAAAAGTAGACTATTTTGAAAAAAAATTGATAACAGTGCTACAGAAGTCACTGAATTAGTTATAAAGAAGATAGCAGTAAAAAAAGTTGTTGGGAAAGTAAAAATCTTGAAGGATCCTGCACCCATGTTACCTAGCAAATGTCTCTAAGTTCTTAATCCACTTGGAAAAAAGCAAAATTAGAAATAAGAGTCAATATGTTATTTATGCAAGGAAGACTTTGGGAAATTAATCTGTAGTTCTGTCCCTAGAGGAAAGACCTCCAATCTACATTACAATATCAGTGAATAAACACACATTTATATGTTTGATATTAAAATAAAATGTTTAAGGTATGCACATACTGTTTTCTATGGTTCTTTGCTTTAACATCTGTTTTGAGTAATAGACTCACTTTTACTGGTTATGATTGTGTTGATAAGAAGTCTTTTACTGTAAGAAGATTAATGAAGGCAAATCAGATATGGGCCCCACATGGCCCCAGCTGATGTGGGCAGGTGCCTCTAGGAGAGCAGAAGAAGCTCATCTAAGGAATGTGTCTGTGAAGTAGCCATTGTGATCATCCAGATCATGTTCTCTTGTTGCAAGTTACTATTTTACCAGTTATTGGGTAAATTCCTAAACTTCACTGGACTGCATCAGCTAAGGTTTTGGAGCCCTATTTTGAGTATAATGAAATTTGACATATTATAATGACAGTGTCATTTGGTGCCTGTCATGAAAAGGATTTCTTTATTGTTCCAACGTTCTGATCCTGTGAAGACTGAGAGTGAATACGTATGCGTATGCACACGCACTTACACAGATCAGCACACATGCTTATATTCAATTAAGCAAATACTCAGTGAGCCTGCTGTATGCCAAGTGATATGCCGTGAGTCATAAGGCCTCAAGAAATTGCCTGATATGATTATTGCCCCCAAGTAACCTGGGGATGTACCTAGAGGAGTCACATATCACCAGCTCACCAGCTAAGACAGATGGGTTAACAGACACTGCTGTGAAGGATGAGGGGAGTGAGAGAACCCCATTAGGAAAAGCAATGTGAACAAGCAGGGTGATGTTGCAAAGGGATTATGCAATTCAATGAGTATAATGACCTTGAGAATAATTTACTTTCAGATTACTTTTACTTATATTTGTCTGATTTTATGCTCAAAATAATTCCAAGAAGTAAAAAGGCCTCTATATTGCCAACCAATACTTGGGGACACAGATATAGAGGGAACGTGACTTGCTTCAGTAATGTGGCATCGGAGCTCCTAGTTCCTAGTGCCCCGATTGGTGCTCTCACTATCAGATGGCAGCTTCCTGGCACATTCACTCACCTGCCACCCTAGAGACACTAATTGAAACCCATACCTTAACTGCTCAGGTGAGACTACCTTATTGCCTTATGGTCTGACCTTAATAAGCCACAACTACTGCCAGCTTACTGAATAGAGGGGCCTCCCTGACTTCAATGATTGGCTCAAGTCCCATTCCTGCTGCACTGTGTGGCCAGTGTGTGTATGTGTGTTGAGGCATGCCTGCTCACCTGGCACGTGGCTTGGGATTTCTGCCTTCTGGCCCTATGGGCAGAGCCTTGGAACAGCCTCCTCATTCAGTGCCTTCTGAATGGTTCAGGGAAGTATTTTTGGCTTATACATTCTGTCCAAGCCCAGGCAAGCTCAGCTGGGCCCCACAATAGCACTTTGCCTTTTATGAGAGAGGGTTGCATTTGCAGAGGTACCATTAACCACCTGGATAAGGGCTCTTACAGCAGAACATGCTTTCCAGTGGGAGCCTGAATTACACTGTCTATATGAATTGAAGTCTCCCTCGCTGTTCTCCTGACTCAAAACAAAAACCACAAATGTGTGAGTAAAGATAAAACATCAGTGTGTTATTTGGTGGCTTTGTGTTTGCGCAGGTACACTGTGGAATATATAAACAACCCCAAGGGAAAGATACAAGGCACATGGTCCTTTCTTCATGGCCCATTTATGTATTCCACTCAAATATTTACTGAGTACCTATTAAGCACTAGGTGATATACTAAGTATTGGGGATTTTTTTTTTTTTCTTTTTTTGAGACGGAGTTTCACTCTTGTTACCCAGGCTGGAGTGCAATGGCGCGATCTCAGCTCACTGCAACCTCTGCCTCCTGGGTTCAGGCAATTCTCCTGCCTCAGCCTCCTGAGTAGCTGGGATTACAGGTAGGCACCACCACGCCCAGCTGATTTTTTGTATTTTTATTAGAGACGTGGTTTCACCATGTTGACCAGGATGGTCTCGATCTCTTGACCTCATGATCCACCCGCCTCGGCCCCAAAGTGCTGGGATTACAGGCTTGAGCCACCGCACCCGGCCAGTATTGGGAATTTTACTTGGAGCAGTTATGGCCCTGCCCTTGCAGAGTTCACCATCTGTTGGAGGGAGACAGACAGGTGTCAAGGGATGGTCACAATGAAGTAGGGTAAATGCCATGAGTGCACATTGGAAGCAGGGCAGTGCGCAGTTATGCAGGGTGTGGCTGTTCAAGGGCTCTCGGCTGAAAGGATGAGTAGAGGCTGAAATCCAGCCTATCCTCTGCTTCTCAAGACACGTGCTTCCCTAGAGTCAGGGGAGCCTTTTAGTAACTCACAGAAAGGCCCACAGAGACCAGCAGTGACCCTGATTGGAAAGGCACCTACCTTGGATTTAGCATGGAAAAGAAAGCTTCTTGGAAGGAAACATTTCAATTGAGACTTGAAAGATGAACAAGAATTAGCCAGACAAGGGAAGCAGAGGAGAGGTGGGAAAGAGTGTTCTAGGCAGAACCATAATCGCCAAAACTAAACATAGTGCTTAGCATGTGCCAGGCACTGAGCTGAGTGCTTTAAAAGATTAATCCTTCTAAGGGGACGTTGCATATGGAACAGCATGGAAGAAACTGAAGTGAGTCCATTTTGGGAAAAGCACGGAGTTCGGAGGAGAGAGAGCGTGAAGACTGAAGCGATGATAATAGCTAGTTAAAATTACTTCACACTTGCTCTTTGCTGGGCAACCTTCTGAGTGCTCAGCACATATTGACTCATTTAATCCCCATGACTGTGTGAGGTAGATACTATTATTATCCTCATTTTACAGATGAAAATGAGACTGGGAAGGATTAAGTAACTTGACCAGGGCTACAACTGCACAATTTGGGAGAGAGAATCTGCACTCCCCCTGACTGTAGAGTCCAGGTTCTTAATCCCCACACTGCCTCTCTGGGAAGAACTCAAGATGGAAATAGGTCTCCAAGGACTGACTCGGCAGAGGAGAGGAGGGAAGGCATTCCAGATGAGGTGGCAGATGTCAACATTAACAAAGCGGGTTCACATTGAGACTCTGTGAACAAAGAGAGGCTGGCCACATGGTACCATCTCTAGTAGTACTTTTCCAGCAACCCTGGGAAAATGAAAATCCTCGTAAATCACCTCTTTCATTTCTAACCACAATCCCATGAAGGTTGAATGTCGTATCTCCACTGTAACAGTGAAAGAAACAAAGCTCAGGGACAGTAAATTACCTTTTCCCTCAAAAAATAGATCTAGAAGTTTTGTTACTCAAGAAGTTCGTTTGTTCTTTTTTACCTTCCTTCATTCATTCATTCATCATCTATTTACTGAGCATCTACAATCCTTCATTGATTCACCGTCTATTTATTGAGCATCTACAATGTGCCAGACATTCAGCTAGGCTTGAGAAAGTAGGAAATAGCGTATATTCCCTGACCCTAAGTGAATAGGGGTTTTAAGTGATGACAGGTCAGTATGGGTTTTTTAAACACATCTGCAAATTCTTTGACACTCATCTCATTGAAAGATGGAGTTTGTGACTGTTCTTGAATCTGGGTTTACCTTCATGACTTGCATGTAGCCAACAGAATGCAGTGGAAGTATGCAGCTTCTGAGACTAGGTCCAAGAAATGGTCAGTCAACTATTGTTCACTATGAGGAGCACTAGTTGCCAAGAAAAGAAAGAAGTCTAGCATGGGGAGAAATGACAGATACAGGTGAGGGGACGGAAGGCAGCAAACCACACTACCATGTGTGTACCTATGCAACAATCTTGCATGTTCATCACATGTACCCCCAAACCTAAAATGCAATAAAAAAAAAAGAAGTCTAACTAGCCTGACATAGCCATGCTGGAGAGGCCAAGTGTGGGCACTCTGGTGACAGCTCCAGCTGAGCTCGCAGTGATGGCTAGCATCATCTGTCAGCTATGGATTGAGCCATCTTGGACATCTAGCCCCATCAAAATTTCTGATGCAGCCTTAGCCAACATCTTACTGTAACTTCGTGCGAACCCCAAGCAAGAACTGCCCAGCTGAGCCTCTCCCACATTCCTGTCCCACAAGAGTGTGAGTAAAATAGAATGGTGGTTGTATTACAGATGTAATTCATTATATAGAAATGATAGCTGTAATCATCAGCCTCCAAGAATTGAAGAAAGCAGCAACTCAGGGCACCCAGTAGAAATCGGGCTCAAGTCACTAGAGAAGAAAGTTGCTAAAATCTGGTTCAGCAGTGAGTGTAAAACCTTCAGCTATCTCCTAGCTTTTATTGCAAATTGGTCTTTGGGAAGGAAGGGTGCAGGCAAAACTAGAAGAGAAAAAGTGAAATGAGCATTCTTTAATAGAGTAATGTATTTTACTTGTTGCTTTGGGTTTGAGCTCCTCCTCCATATATGCATACACCCACACACAGCAGGCAGCGCAGGAGCCTGATTAAACAAGAAGTTACGATTGTCCCCAAGGGAGCCTACTGTTTCAGTCTTTGAGCTGGTAATGAGTTGTGCTATCTGCTTCTGCTAGGAGTGATATCCTGATTAGTTAAACTGTTTACAAAATTCTGTAGTGACTTTACTTCTGGTGTGTCTGTTGGTAGTTTATTGTAGCAGAGAGGGGACAAGGGCGTTAGAGGTATAAGGGCGGCAGCTAAACGAGGAAAGCCTGCTTCTCAGGGTTGCATCAAGCACTGGCTAGGTAAGCGAGGAGAAGCAGGTGAGGTAGGTAATGATGAGGGGCAATGGGCATGGGCTTCTGCATAAAGAGCAGTTCCTCTTAGAGATCAGGGTATTCACTTCCTTCATTCTGTGTCTCACCTTTGCTTTCCTTCTTCTTGTGAATATGCATGGAAGAAGAAAACAGGGAGGAGAAATGATGGTGATTAGTAATGTGTTCCAATTATAGCCCTGACCTCGTTGGGAAAGAGACAGGGAAGAAGGTAGTCTCCTTTCAGATCAGTCTGTCTCTGAAGAGAAAATCTCTTCCCCCTCTCCAAGGGCTTGCCTTGCTCTCTTCATAACCCATCAACTGTGGTGGAAGTCATATGATGTCACCAGAAATATCTACAGGCAGCTCTTGGGGTTAATTGTGAGAGGTGAGGATGTTCCAGGTAAATATTCTTCTTTAATTAATGTTTCTAATTTTTAGTCAGTTTGAAATTAAAGAACTTTACCCATGGGCCATCTGAGATGTTGGCTGTTCATTCTTGCAGGGATGCACAGGACCATTTTTTCAACCTCAGTTAACCTGCAAAACAGCTGTTCTAAGAATTGTTGGAGGACCTTTTTCCCCTCAAAGGAGGTGCGAGTGACAGGAACTTGATTAGGATTCAATGTTGGTATTGCCTGAGGCCTGTCATTTGAGGGAGTGAGTCCCAGGTTCCCACTAGAAGGTGACTTTCCTCCTATCAGAGCTCCAACTGGGTTTTCAAAGACATTGTATCATTGGCACAGACTCACTTATAAGTTGGAGACTGGCTCAATGAGGTGTATCGAGCCTTGAAGTGTTTTCACCTGCTCTGCTGTGAAAGTCGAATTGTATATGTTTCTATCCCTGAAGTTGAATGAGTAAGGGAGGATGGAGGAGAGAAGGATTCAGACTGGTGGGGCAAGATCTATTTAGGGAGTACCTAGATTCCAAGATTCTGCTTGGCAGGTGTTGGAGGAAACCTGTCTCCCCTCTCAGTTGAGGCAAGGTTCCTGCTGGAATCAGCAGTTGATTTTCATCCTCTATGAGACATATTCTCAGGGACTGTTCCCTTAAACCAACCTTTGTTCCCATCTTGTTGAATTTAAACATGGTACCTAAGGACATTTTCAGGACTGCTCCAAATTCTATGTGGTTTTGAATAAGTAGCTATATTTATTTGCTACTGGAGGAGAACTTATATAATTTAGGTTAGCTTCTGCATATTACAAATGAAGAACGTAGTGCTTTGAAAGATTAAGTGTTTTGTCTGAGGTTATACAACTAATTAGTGACTGAGCTAGGAACAGAACCCAGGTTTCCTGGCTCTCAAATCTGTGTTATTTCTGTTATACTATATTGCTTTATCTAAAGGAGTACCTGTAAATGGATTTAAAGCAGAGTTTCCAGATCATTCTTTGTTGTGGGGGGCATTGTATGATGTTTAGCAGCCTCTCTGGCCTCTACCCACTAGATACCAGTAGCAACCATTTCTACTGCCCAGTTGTGACAACAGCTTTTCCAGATATGGTCAAGTATTGCATGGGGGCAAAATTTCTTCCAGTTGAGAGCTAATGATTTATAGTTAGTGCCTCTTTAGAGAAGAAATGGGCTTATGTTAATTCCTTCTGGGTATGTGTTGAGTATACATGTATTTGAATAACAGGGACATGAGATCTACTTCCTAATTAACATATGGCTATATAGGATAATGGGAGCTTGAGGAAAGACCGTAACAGCTTCCTCTTTTATGTAGTTGCTGAGGTTGTATGCTACCATGTAGAAGAGGAGACAAGAATAGAGCGAGCAAAGAGAGGAAACTAGTAGGATATCTTGTTTTTAATTTGGGGGAGGCAACTATTATGAACATTCCTGTCTAAAGGACTTGTATTCAGAAGATAAAAAAAACTGTTAAACATTTAATAAGAAAACAGCCCAATTTTAAAAAGTGGGCAAAAGATTTGAACAGATATGTTGTTGAAGAAGACATAAAGATGGCAGATAGGCATATGAACAGACGCTGAGCATCATTAGTCTTAAGGAAAATGCAAATTAAAACCACAAGAAGGTACCTCTGCATAACTAAGAATAACAAAAAATTTAAAAGATTGCCCATAATAAGTGTTGATGAGGATGTCAGGGAACTGGAATTCTCACATAATGCTTGTGGGAATGCAAAATGATACAGCCAGTTGGAAAACAGTTTGGTAATGTCTTAAAAGGTTAAACATACACCTACCATATGATCCAACCATTCCACTTCTAGATATTTGCCCAAGAGATATGAAAGCATATGTCTGTGAAAGCAAATACAAATACTTGTATATGACTGTTCATAGCAGCTTTAGCTGTAGTAGGCAAAACTGGAAGCCACCCAGATGTCCATCAGCAATTGCCTTTTAGACATTATTTTGTGAATGAGACATTTTATAATCCTGTCAGCTAATCAATTTTGGTAGAGAAATGGATCAGACTGAACATCTGTTTATGGCAGAATACTGGTTTGATTGCTAGGTGTGTCAGAATGCCTTTAAGTATTCTCTTTTGGCAACTGGATTTGGCAGTGGAGTTGGTAATCTTCTATAAGTCCCAGGTGGGCTATTTTAATGATGATAGTTTATGATGGATTAACATTTATGTTTTTCCTTAAGAGGACACACCTAGCTCCAACTGCTAGCTCCTTTAAAGCATTTTATTTATACCAACATTAAAACATTTGAGGGGTCAAGGTGTCACTGGTTACTATTGACCTCTCTCCTAAAGATGGCAGGCCAGGTGCCCTTAGGGCTACAGTTCTATCCAAAGAGTAGAAAATGGGAACCAAGAAAATGTTTCAAGGGAGGGTAGAGTGATCCACTCCTGCTCCAGAGGTGACTTAGACTTTTTTGATATATGTGGGTTGGTTGAGACTTGTTTTTGACTCCATTTTTTATTTAATCCTTTTTTTTTCTTAGCTCCTAGTATGTGTTGAATATTGAGATACACACAGGAAATAAGACAAGGTCCAGTACTGTCTTTTAACATCTTACAGTCCAGGGAAGAGAAAGACAAATGTGCAGGGACAGTACAGAATGATGAATGGCATGGTGGAGGTGGCCACTGGATGCTGCCAGCAGAGCACGCAGGCTAGATCCTTAAAGAAGAGTGAGGTAGGAGTTGGTCAGGAAGCTCTTGAGTGTACCTCTTCAATGTCTTAGATTGGTGCTGGCTGTTATGGTGTGCATGCTTAGAATTACTAGGAAAACATATAATTCTTGCTTTCCAGAAGATTTTAGTTTAGTTGAGGAGAAGAGATTAATATACATAGGATTAAGATGGTCATGTGTTGATAGTAGTATCACATAGTAGAAATAATACTGTACAAAAATAATACAGAAATAATAATTTCTGGCCCAGGATCTGCTCCTACTTGACTCTGTAACCCTGGGAAAGTCATTTACTGGGTCTCTTGGCCTCAGTTTTTACACTCTAAAATGAGAAGCCTAGATAACAGTATGTGATGTGTTGAGTCTCTTCCAGCTCCGTCTGCCTGTGCTGTGAGGGTGGTTGATGGCAGACCTGGACAGGAATGGGCATGGCCAGTTTGTCCTCACTAGAGAGATTTGCCTCAAAGAAGCAGAGAAGTCATTGTCGAGAAGAAATAAAATCCATTATAAGGTTGGGTAAAACTGTAGAAATCGGAATTTTAAACTTTGGAAGTCATTTTGTGGGAATCATATTTAAAGCTAAAACTGAGTATGAATCTCACCTTCCTGGGAGCAAGAACATTAGCCCACTGGCTGCTTTTCTTCAGTAACCCTTTTTGATCATCTAGCTTTGAATTGGTACTAGGTTTCTGATGGTTATTAATAGAAATGTATATATAATAGTGAGAACTCCTAGCATGGTTTTCATTGTCTTGGTTTCTTCCTTCCTGGCATGTAGAATTAGCCAGTGTCACCAAGCCCATGATTGAAAAGGCATTTTCTCTCCTTTCCTCTTTCTCTCATAATTCTACCTCATACCTCAAGAAAGATGTGCTGATCTAAGAGTATCCCAACACTGCACAGCAGTGTTACTTGAAAGAAAAACATAAATAAGGAACTTCGGCAGAACCAGAGAAAAGAAACTGCATTCTCTTTCTCTGCCCCATCTGGTAGCACCTGAATGCCTCCTTTGTCTGACTCCCAGAGTGCCCAGGGTGGAGTAACCTTTCCTGGAGCAGACATGGAGTACCATAGGCCCTACCTGGCAGCTTTGTGAGTGCTTATTTTGTAAGATGGATTTCAAAGTTTATGTTGTCTTTGTAAAGGGTCTGAAAGACATGGAAGAGACTTTTTGGACTGGGGTAACAACAATATAATTTCTACTCTTGTTTCTGTTTCCAGACTCTAGAGCATTCAGAACTCCCATTTCTACATGTACCAGGCTTGAAAACTTACCTACAAAAATCATTTTTTGTTCCCCACCAGTGTCCTCTTTCCATACCTACTTATGCCAGAGAACCTTTCCTACAGCTTTAGCGTCTTATTCTCTATTGAAATGTAACTTGCCAACACTACTTTAGGAAGACAGGTCTAATTATCAGAGTTGATGTCTACACATGATCTGACGGCCTAAATAAGAAAGAAGGCTGTGAGGACACATATTCCATGTTATCCACAATTTTAATGTCACAGTAACTGGTAAGGTGCCAACTTTTCAAACAGAGCTGAATGACACAAAAGGATTTATTATGGTTCTGCCTGGAATAATTAAAATCAAAAGCTGCTTGGGTGTGATGGCTTACACCTGTAATCCCAGCACTTTGGGAGGCTGAGTTGGGAGGATCACTTGCAGCCAGATAGATGTTCAAGACCAGCCTGGGCAATACAGTGAGACTCCACCTCTTAAAAAAAAAAAAAAAATATATATATATATATATATATATATATATATAAAGTCCTTTGTTGATATGGGTGTGGCATTTTAGGTAACTAACACCATGGTGTTTGACAAGTGATAGCATAATTTCTTGATAAGGCTTTATCTCATTTGAAGTGCACTGGCAGTTACAATCCCCATGAAATCGAAGAGATAATTGAGGCTCAGGCAGGTGAAGTGCCCAAGGTCTTGCAAATAATAATTGATAAAATTGACCTTCAAATTCTGATCTTCTGACTTGATGCCAAGTCTAGTGTGTCTTCCATTACCCATATGCTTTTCTATGTGTTATTTAGGGAACTTTTAAAATATACTATAATCTTCTCCCATTAGATTAAAAAAAATCAACTCTCTAATGGCAGTGGCTATTAGGAAGTAGTAGAAAAAATCAGTAGGACTTCTAATATGCTCCTCTTTTACCTGAAGAAAAGTTTTCAGCAGAAGAGAGGAAGCAGACAGCTTATATCAATTTCCTTATGACCTTGTAGCTTCAGGTGTTATGGCCTGGATCATACTGATGAGCCCCCTAACTGAGTGTTTCTCTAGTGATCCTAGTTGACAGGGCTCTCCAACAGATGGGTGTAGGTCATTGTGTATGCCACTTCATTCACCCCAACTCCACCAACACAAATAACAACAAACCATAAACACTCATGTCCGTAGTTCATTTCCTTTGGAGATTAGAGTTTTCATTATATATACCATTAAAGTCTTCGGGGACCCATCTCAATATGTTTTTTCCATCTTGACTTAAGTCCAACTCTTCTTGTTGCCTTCTCCATCAAACCACAGCACCCCCCTGCTTCCTTTTGTCAAGGGGTGATGGACAATAGATGATAGCAACAGTTTCTATAGTAACAGCATCTGAGTCATCTCCTTGGAAACCTGCATAAAGGCTTTCCATCTCCAGACCAGCTCAGTGCAACTTTGAAGGCCTTTGTTCTCTTGAATGGATCAGCATGGGGGAGCAAGCTCTCCCGGGGTTTGGCCATTGCAGTTTCCTTTGGTTCCTGATGGCCATGGCACTTTGGATATAGAGTTGGATTCAACCAAAGGTGGGGGATGGTGGGACCTGGAGTGCTTTTCTCAGCCTAGCCCTTGGCCAGAATGCATTGTCCCTAATCCAACACCAGATACCCTGCAGATTTAGCCAATAAGTGTCTCGCTTTTTAAAATGTCCATATGACTCAGCCAAGCTCCCACAGCGACCATCTATGGATCAAAATAAAGCCATGTCTCATCTGAACACAGATGAGTTGGGTATTTTGGTATTGTCACGAAGAGAATCCTGAAAGAGGGCACCATGGGGCAGCTTGTAAGAGTCCCTTTCCTTATGGTGTCTTTCAAATGCAGCAGTTTTGTTACTTCAATGAAAGCAGAATGGTTTCCAGCAGCTAAGAGGATTAATTCTCTTGTCATCATCCACACCAAATAAGAATCACAAACATTTCCATTGTGCTGCATATTTTGGAGATCATTTTCACATACATGAGCTCAATTAATCATCTATTCAATGGTTGAATGTGTGTTAATTTGAAACCTACTATGTGCTGCATAGGGTATTGAAATTTGGGATACCATCGTGAGAAAAATAGACATGGTCCCGGCTCTAAATGAGAAAAATAGACATGGTCCCGGCTCTAATGAAGTTTACTTACAGATAAGAAAAACAAGTGCTAATTAGATAATTATGCATGAGTGTAAACTTTCAACCAAGATCTACTCTGAAGGAGAGAGTCCACAGTATCGGTGGGCACAAGAGGGGGATTTGACCACTGGGTACGTTTTCCCTGGAGAAGTGATGAATGAGTAGCAGTGAACTGGACCTTTTGTAGATGAGGAAGTAAAGACTTTGCAGGGTGAAGAGACGTCCCTATGGTCACATAAACTGCTAACTCACAGTCCATCCCTGGAATCGAGCAGTCAGATCCCATGTCCTGACTCTCCCATGTCTGTTCCCTTGTCCTGACTCTCAGAGTACAGCCCAGTCAGTCCTAGACCAGGTAGCCAAGGAGTGTTCTCCCATCTCGCCTTTCAGGGCTTATGTTGTCCTCAGAGAGGTTCTTCCCAGCTTCTGGGACCATACCAATTGCTCAATTGCCCAAGGGGACATTTCTAGGAATTTTCTGTTTATACAGACATCCTCCTCCAAGGTGTTACCTGATCATTGAAGTTGGCCTTCCTGGGGGTGTTGACCTTTAAATACCTTTAGCACTCTTGAGAAGCTAAAAGTTTTGAAATACCTCTTCTCTCCAAAAAAAGATGGAGAGTGTTTAAAAAAGAATATCCACTGATAGAGTATAGGACTTAAGAGAGAGATTGTTTTAGCCTACATTTGGAAGCAAAGCAACAGGAGAAGCAGGAGGATCCATTTCATTCATACTCCTGGCCCTTCTGGTTCCCTGTGGTTATATGTCCATTTAAGGGGCAAAGGAAACTATTGTCTCCTCCTTAGAGGACTGGGAAAGCCCTCTTTCTGCAGTCATTGGGAATGAGTGAGTCGGGCAGGGGAAGGTGGGGTGGGGTAAAATGGTACCACCCCCGTGCAGCAGCTGAGGGAGCTACTGTGTGCACAGCCCTATGGTGATGCAATGGATGTCCATATTTAGGCATTTGCCTACTTGTTACATTTTTTAAAACAAGAATTTAAAGGTGATGGATTCCCCCTGGCATGCAGAGTATGTGAGACTACCTTTCTACCTCTAGCTTGAGTTCTTCCTCCTTCTTATACCTTTGTGGATACCATTACCAGTCAGACACCTTTTTCTTGAGCTTTTGTAACCCAAGAGTTACTTCTGCTTTCTGCCTTGACTTCCCAAACATACTGGAACTTTGACTGCTCCTTTCCTCTCTGGATCACTTGCCTATCATACTGGTGGGGGAGGAGACTTTAGGTATTACCTGCTGTGCCCTCTGTCTTGAGCTTTTTTTTTTTTTTTTTAGATAATGTCATAAGACTACTACCACAAAAATCATCTGTTTATCTACAAATTCCTTAGTATGAACTCAGCTAATGCCTGTGGCCTACGAGCTGTGCGAATATGTTAGTCTGAGTAACAAAATATAGTGCCATGCCATCTTTGGGCTAGACAATCCTGCTCTCCTACTAGGACCTCTCAGCTCATGTCCTGCTGTCTCTGCCCTGAGTTCTTCAAATTCCCACAACCCCTACTCCCATGCCATTCACTTGTCATCTTTTCCCACTACCTTGTCATTATGAGTCAACGTTTTGTGTGTCCTTGTCCTGTTTCTCCAGAGACAACATGAAGATCCTGTATTATTGAGCAAAAGGGGCTCATCTCCTGATGTACTAGAAGCCAACACTATGACACTGGGTTTTTGAGAAAATGAAAGCTTTATATTGAAAGTCAACTCCCAAGGAGACAGGAGTCGAGCTCAAATCTGTCTCTCTAGACTGGGTTTATTTAAATATATATATATTTGAGACAGGATCTCACTCACTCTGTCACCCAGGCTGGAGTGCAGCGGTATGATCATGGCTCACTGCAGCCTCAAACTCCTGGCCTCAAGTGATCTTCCCAACTCTGCCTCCCAAGTAGCTGGGACTACAGGAACATACCACAACACCCAGAGTTTTTTTTTTTTTTTTAATTTAATTTTATTTTTTGGTAAAGACAGGGTCCCACTCTGTTGCCCAGGCTGCTCTTAAACTCTTGACCTCAATTGTTCCTCTCTCCTTGGCCTCCCGAAGTGTTGAGATTATAGGTGTGAGCCACCACAACTGGCCCAAGGCAATATTTTTATTAGAGAGAAGGTTCAGGGGGTGAATTCTTTTTTCGTTTTTAAGACAGGGACTTGCTCTCTTGCCCAAGCTGGAATGCAGTGGTGCAATCTTGGCTCACTGTAGCCTCAACCTCCCAGGTCCAAATGATCTTCCACCCCAGCCTCCTGAGTAGCCGAGACTGCAGGTGTGTGCCATGATGTCCAGCTAATTTTTGCATTTTTTATAGAGATGAGGTTTCACCATGTTTCCTAGGCTGATCCAAAACTCCTGAGCTCAAGCAATCTGGCTGCCTCCTCATCCCAATGTGCTGGCTGGGATTATAGGCATGAGCCATTGCATCTGGCCAAGGGGGTGGATTCTAAGATTAATAGATGATTAGTGGAAGGAAAGGGGAGGTCTGGAAAGTCCTTGACCATGCACAGTTATTTCTTTGTGTTGCCTCACAGGTCACATGTGCAAATTTGGGGGAGTTAGTATGAAACATGCAGTAGAAATTCAGGCTGTGAGGTCAGCAAGCTCATTCTATGCACATTCTAATTGGCCAGCTTGGTCCCAATGGATTTCAGCCAGCTATTTTATCTTATAAGTGGAGGGAGCTTCAGCAAATTGTTTCTTTAGTTACCTGCCATCTTGCAAACTCAAGAATTTCTGCTAGTCACTGGTTTCCTTAACTCTTTGGGACACAGTTTCACCTATGTGCATGGACCATGCTTTCTCATATATTGCTGTCCCCCATAGCTGTGTATTCAATGTAATAGCCACTAGCTAAGTGTGGCAATTTAAGTTTCAATTCATTAAAATAAAATTAAAATTAAAATTCAGTTTCTTGGTTGCACTTGCCACATTTCAAGTACCCAGCAATTGTGTGTTCAGCATCTATTGTATCGGATAGCACAGGTATAGAATATTTATTACAGAAAGTTCTATTGGGCATTGTTCTTCTGTAGCACTTGGTACATGCTGGCATGTGCCTGGTGCCTAATTGCTCTCTGCTATGATTTGAATGTTTGTCCCTAACAACACTCATGTTTAAGTCTAATTGTCACTATAACAATATTAAGAGGTGGGACCTTTAAGAGGTGATTAGGCCACCAGGGCTTTGCCCTCTAAAGTGGATTAACGTCCTTATGGAGGGAGTGGGTTTGTTGTAAAAGGGCAAGTTTGCCCTCCTCTTGTTCTCTTTCTTGCTTTCCCTCTCCACCCTTCTGCCTTCTGCCATGGGATGATGCAGCAAGAAGGCCCTTGTCAGATGCCAGCACCTTGATATTGGACTCCCAGCCATTAGAACTGTGAGAAATTTCTGTTCATTGTAAGTTCTCCGTCTCCAATATCCTGCTACAGGCACAAAATGGACTAATTCCTCAACAAATATTTACTGCTTGAGCCCTCAAATTAAGTCTGCTTCTCATGGGTGAAGCTGAGGGTGGTTATAGATATAGAAGAAAACTTATACTTTGCCCAATTCAATTATGAATTGTCAGAGAGAAAACGTTAGGAAAAGAAGGAAAAAACCCTCACTTTTCACCCTTAGAAGATCAAAAGGTGCAAGATTAACCCTGTCTAGTTCTGGCCAACCACATTAGTGAATGTTTAACATTCCCCATAATCCTAGATTTTCTAGCTGTAACAGTTTTATCCTTGACTTCTGTGATGCTGAGATCTAAGGAAATGTCACTGCCTTTGTGAATATAATGATCTTGTGAGAAAAATGCAGTTTTTTCAACATAAGCAGACTTATCTTCTGGATATTTTTTCTTTTAAATATGTCTTGATTTTTATATTTCAAGCCACTTTTTTCTTTTGTAAGTGTTTTTGCTGACACAGATAAGCAGTTTAGCTGAAGATTTATCTTTTTTAATGCATGAATCCAGAAAATAAGAAGCGGGCATATCCTATGACAAGGAAATGATGATTGCTATCTTGGGGAGATAATGTCAGCTCTTACAGAGGCATCTTAGTGGTTGAAGAGGAAAAGGGAATATAGGATTCCTGCATTCTGGAGCAGTATAGTTTTTGATGACTTGGGTTTCCCATTTGTAAAATGTACATTAAGTCATTTTCTTATTTTTTGAATAGTTGTTTCTGATGAAGGATGATGAAACATTTGTGTCATTGTCTCTAAATGCTTTTTTAAGTCAGTGCCTCATTTCAGCATCTTGCCCTGGGTCTTGCTGATATTAGGTTCTTGGTCAATGCCTATAGATTGTTTAAGTCCTCACTAAATGTGCATTATGTAACTTCAAGGCCTTGTTGTATCAGGGGCTATAGTTTATAGAACACAGGCAAAGGGCTGGGTTCTCTGGTGACCAGGAGCAGTTTAGGAGGATGCTGATGGATGGAATTGACATGAACCATGGTGTGTGAATAGGCAAACATGAGTGTTACCATTGTCCCATGTAACTAACCCTCCCCAGCAGGGGCAAGTGGTTTTAAAGGGCAAAGCCATGGGCCTATTAGATGATGACTTAGCATGAGAAACTTGGAATTCAGAGCTGAAGCTGGCAAACAGGCTCTTCCACCACTTTGCTGGCAAACATGTTGGCCATTTTAGGATAAGGAGTAGGAGGCCTTGAGAATCTCATGGTTGTGTTTTCTATAGTAGCTAGCATGTCACGAGAGGATGGGACTGGTGAATGTGTACAAAGGAGAAGGGACGTGAGGAAAGTGTGCTCTAAATTATGAACTACTATAATACTTTATAGTATGCCATAGTTTTTAGTATATTACAAAGTACTCTCTAACTGTAGACCAGCATAAGCTGGGAACAGGGCAATGCATTTACCAGTACAGTCTGTGGTGTGGGTGGTGTTAGCCTCATATTGCAGATAAGAAAGATTGAGGCTTAGATCTTTAAGTGATTTTCTGGCACTCACACAACTGATATATTCCTTATCTGGGATTTAGATACAAATCTTTCTCCAAGCCAATATTCTTTCTATTATTCCTTCTTCCTATCTAAAGAGGCTCTCTGTGGTCCATTTAAGTTTGGACATTCTATGATGCTACCAAACTTTTTCTTCAAAAGGTCTTTCAAGAAGTGGTTACAGCTCCAGGAATAGTACAGCTTGAATGTGCTCCTCAGTTAAAACACATTCACATCTCCCTTGGGGCTATGAAGTCAGGAGGGTTAATTAGCATCTGTCAGGCAGTTCTATAATACTTAAAAGGGCTCAAAGATGACCTTGAAGAACATTTTATTTTGAGGTAGATCCTAGAGTTTGTATTATAGATTGGTCACTTTCCACCCCCACCCCCCCATCACCCCAAACTGGGAGCTTTTAATTACAACAGGTCTTTTTCCAGAAGCTGCATCTTTGCTGCAATTGCCTATTCCAGCTGGCCCTGGCCAAATTGAATTCAGTTTCCTAGACCCTTCCCCAAACAGTGTTCTGTTCCCTTGTGACTCCTTTCACTGTTTCAGGCCAGGAGACCCAGGTGGCTGGCCCAAGGGAGGAATTCAGAATGTGGGTTATTTGCTGCAGATGATGATGATGATGATTTTCTTTTTTTTTTTTTTTTTGGTATGGTAGGTAATGCATTGCTCTGAGCTATCCACATTCTCCAATTTCCTCTCCCCTGACTTACCACTGCTATATGTAAGGTGCTGATCAGGGCAAGCATATCTGCCAGAATGAAAGCCGTAATCACCCGGGAACCAGCAAGCTCAAATGGATCCTTTGGAGAAAGACCTTTGTAGCTTTGTGAACTCACCGACAGAATCTAGTCTCATAAACAAGAAAAATGTTAGGGAAAAAACAAAAACAACAAACAAACAGCTATGTCAGTGATTATTTTCTCCGTGAGCACTAACCCAGTCTTTATGGGTAGGAATAAGGTAAATAAGAATTGAGTAAATTGATAGTGGGCACGGTGACTCACACCTGTAATCCCAGCACTTTGGGAGACCGAGGCAGGCAAATCACCTGAGGTCAGGAGTTCCAGCCTAGCCTGGCCAACATGGTGAAACCCAATCTCTAGTAAAAAAACAAAAATTAGCAAGGCATGGTGGTGGGCATCTGTAATCCCAGCTCCTGGGGAGGCTGAGGCAGGAGAATCACTTGAACCCACAAGGTGGAGGTTGCATTGAGCCAAGATTGCGCCACTGTACTCCAGACTGGGCAACAGAGTAAGGGTAAGACTCAGTCTCAAAAAAAAAAAAAAAAAAAAAAGAAGAAGAAGAAGAATAGTAGATAGGGGACAGATAGCATCCTCAACTCTACCTGTAGTCCAGCCCATAAGAATGCATCTGGCATTATTACAGAGTGTCTGAATGATTATTTTGCTATTCCGTCATCTGATGTGCTGGAAAACACTCCTGCAGCTGTTTTCCTTCGTTGGCTTCTGGGCTGAACTTAATCTTCTAATGGATTTTACTCCCTTTCCAGAAGGTATATATAACATTCTAACTCCTTGTGAGTCCTTGGGATTTTCTCTTGTTGGCCAAAGCCTACACTGATTGTGGACACTGTTTAATTTACTGTCTCCTTTCAGACCCACCTGTGAAGATTAACTGTCCTTGAACAATAGCATCATTCATTGTACTTGGCCACATTTGCTTCACCTTTCTCAACTGCACTGTTTTCCTTGTTTGTCTCTTAGGCACACACACATACACAAATGCATATAATTTGTTAATTCCTCCTCTCCTTGATACACACACACACACACACACACACATGCATGTATGCATATTAACACTCAAATGTGTAGCCTATATGAAGTAACTGGGTCTCTTATCTCTTAAGAGCAGAGTGGTTGATACTGCAAACGTCATTTCTCATCAAGTCTTAGGGTCTGAGTCTTGAAATGCCAAGGACACTTTTTGTTTGTTTGTTTCTGGTCATCTTGAACCAGATCCCAGAGTTGCTTGCAAATGTGTCCCTCATTAAGAAATCACTTCTTTGAGATGAACTCTTAGTGATTCCAGACCCTTTAATCATTGAACGGTTCTAAGCACCAACCACTACAAGACATTCTCCTCTCCTAATTATTACTAAGTAAAACTGACCTTTGTTCAGACCTTTCCCAAGAATTGGTCAGAAGGCTAAGGTATTAGGGGTAAGAGGGCTATACTGGAGGGGAGATAAAACAATAGAAAGGGCAGGTGGGTGTCCAAGATAATAAAAAATTAGCTCATTACATAACTAACTGCATTCAAGTCTTGCATCATGGCAAGTACCGCAGAATTCTCTGGTTGGAGGAGTATTTAGAAAGGAAGCAATCCCCAGAGCTTGCCAAATGCTGTGGAGCTGGTACATTTGGAGGCAGTGGAAGCCAGTGAGCTTCTCTGTTCACATTTGTATCTGATTTTTCTAGGAAGTGCTGCTGGAGGTAGCTAATGAAGAACAAGAAAGCCAAGCCCAGGCTGCGCATGGAGGCTCATGCCTGTAATCCAAGCACTTTAGGAGGCTGAGGCAGGTGGATCACCTGAGGTTGGGAGTTTGAGACCAGTCTGGGCAACATGGCCAAACCCCATATTTACTAAAAATACAAAAATCAGCCAGGCGTGGTGGCACACGCTTGTAATCCCAGCCACTCGGGAGGCTGAGGCAGGAGAATCGCTTGAATCCAGGAGGCGGAGGTTGCAGGGAGCTGAGATTATGCCTCTGCACTCCAGCCTGGGTGACAGAGCAAGACTCCATCTCAAAAAAAGAAAAAGAAAAAGAAAAAAGCCAGGCATAAATCTGGTATCCATGTAAGCACTGTCAAAAGCCGTGTCATCGGTAGTGGTAGTGAGGGGAGAGGAGAGGTGGCCATCGGCTCCACGTGTAGTGTTTTGAGGCCTCTATGGCTATCCTGAGTGCCATCAGCCACAGTGAGTATAACCCAAAGTTGCTGGACCTGACTTAGGCTTTATCTCTTCAGATTTTCTCTACTGACTCTAGATGCTTCTCTTTTTTAACCAAATTTCAGAGAGGGCACTTCTCCCTTTGAGCAACTCCATTAATCAAGTGGACAGATTAATTGCTTTGCTTTGTTTTTTTTTTTTTTGTTGTTGTTTGTTTTTTTTTTTTAATGCCATAAATTGTCTCTTGGCTAAATTTTGAGCCTTGTTTCTGACCCTTCTCCATTGCTTATTTCCTCCAAATGCACAGGCCTGCTTGCCTTTCCCTAACACTGTGGGTTTTTAGAGCTTCCTGCACAAGTTCTTGCTGTTCAGTCTCCTGCAGCCTTCACATTCTCCTCCTACCTAGTTTACCTGGCAAACCCTAGTCAACTTTTCACTTTATCACATAGCATTTATAACATGGACTCACAATTATCGAATGTACATCTTTTCTCACTTGTCTGTGAGTACTGTGAGACCGGAAACCATGTCTTAAATATTTACATGCCCTGGTTGTAAACAGCAACTCTTCACCCCTTTATCTCACACCAGGGATATGAGTGAGCTGTGGGAAGATGGTGGTTGGGAGAAGAATTATTGTAAGAACATTCCAAATGGACAGGAGACATAGGTGCATCTTATCTGGAATCTTTTCCTCCCACGGAAGCTATCACTACTTTTCCCAGCTCTCCTCTCCTTGTTTGGTTTCTCATGTTGACATACAATGGTCCTCTGTGGTTCCATGTGTCTTATCTCCTCTGGTTTAACTCCCAGCTCCAGATGTCTCTCTCCCCATGGGCTGAGCCCTTAACATGTGCAGTGGAAATTGCTTGACAGTAATGCCTGTCTGAGCTGTTGCAGGCTTGGGTGACGTTCTGACAGCCATTGGCATTCATTCTGTGTCATCTTTTTTTCTTTACACTGCTTCCTACATGTGAGCTCTGAAGGAGGGCGAGAGTGCCCACAAACCAGTCCACCACTGGGATAAGTACATGGGTCTTTCTAGGACTTACCACCATTAAATATTGAGACTTAAGTGAACTTGACACAGAGTGCACAACAAACAAGTAATCTTGGGGTTGGCAGGTGTGTTATGGGGGTTCACAGTGTGGGTGGGATGATGTCTGGTTGGTTCCATTAGGACCTCTTTTGGTTAATTTTATATGTAAACTTGAGAGCCCTTTCCCTCATCTTGTAAACCTCATCACAAGATTCAGCATCATCAGCCTCACCATTGCTGAGGGTGACTAGAAAAGACAACCTGTTGCTTACAGTAAGGTGGTTGGGTTATGATTCTCATCATCTGTGACAGAGAGCTCCCTGTTCCTACACAGGTAGCTTCTCTGCCACCACACCCCTGTTGTACTCTCATTTTTTGTCAGTTAGATTGCTTTGGGTAACTGATTTGAGCAACATTTTCAGTCTTTTGAAAGACTATTCTACATCCAGAAAGACATTCCTAAGATGTTTCTGGAGTTGTAAATCAAAGTATTCATTGCAAACCCTTGAGACAATGTGCTGGTTTCTCTCTGTAAGCACAGCAGCCTTAACAGTACAAATATAATTTCATGTTTATATAGATAATATTAGGATGCTGCTAGTGTCTGATTTTCATGAGTCTTTCATTTTTTGTGGTTACTTTTGAAAATGTTTTGTTTAAATTTTATACAGTAGTTTGACTTTACTCTTCTATAATTTGTGTGGAATTTCATAAACGTAGTATTTATATGATTGTGATGTGGTTTTTATGTTTTGTTGTGGAATTTAACTGCATATGAGATTATTTTTCCCAAACTGCTAAAAAATTACTAAAATGTACTTTTAATCACGATGTGTAAACCCACACAGTAACAAAGCCACAAAGCAGTAAAAGTTTTAAATGTTTTTAAAAGCATTAAAACATTACCATCCATGTACATCGTAGAGTTGCAGATCTTATTTTTAACAGTACAAATATATTTTACATACTTGTATATAAATATATATTAACTTTAATCTGGTTTATATAAGGTAGAGTAGGTTGCATTATAGAAAGAAATTTGGCAGTTATGTTTCCTAGTTGCATTTATTCCCCATGCATTTGTAATTGTAAAAATCTGTATTTTGTTGTTTTCTCCCAAGAAACTAGGATACTCTCAAAAAGCACATTATCTAACAGCTTACTTATTTCAATCAATTGCTTGAGTTTTGTCTTCTTTTAGAATCCCTTCTAGTTTCTCCCACTTTGAAAATATAGTGATGTTGTTTCTATGGAAACAATGATGTCATGGGTATGAATAGGGCTTTAGTGACCACCAAGAGTGCCATATATCAAGGCAGTGATAGAGCTCGGCTTTACCTATGAAGTTGCTAATGAGGGTCTGTTGTCAGAAACTTGAAATATATACGACTGAGAGGGAAGTAGATTTATGTAACAATTCTAGATGGCCCATATGGAGTGAGTGTGTGTTTGTGAAGCCATGTGTATGTAATTGTGAAATACATCCCTGCTTCACAGTTTGACTTTAAATCATCTGGATTTCCAGATCTGTAGAGTGGGAACTTGAAACCTATAAAATCAAGTCCCCAGAATCTATGGAAGGAATGAGGGAGAAATATTTGTCCCTAGGGCTTGGTATTCAGAACCATCAAGCTTGTAACATCAGCATTAGTGCAAAGAAGAGCTTTGTAATGTATGTAATCTATAGACATTATGATAGAGTAGATATATCTAATTTAACTTTTCTGTATTTAAATGTTCTCCAAATATAAGTGACATTTGATGACTAACACATACAAGTGGTGACTAATTGATCAGAACCAGAGACATATTCAGCAGTGTACCTTAACTTACATATCCAAAGAATGTGGTCCTGCCCAAAGAGGAAAGAGATTGCCTGGAAAGGTTAAACTCTTCATTTAGTGATCATGCCCACTGGTTTTTGCTACTCCTCTTTTAGAACTGCATCTAGGTCCTGCAACTTGCTCTTTTGACTCTTATCAAGGTAGACGATTTTTTTTTTAATAGCTAAAAGTCATTTGGAACTGAGTATGATTGACTATCTTGATAAGTTCACCCCAATATTTTTGCTATTCCAGTTAAAAAATGAGATGTGATTACAAGGTAATGAAGCTGATAATGATGTAGTTTATGTATTGGTTTTAAGTATCTTCTGAAGAGATGATTTCCTCAAAGTTTCAAGCAATAATTATTCCATTAGCATTTGTTATATTCCCAAGGTGACTGCTTTGAAAGTTAATGTTTATTTGGAGATATATATGTTGAGGTGTACTTGGCAGAAACAACAGTAAATCTCATTGGTCTGGCATCAGAGAATGAGGTTCTCCGTAGAAGTAAAATTTCCAGGTAACTCAAGCTTTTCCCTCTAAGCATTCTTTCAAAATTAATAACATTTGATTAAAATATTTTATAACCTTTCATGTCCTCCTTTCCTTAAACAATATACTGATGTTACATTCTGTGGCAGCAGGGAGTTTGCAAATTCTTAACACGCAAACTCAAGAATCTTGAGATGGGAGATTACCCTGTATTATCCAGGTGGGCTCAATCTAATCATAAGAGTCCTTATAAAAGAGAGGTATTAGGAGGTCAGGAAGAGAGAGGTAGAGAAGGTGAGAGAAGGCAATGAGATGACTTTGACAGAGAAAAAGGTGTTAACATGCTATGCTGCTGGCTTTGCTGCTAGGGAAGGGACCAGAAGCCAAGGAATGCAAGCAGTCTCTAGAAGCTGGAAAACTCAAGGAAATGGATTCCACCCTAGAGCCTCCAGAAGAAATGCATCCCTGCAGACTTATTTTAGACTTCTGAACTCCAGAACTTTCAGAGAATTAAGTTTGTGTTACTTTTAAGCCACTGATTTTGTGTTCCCAGATCTCAGCTTTGTGATGGATATAGTTCATTTCGGAGATTATGCTGGGAAAAAATAGGTAAAAGAATTATTGCAATCCAATATATTAGGTACTGAAATTGAATTATGAACAAAGAGTGGTGGGAATTCAGAGGAAAGGCAACTATCTTACTTTGGGGGTTCCAGAATGGGATTCATGTTGATATAGGACTTACAGAATGAATGCATGTCTATGTTTGGGGTCGTGGTAGGGCATTGAGGAAAGCTTGCCTGTAGATAAATTAGTAGATGAGCAAAGAGCATTCCAGGTAAAGCAAAAAGTATAAATTTCTCTGGGTTGATTTTTGTTTGAGGCAAGTAGATGAAGGCCCATGATTGGAGTCTGACACCTGTTTTGTTTTGCTTTCCTGCAGCCTTTCCTTTCTGTATTGCATGTTGGCTGAGTATTTTGTCCTTTAAACTAAAATTTCACCTGTGGACAAGAGAAGCATCACTTACTATAAATATAAACTAGAGCGATACCAGATTAGTGACTAATGTATTTTCAGTATAATTCCAGAAGCCCTCATTCTTTCATTGACCATAGCAAGGAGGAGAGCCTGATCCTAGTATCAGCTTTGTTCACAGATGCTGGAGGTTCTCACCAATTTTCTCATTAAATCTCCCAACAATGAATTGTGTCACAAAATATAACTAGTTTCACTTTTAGTCCAGATGTGTTTGAGAAGGTTAACTTCATCATAGTAGTAATCTAATGACAATTTAATGAGAAGATTTTGTTAATTTTTAGCACGAAGAAATGAAGAATACAGGATCATATTTAGATTAACTTTTATTTTTATGAAGGGAAAATAGGGCATCTGGTTCACCAAGAATTTATAGCCACTTATAATAGCAAATTACGTAGAATGACTTAGCATCCCTTTGTTTCTCCTTAATGGTTAATCATCACATCTAAAATATTTACTGAGTGCCAACTAAATGGAAAGCATTGCTAAAAGAGCTATGGGAGATTTGAAGCTACTAGTAATCTTAATGTAAAAAACATTTAACTAGTTGACTCATTTATTGAGCCCTTTAACTCAGGCACTATTCTAATCTCTTTAAGTGTATTCTCTTCCATGATTTTTGAAAGAATTGCTTACTTGCTGCTCGCATTCCATTCTGTCACTGTTCTCATCTTAAACTGATTTCTAACTCAACCTTTCTGCCAGAATTAATTCTTCTTAAAGTAACTAGTGACCACTCTCTCCAAATACGTTGGATGTGTCATCCTCTGTGAGTATTCAAGAGCATTTGTAACAATGGATTATCATCTCTTTTAATTTTTGATTTTCACTATATATCACACTCTTCTGACTTTACTCTTTCCTACCATCCCTTCTATTAGATTGAGCCATATTGAGGCGATCATTAAAAAATCTGGAAACAACAGATGCTGGAGAGGATGTGGAGAAATAGGAACAATTTTACACTGTTGGTGGGAATGTAAATTAATTCAACCATTGTGGAAGACAGTGTGGCGATTCCTCAGGGACCTAAAAATAGAAATCCCATTTGACCCAGCAATCCCATTACTGGGTATATATCCAAAGGATTATAAATCATTCTACTACAAGGACATGTGCACACGAATGTTCATTGCAGCACTGTTTACAATAGCAAAGACCTGGAACCAACCCAAATGCCCAACGATGATAGACTGGATAGGGAAAATGTGGTACATATACACCATGGAATATTATGCAGCCATCAAAAACGATGAGTTCACGTCCTTTGTAGGGACATGGATGAACCTGGAAACCATCATTCTCAGCAAACTGACACAAGAGCAGAAAAATCAAACACCGTATATTCTCGCTCATAGGCGGGTGTTGAACAATGAGAACACATGGACACAGGGAGGGGAGCACTACACACTGGGGTCCGTTGGGGGGAAATGGGGGAGGGGTGGGGGGTGGGGAGGTGAGAAGAGATAGCATGGGGAGAAATGACAGATACAGGTGAGGGGACGGAAGGCAGCAAAGCACACTGCCATGTGTGTACCTATGCAACAATCTTGCATGTTCATCACATGTACCCCAAAACCTAAAATGCAATAAAAAATATATATATAAAAAAAAAAACAAAGATTGAGCCATATTGAAATTTCATGTTGTGTTAGTTTATTTTGTGCTGCTGTAACAGAATACTACAGACCAGGCAATTTATAAAGATCACAAATTTACTTTCTCATAGTTCTGGAAGCTGGAAAGTTCAAGATCAAGGTACTGGAATCTGGAAAGGCCCTTTTTGCTGTGTTCTTACATGGAAAAAGATGGAAGGGCAAGAGGGAGGGGGAAAAAGTGAACTCACTCTTGCGAGCCCCTTTTATAACAGCATTATTCCATTAATTAATGAGACTTAAACACCTCCCATTAGGCCCCACCTCCCAACACTGTTGCATTGGGGATTAAGTTTGCAACACATAGGACAGATGTGGTGGCTTATGCCTGTAATACCAGCACTCTGGGAGGCCAAGATGGGTGGATCACCTGAGGTCAGGAGTTCAAGACCAGTCTGACCAACGTGGAGAAATCTCGTCTCTACTAAAAATACAAAAAAATTAGCCAGGCTTGGTGGTGCATGCCTGTAATCCCAGCTACTTGGGAGACTGAGGCAGGAGAATCACTTGAACCTGGGAGACAGAGGTTGCGGTGAGCCAAGATTGCACCATTGCACTCCAGCCTGGGCAACAAGAGTAAAATTTTCTCTGTCTCAAAAACATTAAAAATTTTTTTTTTAAGTTTCCAGCACAGAAATTTCTGAGACACATTGAAATCATAGCATAAGTAGCTATTTTGGTCTGTATAATGGCATTTTCCTATGGTTTCACAGACAGGTGGATTCTCCTATGTCTATAAATATTGGCATTTCTCTCTTTCGTCTTTTTACTCTCACCCTAGGCAATCTCATGCACATTGTCAACTATATACAGTCCATCCAGAATTTCTGTTTCTGGCTTAGACTTCTGACCAAATTCTAATTATATACCCATGGCCTACTTGACATCTCTTTTTGGATTTCTCAAAGACACCTCAAAATCATTGTCCAAAATCAAACTCTTTATCTTACTCCATAAATCTGGTTCTGTTCTAGCTCTGATTCAGTGACTGGAACCACCTTGTATGCAATGTCATGAACCTCAGAGACCTCCCCATTGACTTCTCACTCTTCCTCCTGTCCAACATCCAATCCAACACCAGGTTCTGTTGCTTTTTCTTCTAAACCAGTCTTGAATCCCATTGCTGATCTCCAACTCCAGCCAACTGGACTATTACAAGAGCATCCAAATGGTTTCCCTACATCTACATGAGACTTGCTTCCACCTCAAACCTGTTTTTCATACTGTGAGCAAGATGAGCTTTTGGAATCAGAATGTTCAGTCATGCTCCACTTCATTCTTTCAACCTAAATGTATCCATTGGTTTATTTCTTTCTTAGGGTAAAGGCCAGACGTCTTCACATCATGGACTCTAAGGCCTGCAAGGTGCCCCTCTCTTCCTTTTCAGCCTCTTCCTTCACTAATGTCCTCATTGTCTCTCCTGGGGTCATGCTGTTTTTTCAGTTCCTTGTAGCCTCTGTAATCCCTCCAGCCCAGGGCCTTTGGCCATGCAGTGACCTTTGCCTAGAATGTTTCTTGTCCCACTTTGCCCACTTTCTTTTTTTTCTTTTTTCTTTTTTTCTTTTTTTTTTTTTTTTTTTTTTTTTTTTTTTTTTGAGATGGAGTCTCACTTTGTCGCCCAGGCTGGAGTGCAATGGTGTGATCTCATTTCACTGCAACCTCAGCCTCCCGAATATCTGGGATTACAGGCATATACCACTGCCGCCCGGCTAATTTTTGTATTTTTAGTAGAGACAGAGTTTTACCATTTTGGCCAGGCTGATCTCAAACTCCTGACCTCAAATGATCCACCCTCCTCTGCCTCCCAAAGTGCTGTGATTATAGGCATGAGCCACCACACCCGTCTTCTTTGCCTAAATTCTATCTATATTTTAAATTATCTGTGTCACTTCCTCAGGGAAGCCTTCCCTCTCTTTCCTGTCTAGGTTACCTCTCCCTATTCAAGAGTCATTTTCTTTATGAGAATAGTTAGTTACAATTTTAAGTGGATTTGTGGGATTCTTTGACGTGTATATCTCATAAATCTGAGTTAAATAACATTGATCCCATTTTACAGATGAGAAAACTGGAGCAAGTGATTTGCTTGATATCATTCAGTTAGAAAGTGACTGAGCTATGAGTTGAGCCCAAATCTGTGTGACTATATTGCTGTTAGGCTCAGCTGTGAGGAACAACAAAACCTTAAAATAACTTAAACTTACACAAGATAGAAATTTCTCTTTCTCACATAAATCCTGTCCCAGAGTGGTATAGTAGCTCATGGCATCGGAGATCTTGACTGCTTATATAGTGCTGCTCTGCCTAGTATGACCCTGACCTTGTAGTCCAACATGGCTTTATCTGAGGCCAGGCAGTAGGATGGATGAGGGAGCCAAGGAGAGATGACAAAGGACAAAAGAGACACATGCAGTAGTCTCTTCTGGTATTTAGAAGCTGCCACAGGTCATTTCTGTTTGTGTCCCATTGGCTAGAATTCACTCTTATGGCTACCTAAGCTTCAAGAGAGGCTGTGAAATGAAGGCATTACTCTGGGTGTCTATGTGCCAGCTAAAAATGTGGGTTTCTATGACTGCAGGAGAAGAGGCAGTGTGCACTGGGAGATGACAAGCCGTCTATGTAGATTCTAAAATCCATGTTCTCAGGGCTGTAAGCCCCTGGCCTCAAGGATCTCCATCTCATTGAGAAAAACAAAGTCAACAAGTGAAAAGTTAATGATAAAAGAACTAGCAAAATGAAGAATAGAATGTTACCAAGCATGTGGGAAGGATACAGAAATATAAGATGAATTTTGATGGTATTCAGGAAGGTTTAGGTGTTAGATGGATGTGGTAGTCCATAACTAGGCATCACCTGGTAAGAAAATTCTTCCCTTCTTAAATACCTTCCAATCTTTTGGATTATATCAACACATGATATTAGCTGGTCTCCACCAATCTAACACTGCTTGTAAGATTACTTTTTAATTTTGCATTTTGGTTCATGGTCTTTTCTTCGCTACTGAGTCTTAAAGATGGTTCCTTTTGGTGTTATTGTTGAAGGCTTTGCCCAAAGGGCTTATCTGTCTTCATACTCTAGAATAGTTCTGAATTGCTTTCTGTTGAATGCTGGCTTTCTGTTATAATTAATCCTTAGAGAAGAATGTATCAAATATTTAAAATATTATACCGGGATGCTTGTAATTCTGATCTTTTGTGCTTTTCTTCCAAGGGCGTATACTTTCTAGTCCGTAGAAATGACTTCTCTTCTGTGATTGTTAGGTTGAGGGCAAAGTGGCTTCTTAGGCAGGCATATGGGAGACTCAAACCCTTTGTACAGTTCCTGGAGATAGTAGTGTCATTATATTACATTACTAGGTCCTGTGAGTAAGAGCTTCTCTCTCTCTCTTCTGTAACATTAATATAATGGAGGTGGTCCATTTGGATCTTGTCTGACCCTATTTGCCTGTGGTAATGGTCAAACAAATATAAACAGATCACAATGACATAGAGTGAGTAATTATTTTGTTTTTTGACACAGCCAAAGAAATAGAACCATGTATGGTAGGCCTGGTATAAGTGGAAAACTAGCATATAGATCAGAGAGCTATATCTGCTCCATTGAGATAATAATCTACCTCCAAACTAATGTTTGGAGTGAAAAAAAGTCTGCTTCTGTCAGTTTTAGCATCACTAAGATCGGTGTGGAGAATTACGCAGAGTTTTCCCAGAGGGCCCCACCAGTGTTATGCAATGGTTGTTAAACCTGGCAGATCTGTGATGTGCATTTATCTCCTTCTCTCTCTTGAAGCCCCACTGGAATAACCACTAGGACAAAGAGGACAAGAGAAGAAACAGTCAGTAAAGAGATTTCATAACTTTTTACAAGACAGAAGGGCTGGGCATGGTAGTTCACATCTGTAATCCCAACACTGGATCGCTTAAAGCCGAGAGCTCAAGACCAGACTGGACAACAAGACCAGTTAGGACAACCCTGTCTCTAACCAAAAAGAAAAATTATTTTAAATTAGTTGGGCATGGTGGTGTGTACCTATAGTCCCAGCTACTCAGGAGGCTGAGGCAGGAGGATCACTTGAGCCCAGGAATTTGAGGCTGCAGTAAACTATGAACGCATTACTGCACTCTGGCCTGGGCAACAGAGCAAGACCTTGTCTCTAGAAAATAAATAATAAATAAAATAATAAAAGACAGAAGACAAAGATATGTTGGCAGCCTTAATGGAGCAGAGGTAGCTTTAGTCCAAGGTCTGCAGAAGGGGCTATTGATGTCAAGTAAGTTGATTGATGCCAGATAACTCTGGAAAGGCTTAAGATGTTGGAAGTACCAGTTGTTGCAGAAGGTGGGGGTGAGGTGCCATGATAAAAAAGGTTTTAAGGCCAGATTCGGTGGCTCATGCTTGTAATCCTAATACTTATCATAAGAGTTTTCTCTGGATAAACTGAATGGTCCCAGAGAAAAGAGCTCCAGGCCTTGATATGTGAAGGTTTCTGCAACTAGAAGGCCAGTTTGCCTCCTGATCTCTTTTAAAGAAAGCTCATCAATGAAACCTTCTGGGCAACAAGCCTTTGTCACTCACATAGCATTTCTAGTCAGCTTTGACTTCCTCCTTCTTAACTATGGATGGGCAGCCCCAGAACCCAAGATATTTGAAGAAACCCTCCAGCACAGAAAAAGAGAGAGACCAAAATAAATAGATGGAGGAAGCTGAAGAAAACAGAGATAGCAGGGGATTAGAAAGAAACCTGAAAACAGAAAATAAAATTAGAATTAAGACACTACATTCTAAAACAAGACTCTAGGAAAAAGAAATAGAGAATTCTCTGAAATTAAAAATATATTCCAACTAAAAAAAAGTAGAGGGTTGAAAGGTTTAAAAAAAGAAAACAAAAAATTAGAATAGAAATACAAGTGAGGAGAGAAAAGACTAGCAAACTAGAGAATCAATCTAGGAAGTCCAACATTTGATAATATGAGTTCCAAAACAGAGCGGAAAAAAAGGCAGAAATTAACCAAAGAAACAATATAAGAAAAACTTCCAAATTCATAGGTTTAAGTTTCTGGAGTGAAAAGACCCACTGAATAATCAGCACAATTAAAATGCAAGGAGCCACTGAGTGCCCCAGGCAGATCCAGGCAAACCAAAGTACACCAAAGATCAATTTCTTTGCCAAATGTAGCTGTTCTACTGCGTTTCTTATTAGCTGGCCCTTTCCATCTCAGAGGGGACCACAAAACCAGAACAAGAGTCGTCTCTGTCACTTAAACTCATTGTGTTTGAGAGCTATCAGTCACCTTGCAGCCAATTTCTCAAGATAAAAATATCCTTTACAGTTCCTTGCTTATCTTAATTATTCATTATCAAATATAATATCTTCTTTTCAAAATTGGTTTTCTTTTTATTCTTTGTAGTGACTGGAGGGGGAGTTGAGCTATAAAGAGGTGAAATTACTCTTTCTCTACTTTTTTGAAAAATAACTTTAAACATTTTAGGAAAGAGATAACAGCTGATATCTTGGGAATGGATAAAACACATTCAGGTTTTAAACACCAGTTCTCATTTTTGAAAAGTAATCTAAATGTAATTGGTTGCAACTGAATATCTTCCTGATCAGGAAAGGGTTGGGGAAAATTAAAAGAAACTCAACTCATTTTTGCCTGGAGAAAAATAGTTTTCTTTTTGGTGCAATTATTCCAAGCTAATAAATTGTTAAAATGACATATTATTATGGAACTTAGTCGTAGAAGATCCTTTGATTTGGGCTCAGAATGTGATGATTGCCTCAAAACAAGATGGCCATTAGACATTTTCCAAAGGACTATGCTATAAATACTGTTTTTTTCTTTTTAATTTTCTTCTGAACAATCAGGAAAGAGAGTAACTTTCCTGATGACTATTCTAAGAGTTTCCTAAGAGTAACTTTCCTGTAGTCACTCAGTAGCCTGATTTCCTGAAAGCTGTTAGGTTCTTAGGAAAAGAGAAATAGGTCAAATGGGGTGGGTCTGTGGTCTCCCAATTGAAATAACTTGTCACAGTGTTGAGCTGGTAGTCTAAGGTTGTTAACGTATAAATGTAAAATGACACGGGCCATCGGTTCTGAGGTTTCATGGTACTATGACTATTCTTTATAATAGCCATTATAATTAAAAAAAATATTAAAAGTAAATTGAAGGGGAACATTAAATGGCAGCTAGTTGGGGACCTGCCCACTGAAAATACACCCCTTGCCTGGGATTATTCTGCCTCTAGGTATGGGGTAGTGCTTATAAGCCTGGTATTATAGTTGCTTGAATATTTTTCTTGCCCCACAGAAGACAGTGGCCTCCTTAATGATTTCCTTGCTTCCTTCCTGAGTTATAGTCTCAACTCAGCAGCCAGAACTATCTTTTATTATTGTCAGATCAAGTCCTTAAAATCGGTTGAAACCTGTAATAGATGCTAAAGAGGATGAAAAGTTGAACCTATGTAGCGCCTGCCTGCAAGGAACTTACAATGTGGTTGAGAAGATGAGAAAGAACCATGTTCCAAGTTAAGAGTGTTATGTAATATTAGGAAATGTATTTTATATATAGCATTATTATAAAATCAGTCCCCTGAGTGCTAATTGCCATAGCAGTATAGAAATTCTTTCAGGCTATGATAGTCAGGGGAGGTTGCTGTAAAGTGATATTTGAAGTAAAACTTATGGGGATGTTTTGGATAGATTAAGGGACTGAGCAAGGGATTTGTAAGTAGTAATTGTGTAAGTGCAGACACGAGAAAATCCAGTTTATCTTGAGGATAGACAGTGAATAAACCACAGTGCAATTGAAATATTGTAGCTTAGTATTTTATGTAGGTCAGTGATTTTTGAATTTTTCTTTTTAAAGCTATGAACCTTTTGTCAAAATATTAAATGGAACTCTAACTTATTAAACATGAGAACTGTACCTTCTGTGGGTGAAGCAGGATGGGCAGAGGTTGGTCAGCATATCCACCTGCATGGCCTCTCAGCCCTAGAGTGGCCTTTGAGGCTCTTCCATTGAACCCAGGACTCTGAGGAATACAGCTTAGAAACTGTATATATGTAACTGTAGGCATATTTCAAGAACAGCTTGGTGGGAGAAGGGAAGCTGGTTGCTTTGTGTCAGTTGGTAGAACATGTTGAATATCAATTTTGATGTTCTGGTTTAGGCAATGGGGTGTTATAGAAAGTTTTTGATCAGAACTTATTATACAGTGTTTCAGGAAGACTGAAATGGTGGGGGAGGGGGTGTGCAGTTTTTGTTCTTCTTTCCTCCCCCCACCCATTAGCATGATCCTTAGAATACTACCCAGGAGTCCAGTGATGGTAGAGAGTGTTTACTTTTTTTCATATTGAAGAGCAAGGCAAATGTGGTGGAAATAACTTATGGGAAGAAAGATATGAGGGTCATGTGGTGAGCACCAGCCGAGGTTAAATAGGATAATAGATAAGAATGTGTTCTGATATTTATGAAAAGCCACCATGCAAAATGCTCAATACATGAGTTAGAATTATTATCCCAGCAGTAATATTATGGAACAGTAGGCAGCCTTTGAATGGAAGAAACCAGTTCAGCTTTTCGTGTGTGCTGGTTCTCAGAGCATGAACTTAGCTCTCAGATGTCATCATGACCAGCCAGCTCGCTGTTTTCCCCTCAGACCAATGACTTTCTTGTTTACTATGACAACTTTACCTTAGTCACCTTGGGCTTCTATAAAAGAATACCATAGATTGGGTGGATTAAAAAAGACATTTGTTTCTCACGGTTCTGGAGGTTGGAAGTCTGAGATCAGGGTGCCAGCATGGCTGGGCTGGTTAAGACTATGTTCCTAGCTTGTGGATGGCCGCCTTCCCACTGTATACTTACTGGGCCTTCCTTTGGTCTTGTTTTTTATTTGTTTGTTTGTTTTTTGGGACAGGGTCTCACTCTGTCACCCAGGCTGAAGTGCAGTGGCTTCATCATGGCTCAATTTAACCTTGAACTCCTGGGCTCAAGCAATTCTCTCTCACTGTGGCCTCATGAGTAGGGACTGCCAGCTAATTTTTTTTGTAGAGATAGGGTCTCACTATGTTGCCCTGGCTGATCTCTAACTCCTGGCCTCAGGGAATCCTCTATTTCAAATCTCCCAAAGTGTGGGGATTATAGGCATGAGCCACCACTCCTGGCCAGTGCTGTTTTTATAAGACACTAATCCCATCATGAGGGGGCCCACCCTCATGACCTCATCTAAACCCACTTTCCTCCTGAAGTTCCCACCCCCTTGAAACTGGGACATCAATATGAATTTTAGAGGGATACAAACATTTAGCCCATCACAACCTTTCTCACTTCCCACTGTTCTCATGTGTGGAGAGCAGGATGGGAATCCTGCTGCATGCATTCTGGAATAATGGATGGCTGAAACTGGGGATGCTGCCAAACATAGATTTCCTGTGTCCATGGAGGTCCTGGGCTGAAGCATAGACATCTGAGGCTCCAAAGAGGAAAAACTCAGCTAGAGAGGCAGCAACGTGAAAAGATGGAGTGATAGAGATGATGGAGGAAGAAGTGAATACAACAGATGTTCCCCTTCTTGAACTGGTGATCGCCAGAGGATTTCATCAGCTGCCACCCTGCAGGGCTTTCCTCTACTGGCTGCTCAGGCGTGTGCTCATTATTTATCTTGTCCTTTTGTCTGAGTTCCATGTATGTGAGCCTTTGCTTGGTGTTGATTCAGTGAGAAGTCAGAGGTGTTCAGACACCAACAAAGTGGTTTGTTCACTGTTACTGTAGGCAAAAGAACTGAGACTAGGGTGAGATTTTTGCTCTGAGAAAACTGGGCTGAAAAATTATTTCTGCCTGTTGGAATGTTAGAGTTCTGTATCTTGAGCCCCAGGGCCTACAGAGACATGTCTGGGCCTCTCTACAGCTCTCTAAGACAACAGTATATCCCCCAGTAATGGACTAATGACCTCCCATAGGGCTGACTCACCAGACTGAGTTGACCATGGCTTGGTACTATAACAATTGGATGACCTTCATGGGAGTCCATCGCACTAGCTTAGTGATCCTACCAGTGCCTGGACTGGATGTGTATAGACTGGACAGGACTCTGTGTCTGGGAAGACTTCCTTTATCTTCTTAAGCCAATAAGAGTTTCTCCTGGCTTGCACTGTGGGACAACTCCGGAAGCCCCTGTTCTTGACCTGGGAACAGTTAGTTCAGAATTGTCACTGTGCTTTGTGCTGCAGTGGAGAACGTGCCCCTCACATTCAGTCTGTGCTAACCTTGGAGCTAACCTCTGGGGGCCTATTGAGGAGGAGAGGGAATTTTGGAGGCATCCCCTATCCTGTTACTTCATCCAGCCCAAAGAACTTTAATTTTCATTTCATTTTAAAAACTAACAGTAAAATTAATTTTGGGGTTATAGTTTTATAAATTTATGTCTCTGTATAGATTCATGTAACCTTTACCCCAATCAAGATAGAAATACTTCCAAGTTTTGTGTGTATCAGTAGATCATTTCTTCTTATTTGTTAAAAATTTGTTTTACATTTCAAGTAATTAAATCCCCTTTAATTTTCTGTAACAATACTGTATCACACATGGATGGCCTGTTTTCTTTTTTATTTTTGAGTAGTATTCTGTTATATGGATGTACCACAATTTGCTTATCCATTCACCTTGTGGAGGGATATTTGAGTCTTTTCTAATTTTGGTGATTATAATAGAGCTGTTAAACATTCATGTACAGGCCTTGGTGGGAGCATAACTTTCCCTTTCTCTAGGGTAAACACCTAGCTGAGGTATTCCTGGGTCACATGGTAGGTGTATGTTTAACAGAACAAGAGACTACCAAATTAGTTTTCCCAAGTGGCTGTGCTACTTTCCATTCCCTCAGCAACGCGTGAGAAGTCCGGTGGCTCCACATCCTCCCCGGTGCTTGGCATCTGTTGTGCTGGACCCTGTTGACTTCAGTAGGGATGGCACCAGGTTCAAGAGGCCAGAGAAGAGACCCAGAACCAGTGAACAAAACATGAGGTTTATTTGGGGGAACATACATACAGAGATGGTCTGGTGGCTGTAGGCTGGAAAGGAGAATGATAACCACCTGTAAAAAACATGCAGTTTATATAGCACCCTGACTTGGCACCCTTCCCTCAGCAACCTATACATGGCAACCCTAATTTCTTGTTATTTCTGTCGGGTGCATCTACCATACAGTGTCTAGTTGTTGTTGTTGTTGTTGTTGTTTAATTTTATCTATTCTAATATGTATATAGTGGGATCTTATTGTCATTTTAATTTGCATTTCCCTAGCAGCTAATGATATTGAATATCTTTTCATGGGAGGCCATTATTCCAGACTTGAGAGAATAGCCTATTGTCCTGGGGAGCTGTCATCAGGTGTGTTTCAATAGGCGCTGTGGCTCAAGATTCAGACTTTAAAAATCCCAGTGGGCAGAAATAATTTATTAGTCATTTCCTAGGCATGAGCCTCACTTGTCTCAGTTCCTCCTATTAGATGAAAACACTGAACCAACTACCAAAATTTGTTGGGTTTCTTTACATGTGTTTATTTGCTTTCCATATATCCCCTTTAATCAAGTGTCTATTTGAATCGTTTGCCCATTTTTTACTTTGTATGTTGTCTATAGCTGTTGAGATACAAATCTTTTGTCAGGTGTCCTATTTGCAAGCATTTTCTCCTAGTCTGTTACTTGTCTTTTTATTCACTTAAAACTGGCTTCCACAGAGCAGGTTGAATTATATGAAGTTCAGCTTATCAGTTTTTTTTCTTTTATGGATTACACTTTTGATATCATACCTAGAAATTCTGTATAAACCCAGGTCACAAAGTTTTTTTTCTCTCGCTCTGTCACCCAGGCTGGAGTGGAGTGGCACGATCTCAGCTCTGCAACCTCCACTTCGTGGGTTCAAGAGATTCTCCTGCCTCAGCCTCCCAAGTAGCTGGGACTATATGCATGTACCACCATGCTGGCTAATTTTTTGTATTTTTAGTAGAGATGGAGTTTCACCATGATGGCCAGGCTGGTCTCAAACTCCTGACCTCAGGTGATCTACCCAACATTTTCTTCTTTAAGTTTTATCGTTTTACCCTTAAGCCTTTGATACACTTTGAATTACTTTTGGCATAAGGTATAAGGTTTATTTCCATGTTCATTTTGGAGTTTTGCCTGATCTGGTCACATTTTACTCTCAGTAGTTCATTCTCTTTCCCTGTCAAGTTTGACTTTAGATTTCCATCAGAGTTGGAGGGGGAACCCTGCCTCACATCACAGATTGTTTTTTCATGGGAAAATAATACCAGGATTAGGATTTTGCAGTTTGTAGTGGGGGGTTCTTCTCCTGTTTCCATCCTCATTTTTGAATAGTCACCTTGCTCTGCTTTGGGTGCATGCTCCAATCTCATCTGTCTTCAGGGTCACGCCCACGCATTTCAGTCTCTATCCAGTAGTCTCCTTTCTGCACTCTGGATGTCACAGTGGTTGTGCTTGGTAACTCCACATGCTATCCTAGAGAGGAGACAGAAAATTCAGAAGGAACTCAGATGAGGTAAGGTTAGGGGTTGGCAAACCATTGCTCATAGATCAAATCTGGCCCACCCCACTGACCAACTTTATAAATAAATCTTTGTTGGAACATAACCGCACTCATTTATCTGTGTATTATCTATGGCTGCTTTTGTGCTGGAGCAATAGAATTGCATAGTTGCAACAGAGACCACCTAGCCCTCAAAACGTGAAATACTTACCATCTTGTCTTTAACAGAAAAAAATTTGCTGACCGTCAGAGTCAAGGCTGGTACTAGAAATGAGTTGGGTTAGTGCACTTTGCTGTGGTAAAAAAAACAATCCTGCAGAAAACAAAGGATGCCAGTGCTCTTCCTACATAAACCATCCTGGCATCTCTTCACCCAAGTTCATTTGTTGTCATAGAAATTTGGAGGAAGTAATGTCTGGTGCAGCCTTGGAGTTACCTATGGTGATAGGCTGAAAGGGAAGATGAGATAGAGTAGAGATCTTGTGGTGCATCACTCAGTCCCAGTGAGGAATGGAGAGACACAGGGAATCAGGAGTGATGTGACGACCAGCGCTGACTTCTTCATTTCTATGCTCTGCTAAACCTCACTCTACTCTAGTGGGCCTCAGCCTTAGCTGCACATGAGAATCACCTGGGTAGCAAAAAAAAAACCAAAAAACAAACAAACAAAAAAAAAAAACAAAAACAAAAAAACCTAGTTCCCAGGCTGCATTTCAGAGCAATTACATAAAAACTTCTGGGGGTGGGATCCAGATACCAGTATTTTTTAATTTCCCAGTTGGTTCTAGCGTACAGCCCAGGCTGGGAACTGTGGTTCCACTCCACAATCCCATAACCCCAAGGAAATATTGCCACCTACTGACAGTAGGTAATTATTATGCTTTGGAAGAAGTCAATAACTCTTCAGATTCCCCTCCATTCTGGGAACTTGTGTTCTGGTTACTGTATTTATATTATTTGTGTATGAGAGTTGTATATTACAGTTTGATTTGGGGCCATATTAAGGTGGTTGTTCCTGAGAAACACCTTGTGTCTCAATTTTTATGTAACTCAGAGTATTAAAGACATATACTATTGGTAGGTATAATTGAATGTTAGCATTGAAAGAAACCTTAGAGATTGTTAGTTCACACAGCTGACATATCCAAATACCTTTTGGACCTACTTACTGTAGTTCTAGATCCTTGCTTCTCAAAGTGTGGTCTGTGAACCAGTAGTGTCAGCATCATCTTAGACCATGCTGGAATGAAGAACCCTTGTCTCTCCCTAGACCTGCAGAATGGCCTGTAATTTAACAAGGTCTCTGAGTGATTCATGTGGACCTTCAAGTTTGAGAAGCACTGGTTTAGAGAATCATATAAGTAGGATCTTCTGGGTGTAACTTCCAGTTTTATTTTAAGAAACTACTTGCTTTTCAAACTGCCAGTATTCTGTTAGAGCAGGCGTCCCCAAACTTTTTACACAGGGGGCCAGTTCACTGTCCCTCAGACCGTTGGAGGACCGCCAAATACTGTGCTTCTCTCACTGACCACCAATGAAAGAGGTGCTCCTCCCTGAAGTGCCGTGGTGGGGGCAGATAAATGGCCTCAGGGGGCCGCATGTGGCCCCCCAGGCCGTAGTTTGGGGATGCCTGTGTTAGAGGCTGAATGATTGCTTGACAGAGACAACACTGTGACTTCCAAGAGCCCTCCCAATTCTGATTTTATTATTTTCCTCCTCCTTCTCAAATAGTTTCTTCAGCATCTCTCAAGAATACTTTCTTCATCATACCTTTCATTATACCATGAATATTCATTGGGGCCATCAGTTGTGCCTACTGTAGTTTTTCTCCTCCCAGTCACCTTATATCTGGAACTTGTATGACCCTAATGGATGAATCCAAGCACAGGTTTTCCAAATTTACGCTTAACTCTTGTTCATCGTGCTAGAAAGTCTAAGCTCAGCCTAAGGTTAGTGGGGGGAGATTCAGTGGGTAGAAGACTTGGGAGAGAGTAGGAAAAGCAGTCCCACATGAATGCCCATGGGACCCCTACATCCTGTCTAACCTCTATTACCTGATTCTCCAGGACAAGATAGACTTTTCCAATGTATAATACATCCTTGTGTCCACCTGTGCTGGCGTTGGTGAAAACATTGCTACTTTTTCCAGGCAAGGGATTTAGGGACCATTTCCTTATTCTGCTTCTTAGTCTATATAGTGATTTCATCCAGACATTTTCTTTATTCTTATAATGCAGTGCTTAATATATGTCTCTAGTCTTTCCTAGATTTCTCATATCCCATGTCTCTCCTTTCTGAATCCTCAGTGCTGTTGCCAAGATTATGTTCAGGATTTGCACCTCTATTTTTCACTCTTTTTAAAAGCCTTAAGTACCCTCCTACTGTCTATGCAAAACTATAGTAGCTTATTTTCCATTTTAGAACCTTCCCCATCTGTCTTCATCCATTCTCCCTTCCCTCCCTTCTCCCTTCTATCCCCTTCACTTGCTTCTGGGATTGACCTGGCCCTACCAAATCCCTTCATTTCTGTTGCTGTACCTTTCCCCTACCTTCCTCAAGTGTGCCTGCCCATCTAACTTTTCCTACAAGAGCTCTGAAGGTTTGTATCACATTGAGTCATGTTTAGAGCTGGGATGGTTATAATCTAACCCAATACCCAGGCTTCACAGAAGGGAGGAATTATACCCTTCTCTAGGGTAGGTGGCTTGCTCAAGGTCATGTAGCTAAGAATGTGAATATTTGCTGTGAAATAGCATTACCGTTCAGTGTAGCTTCTTTGACTTCATAATGCTTCATGCAAATTGTTTCACCTAACTTCACAAGGTGAGTGTAGGATGTGTGTGGCAGGTAGTGAGAGGTGCTGTGAGGTTTATTAAACATGATTGATTGTGTTCTTTTCAAGAGAGGTAACTCAAGCCTTAGAAAGACGAAGGCATTGATCGTTTGCCTCACAAATCATTTTTTTAAATTTTACTTTAAGTTCTGGGGTACATGTACAGATCTTGCAAGATTGTCACATAGGTATACACATGCCATGGTGGTTTGCTGCCTTCATCTCCCCATCACCTACATTAGATATTTCTCCTGATGTTATCCCTCCCCAATTTCCCCATCCCCTGCTATCCCTCCCCTAGCCCCCCACCTCCCAACAGACCCCATTGTGTGATGTTCCCCTCCCTGTGTCCATGTGTTCTCATTGTTCAACACCCACTTGTGAGTGAGAACATGTGTTCAGCATAACCATTTTTAGCCTGAGGCAGAAAATCATAAATTCTTGATTCATGATTGTTCTAAATACTGGGAAACTTTTACTCCTTCTACATAAGTGTGTGTGTCTATAGATATGAATCATACTGTGGAAACAGTGTTGTCTCCGCCCCCCTCCTCTGCAAGACTATTTATTGCTTTATAATAGATGTGTATAGTTTGTGGTGTATGTGATAATTTGACACATTCAGATAGATTATAAAGATCAAATCAGGGTGACTGGGACATTCATCACCTTAAATAAGTACCTTTTCTTTCTATTAGGAATGCTCTTTTAATGTCTGTAGTCTTCCTACTTACATGATATATTAATCATTTAGAGGAGAGTCTGGATTAGATATTAGTGGAGAATGATAAAATTGACCAGAGTTGGGTTTATACTGTTGTATTTTTACCTGGCTGTCCACCTTTTCCTCTGTTTATACTTAAAGAAGAGAAGACGATTCTAATACTTGTTTTTAATATGCTGTGAGTGATATAGAAGAGAAAGCAGCTGAAAGCAGCGGACGATTATTAGTAGTGGTACTCTTCTTGCTTCATAAATCACCCCTTCGGACCCCTTAATCATTTAGGTTGTTGTTCAGCTCCCCGTGACCTGTCAACATGCTCCCAGTTAGAGAAAAGTGATGGCTGTATTCCCGGGCCTGTCTTGTCTCCTCTCTACAGGGAGCAGCCGCCAGTCGGAGCTCCCCCGAGTACACAGCCCGAAATGCCTGCACTTGAGGCTGCCACTGCCTTCCATGCAAAGGCCTGTTTAACTTGCCCTCTGCCATCATGCTGGTCTCCTGATACTGTGGAAATGCCACCTCTTCACAGAATATCTGTGTGTGCATGAACCTCTCTCCCACCTACTCAACGGTTCAAACAGCAATGAGCTTGAACATTTCCTGCCCCAAAGCCTTCCTTAAGTTCAGAAAGTCTCTTTACTATGTTTTTCTGATCTCACTGGTATTTTGTGCCCTTCCCAGGTTATCGACATGTGTCCCTGGGTGTGGAATGTTCCTGATCCTGTGAAGTTAATTTCCAATAAGTTCTTATTCCTCTTTTTGCTTTCTGTTACAAGATGGGGTTTGTGTGCTCATTAACCATGTATTGAATGAATGGAGGGATGAATGAATAATTTTATTTCCTGGAGCCATGATTCTGAGCTACTAAAAAAGACACAAGTGTTGGGCAACGTAACAAGCACAGAGCTGAGAGTCGGGAGATGCAGGTTCCAGATACAGGTTTTCTGCTAATGAACCTGGGAAGTCGCTTATCCCTGGGCACTGGTTTCTTCATCTATAAAATGAAAAGCTTGGTCAACACTGGTGGCCTCAAACATTTCAGAAACAAGGATTCCTCTAAATTTTTAAATGAACTATTTCAGGCTGGTTGCAGTGGCTTAAAACGCCTGTAATCCTAACACTTTGGGAGGCCAACATGGGAGGATTGCTTGAGCTAAGGATTTCAAGATCAGCCTGGGCAACATAGCAAAACCCTGTCTCTATTTAAATAACTAAATAATAATAAAGAAATATTTCAAATATAAACAAAATGTAAGGTATATGAGTACCTAATGCCTACCACTCTGAATTCCTCCCAAAGTAATACTTTTTATTTTAGCAGCTTTTTATTTAGAAAATGGATGACAACAAGTAGCAATAGCACTTTCATAAGAATCTATCTTGGTACAGTAATAGCTGTACTTGAAAAATAGTATAGCTATTGATTAAGACACGCATATATGATTAAGACACGTTGGTTAGTCTATGGCAATTCGTAATGCAAATAAAAATGTATAATAACCCTTGCTTTTGTTGCCTAGAGCCGTGTTTCTGAATTGCATGATCCACATTACCATGTGCGTTTTTAAAAATACCAACTTTTGGCTTTACTCCTGATCTGCTGAATAAACATTTCTGAAGCCTGGGTCTGGGATTCTGCCTTTTTATCAGGTATTCCAAATGGGATTTAGAACTGAGATTTAGATCTCCTTGGTCTACAAAGTTGGATGATACTTTATTTCTGTGTAATGACAGTGAGTATTTCTTTAAAAAGTAGTCTCTCTGGTTCCTTTTGAGTATTTTGCAGATGCAGAGATTTTATTTATACCGAATTTTCAGTAGTACGTCTATTGCGAAAAATAATTTATGCTGGTATTGAGGTAGGTAGATGGGAAATAAATGTCTCTACCCAGTGTTTCCAAGACTCCTCATAGATATTCTGCAGTTTGGATTCATTTCAAACTTTGGTGTTGGCCATGCTGGCATTTCTGAGATTTATGTGAAACAATACAAGTCACATCAGTGTCAGAGACTGCCATGGTTCTCAGGCACTCTGCCCCCCAGATTCTGGTTTCATAGGCATAACAGCCAGAACTTAAGGAAGCTGAGTAGCCCAGAGAATAGAAGTTCATCACACAACCATCCCCCGAAATTCATTGCTCCTAACTGTACTGTCAAATGATTATGGATGGCTTTGACCAATAGTGACAGCTCTACAGGATTTCACTTTTATTTTTTTGAGATGGAGTTTTGCTCTTGTTGCCCAGGCTGGCGTGCAGTGACGTGATCTCAGCTCACTGCAACCTCTGCCTCCAGGGTTCAAGCAATTCTTCTGCCTCAACCTCCCAAGTAGCTGGGATTACAAGCAGGCGCCACCACGCCCAGCTAATTTTGTAATTTTAGTAGAGATGGGATTTCTCTATGTTGACCAGGCTGGTCTTGAACTCCTGACCTCAAGTGATCCGCCTGCCTTGGCCTCCCACAGTGCTGGGATTGCAGGCATGAGCCACCACACCCAGCCAGGATTTCGTTTTTAAAAACCTGTATCCAGCTTAGATAAGGTACTCAGTACTGTGCTGTGGACCATGGACCATGTAAGGAAGATAAGTTCTTCTTAAATTCCTTGCACTATGGAATGGAATCCAGATTTTAATAACTTGGTAATTAACTTCTGGAAAACTTACTTTATATACAGTGCCTTTTATTGGGTTCTGTGAATAAACACTGTCAACTATATTCATTACTTTATTTGACATTTATTTATCACTTTCCTATGTCCTGGTCTTTTTTCTCGGGTAGAAATGTGTGTCAGTCATATTTCTTGCTCGTATGAAAGACATGGCCTGTGGGGTAAATAAATAAGCAACCAATCAACAGTAAGCGATAATAGAGGCTTGCATATTGCTGTAGTAACCAACTCTGTGGGAGGATACGGGAAGCGGGAGTTGGCTTTATGTGTAGAAGTGTGAGCAGATATTTCAAGAATAAACAGGAGTTCACCAGGCAGATGGTGTGGGGAGGGCATTTTAGGCATAGGGAATAGCAAATGCAATTACATGGAAGTGTGGAAATGTATGGCATGTTTAACTTGCATGTGGGAGAGTTCCAGAAATATCCTTTTGTGAGCAGAATTTAAGTAGACTTGCCGAAAGAACAAATGTGTTTGTTACATGGTGTTTTCACATTTTCCATTTTTGTATTGTGGTAAAATATACATGACATAAAATTTGCCTTTTAACCCTTTTTAAAGTGTACAGTTCTGTGGCATGAAGTACATTTACATTGCTGCACAACCATTACCACCATCCATCTCCAGAACTTTCTCACCTTGCAAAAATAAAACTCTGTACCTATTAAACAACTTTCTATTTATCCTTCTTAGCCAACCGTCATACTACTATTTGTCTCTATGAGTTTGACAACCCTAGGGACCCCATATAAGTGGAATCCTAGAATATCTTCCATTCTCCCATTTGTTACCAAGGTTCATCCATGTTGTGGCATATGTCAGAATGTCCTAATTTTTTAAGGCTGAACAATATTCTGTTGTATGTAGACACTACATTTTGTGAATCTATCCATCCATTGATAGACATTTAGATTGCTTCTACCTTTTGGTTATTGTAATACTGCTGTGAACATGGGTATACCCAGATTTTATATCTTACTGCCTAAATTTTTAGACTCTCACATAATACATGCAAAAGGACTTTCTGCTAACTCTTCATGAGATAGTACCTTTGGTTGAGGTGCTTATGGTTTTGTTGTGAAGATATGTTCACACTTGTGAAACCAAGACTGTAGTCAGAATATGATTAGAATGTCCAGCAGCACTATCAGAATTCACTTTTAAATTTCCTTTCAAATTATTTGCAAGAAGCAGAGCTGCAAAGCTTCTTCTAGAAAGGTAGTGAATACAGTCAATGACTTACAGAGCCTGGTATACTGTTTGTTTGCCTTTGCAAACTGAATCCTCTCCCCTTGGTGAAGTTGCCTCTGAGTACCTTGACTTATAAGCAGGTCTTGGCTCACATCTGTAAGTCTTGCAGAGACAGTGAGAAGGACTTGGCAAAGTGAATTTCATGGTTAAGAATGAGGGAGACCTGCTTCCTGTGAAGCAGATGAGAGAGTCTATTACCAGCCAAATTATTTCTGGCCAAGGTAACTGAAGAATGAAGGATCCTGTTTTTTTTCTCTCCCCTCTCTCCTCTCCTCCCCTCCCCTCCCCTCTCCTCTCGTGTGTGTGTGTGTGTGTGTGTGTGTGTGTGTGTGTGTGTGTGTGTGTTAAAAATCAAACATCCAGGGATTCTTTTTTTTTTTTTTTTTTGGAGACGGAGTTTCGCTCTTGTTACCCAGGCTGGAGTGCAATGGCGCGATCTCGGCTCACCGCAACCTCTGCCTCCTGGGTTCAGGCAATTCTCCTGCCTCAGCCTCCTGAGTAGCTGGGATTACAGGCATGTGCCACCATGCCCAGCTAATTTTTTTTTTTTTTTGTATTTTTAGTAGAGACGGGGTTTCACCATGTTGACCAGGATGGTCTCGATCTCTTGACCTCGTGATCCACCCGCCTCGGCCTCCCAAAGTGCTGGGATTACAGGCTTGAGCCACCGCGCCCGGCTATCCAGGGATTCTTTAGTGAGCTACACATTTTTATGAAAACAGACTGTTAAATGTGTGAAGAGCATCTGAGAGCCCCAGCCCTTCCCCTGGACTCTAAGGAAGTAATTCTGTTCCTTCTGTTTCTGCAGTACAGCCTCAAGCTCAGGGCTGGCTGGCCCCTTCATGAGATGCCCACTCTGCTGTTGCAGACCTCAGCTTCCTTTTCTTGGATACTCAGTGACCAAGATGGAGATACACAGGGTTAGGAGGCAGTTTGGGAAGCTGGGAAAAAGGAAGCACTGGGGTGTCAGGAGACTGCTTATCTGTCAGCAGCTCTCCATCTTCTCATCAATGTTCTTACTCATGTCTTCCATTGAGTGTTCACTCCTGGCTCCTGTTGGATTCTCCTCCCAGCTTCCCCTTCCTGGACCTCACTGACAGGTACAGCACATTAAGTTCCAAGGCCACTATTCCAAAACAAGGTCCAAGGCTCTGTTTGTGAACCCCAAACACTTTTCTCTCGGACTTTCCAGTCTGCAAGTGGTGTTCCAGGACTTGCCTTGTTTTGTTCCCTGAAAGGTCAAGTCCTGTAGGGCTTCATTTGTCCTGGCTGGTGGAGCTCTGGCTGGCAAAGCAAATGCATCAGCTCAGCCTGGCCATATTCAGGGAGGGCCGGGCCCATTGGCACACACTGCAGGGCTGGCATGGGCTTTGTGGGAGGCTGGCCTGAGCCACAGACGGTGGCACCGGCAGTACTGTTTGTTCTTCAGCCCCTGGCAAAGCCTGAGCAGATTGGATTCCTGTTCTGCAGAACACAGATGCTTCCTCCAAAGTCCACCTGCCCAGGCAGTGCTCCATCTTGGAGCAGCACAGTTTGGGAAAAAGGAGGACTTATCCCTGAGAGCCCCTGCTCTTCTCCGTTCTTGTGTTACTCCATTATCTCCCCTCTGGCCAAATTCATTTTCTCCCCACTCAGTGAACACAATAACATGTTGTCCAAGTGAAGCGTAATTGCCATGTAAACAAATGGCTTAATGATAATAAATAAGCATTTTCAGATACTTGACTTCCCTTTATTTTCATAGTTTCCAACAGAATTGCAAGTTAATTTTAATTTTTCTATTGGCAAGGGTATGGGACATCTGACCAACAGGCAGATGGGGAAGATGCAGAGTGTGTCCAACCTAAGGGCCCTTTTTGTAAATAGCACTCAGGCAATTCTGGCAACCGTGACGGGACCTAGAGGCCTATTTCCTGCCTCTCTTGTCCATCTTTATTTTGAAGCACTCTAGAGCATTCCACCAGCTGTTTAAGGAGCAACTGTGTTGTCACCATCATTGAGGTTTTGGGAGAAATCATTTGGTCATGCTTTTCCATGCAGTCACTGTACACACAGACCCTGTAAGAGCCACTGGGAAGTATGTGCATGTTGATTGAATTAAAGACCTGTTTTCAGTTCTAAAGAGAAAGTTTAGTTGCACTTTTGAGTTCTTAAGATGAAGATATTAAAAGGCATGGCCAAGCCTGCCAAAACACTAACTGTAGAAATAGGTAAGGTTTCAGATACACAAGCAAGGAGCTGGCTGGGTGCCTCTTGCTATGCTTGGGCGAGAAATCATGATTAATAAAGGCCACAGAGAGAGTGAAACCAAGAGGGAGGTGGACCAAACCAGAAAGAGAGATATGGTCAACTACAGCATTCTCCCAGAAATATAAGGCATTGCAGGTTATGGCATAGTGGACAGTATATTCTCTAAAACTAGGACTGGGGAGAATGATGTCGTGTTTTGCAGAGGTAGGTACTTGATATTTCTGCTTTGATTTTGTTGTTAGAAAACAGAAGTATATGGAACAGATGAAAGTGATATACTGTAAGAGACAAAAGACAATGAAACAGTTGAGGTCCAGCCTCAAAGTTTTTGTCCTCTTCTGGGTGTTTCTGGGACTGTCTTATTAAGCCTTTAACTTCCACCTGGGTGCATCAGACACACTCTTCTGTATTCCTTCAGCTGGCGGGAGCAGCCTTTTAGTGACTCGTTCAGAAGGGAGGTGCAGCTGGCAGGTTGTGTTTATTAAAGCCCAAGTGAGTGGAGGTAAATGCAGGTGTGGTCAGGAAATGTAGCTGGTTCACCTCTCCCAGTAGGCACAAGGCCAAAGTCAGCCAACTTGCAGATTGTCATGCCGGTTCTCCCACCCAGAGGTTATTTGAGTTCATCCAGCACTGCAGCCAAGCAGAATGCTGCAGTCAGGGTGACACATTGCAAACTGGAGCCGTGTCCCCAAGTGCATGCCAATCAAACCAACTTTAACCTTCACTGGTTTGTGGCTGCTGACCTAGAGAGGGATTTGTTAAATGGTGGAGGTCCTGTCCTACCTAATCCAGACTCCAGTGCAGAAAGACTGTTCTCCCCATCCTGTCAGATGCACTTCTCCTTCTCTGTCTCCATCTCTCTCTCTGCCTCCCTTTGCCCCTTTACTCTTTACTGTTAATTGGCCTGGGGTTCCCAGGCTGAAGCAGAGTTTCCTTTTGTCCCTGTGTGTTTGCTGCTCTGGTTTGCTCTTCTTCTAAGGCCCTTTGGTAAAAGAAGAGCTGCTGACAGGGCAGAGTGGAGGTGGGGAAGTGACCACCAGACTGGGGAGTGATGTAGGTTGCTGTCACCAGGACGCTCAAATCAGCTGTGACCAGAGCCTGCCCTGACAATGTGAAGAAAGTTCTTTTACCTCAGTTAGCGAGGCCATTTTCTTGTAGAGACAAGGATGTTTCTTATGGAAACAGCCAAGAAGTATCAACAATAACTCTGTACAGTGTAATAGAAGATCACTGAGATTTTAGTGAAAAGGATAGACATAAGACAGCAGGAAGCTCTGAGTTGAGTTTGTAACATCAGAATATTAAAAGACACAGCCAAGAGAAAGTTCTAGATTTCTAATGCGGTTTCCAAAGCAGGCTATGTTTTTATCTCATTAGGATGGATTAAGTTCATGCCTATCAATACTAACTGTAGAAATAATTAGGTTTCAGATGCACTGTCAAGGTGCTAGCTACCTTCTTACAGGCTCGAGTGGCAACATAGTAGGAGAAGGTCTTGAGTGGGAAAGGTCCCAGAGAAGAGATGTGGGTTGGCTTTGAGTCTTGTGTTCCTTGTTGTTTAATCTGTAGCCCAGATGATTGATTAGAGAGCTTGCAAGTTAAGTTCGCTGGGTGTTGTTAGTAAGATAGGAACCAGATGAAAATGGTTTTAATAAACTGGAGAAGTGCTCAAAATGAAGTTCACCGAGGAAGATGTAGAATTATGCCACCAGATATAAATAGCTGGACAAGTGTAAGAGATGGATATGAATGAGCAAATGTACCAGAAAGGGCTGAGGTTGAGGATGAGGCTAACATCCATCAGCAGTACAAGGCTGTGGTTAGAGCATCTCTGTCTAGGACTGCAAATAAGAGTTGAAAATACAGGACTTGTCACTATGTACCCTGTGAATGTGTACAATTATCTGTGAATTAAAAATATAATTAAATAAAATTTAACAAATACAGGGTTTCTGAGGCCATATCTTTTCTAGATATGCCAAAATCTTCAGGCTAACAGGGTTGTGGGTAGACTTGTAGACTGACTCACAGTTAAAGGAAATTTGGAATTAAACTTGTGGAGAATAATTTAGAATTCATAATTATCTTTCAGTGTATAAAAAATCTTGGTGTGAAGATTGGTGCCAGCTGTTAGTCTTCACTGAGGATGGAATGGCATTTCAGCAGCCTTTGATGAGACACTAGGAATACTTGCCTGACTGTGGAAGTCATTAAATGATAGAATGAGTTATTGAGGGAAGGTTCTGGCTTTGTTTATGGGGTATTCCAAGTAGGCTGTGTTTTCATCTCATGAGGGTAGATGAGGTCCATTCTCATGGCCCTACCTAATGGCTGAGAAGTGGTATTGACTATTTGGAGTTCCATTTCTAACCCAGAGATTGCCTGAGCCCTGCCTGCAGGCATCCACCTGCTTCTATATCCCCTGAAGTATTCCTTACCCCCAGGAGCTGCTTTCCATACCTGTCTGGAGACCTCTTTTCCAGGCATGGGCTAGCCACATCTATGTAGATACACTGATCTAATCAGATTGCACTTTCTTTTTGTTTTCTTCTTTCTTGCAGTACGAGTTTAAAGCCAAGAACATCAAGAAGAAGAAAGTCAGCATTATGGTTTCAGTGGATGGAGTGAAAGTGATTCTGAAGAAGAAGAAAAAGGTAAGTGGCTCTGAACCAGAAACTGAGGTAAAGAGGAAAGGAGGGGAGGTAGGCATGGGGTATCTTTTTTATTCTGGGCCCCGCTCCAGATAGAATCTTTCCCTTATCTGGCAAGCTCTTCTGCTTTGGGCAGCAACAGTGCTGAGAGGCTGCAGCGGAGCGCAGGGTGAGGTAGGGGCAAAGGCTAGTCACCAGTTGGCTCAGTCAGTCCTGGTACCCCAGGTGATGGGAGTCACCTCCTGTCATCCATGCCTTCAAACCCTCTCCCCATTTTCATACCTTTACCTTTGAGTCTCAGTGGTAGGAAATACTTTCCATTTTAGTGAGAATAACAGGGTTCAGTGGGATTGGGCAGTGAGAGGAGGCTCCCTCAGCAGCTGTCCCCTTCGATTTCAAGAGCAACCTTCATTCCCACTCCATGTACCATGCAGCCCCCCTTGTGTGTCCTTGAATCTTCCTGTTGCAGCCCATATTTACATAGTCCATCAAGACCCAGCCACTGCTGCTGCTCTGTGTGCAGGAATGGCGAGGTGTGGCCAGGGTGGGAGGACAGACAGGGGGATTGATCCATTCAGTGCGCATTCCTCTGAGTTGGGGAGAGACAAGGAAGTGAGCATGTGTTATTTAAACACTTGTCTGTTTTGTGTTAATGGAATGTGGTTGTGGCAGAGTAACACTAACCCCTTGGAAAGGTTAGATTCGTATAGTGGGAGGATGTGTGTTTTCAAAAAGAAACAGAAAAGAGTTTGGCTGATTGAGGATATGTGAGGAGTCCTTTTTGTCCTTGTTTCTCAATTCTGCTGATGCTTTTATTTTTTATTTATGATGCCCTTGTTTTACATGTATTGATGGTAGCACCATATCACAGTCCTATATAGACCTCCTGAGCTTCTTTTGGTTCCAAATCTCAGTTGCTCTTGATTCAAATGGGGCTTAAAGCAGACCTTGAATCTCGGGGCTAGAGGGAGAGAGTGTGGAGGTCGTGGAAGCGGAGACAAATGCATCGTAGTAGGCAACATAAATTTGAAGAACCATATAATTGAGAGGGATCTTAAAGGGGACTTGTCATATCAATCCAAGGGCTTAAGTCTTCTTTCTAACATCCTTACAAGGGGGATTGTCCAGTGTATGATTGGACACCTGTAGTGATGGGAAATTTACTGCTTCCTGAGGCAGCCCCTTTTCTCTGGATGGTTACAAAAGCCTCTCATATATTAATCCAAAACTTGTTCTTTCATGCTCCCTCAATACTTTCATTGGTGGTTTTAGAAAGTGTTTTATGGCTATGATCTTGGAAGTATGTAGAAAAAAGATATACTGTTTATAAAGAACCAATTTCTTCAAAATTCACAAGGGTAGGGGATTAAATATCTTTGCCTTTATAAACCTTTACTGTGTGCATGGTTGCCATCTTGTTCTTCCTCTGGGGCCCTGTGTTTTGCCTCTTCTGTCACACAGTGGACAGTCACGGGACAGTCTTTAGAGTATTGTTGTCTAGGAGTTCCTGAGCAGAGTAGTTGCTGAAGCAAGCTGAGGCCTGTCAAGCCCCTGGAGCCCAGTTAAAGAAATTGTGGATGACAACAATGTGAATTTGAGCAAGAGATATTCTCAGAAGGAAAAAATGGGCTAATTTTGACACTTGTGTAAGGTTACTTTCCTCAGCCCTTCCTGTGAGGGGACTGGTGGCTCAGAGCCCTCATGGAACAGCCTATAAAATGATTGCTGTTTGTGGGTACTTTCCAGGCTGCATGATGCTTTCACACCCATCAGCACCCAGCCCTTCAGCAGTCTCTGCGGACGTTTCTCTTGGTCAGCGTCACAGCACCCAGTCACCTGGGAGAAGCAGCCACACAGATGGTTTTCTCACTGAGCGGCCCACCAGGGGCTGAGCTGTCAGTCTTTCAGGTCAGAAGTTCAGACTCATCCGTTTCGAACCCGTGAGCCTTGGGAGACTAACTCACACTGACAAAGCTCAGAAGAGGCTGATGTATGAACTAAACCAAGAGTTTCTTAATTCACTCTGAGACATACAGCAATCTCCTGGACCAGATACTCACGTTATCCTGGCAAGCATTTTTTCTTTCCACTAGAGGCAAGTGATAGGAGAAGGCAAATTATTAGAGGGTTGCTGGATGAGCATAGAAATGGAGCAGTCAGCTCATTGTATGACAGGCATGTCTGCTGGCTTTGGGCTCCACAATAAACGGGCCCACTGAATCTTCCTAGTGGCCCTACTGGGCAGATGCTCTTCCTGGAGTCTGTCCAACAGACTGCCAGGGTTTGCTTCTGTGTCTCTCCGACTTCTATAGTTCCATGGCTGACACTCCCAGAATCTTTCCACCACCCCACTACACAGCCGCTTCTGACCGATATATCTTTGTTTACTTTCTTCTTCTTTCTTTCTTTCTTTTTTTTTTTTGAAACAGTTTCACTCTTTTGCCCAGGCTGTAGTGAAGTAGAGCGATCTCGCTTCACTGCAACCTCCACCCCCAGTTCAAGTGATTCTCCTGCCTCAGCCTCCTAAGTAGCTGTGATTACTGGTGCCTGCCCCCATGCCCAGCTGATTTTTGTATTTTTGTTAGAGATAGGGTCCCACCATGGTGGCCAGGTGGTCTTGAACTCCTGACCTCAGGTTATCCACTCACCTCAGCCTCCCAAAGTGCTAGGATTATAGGGGTGAGCAACTGAGACCAGCCTGTTTACTTTCAATTAGGTTAAATTTAAAGGCCTACTGTTGTAGGGGCTGATCTGTCTCTTTCAGGTATCTTCGTATACCTCTAATGTTGTCCATCATGGGGCAACTTCATAGTTTTGCCCTTAGGGCACAGGCCTACTACCCACCTCACTGTCTCTCCCATGTATCTTTACCATGTGTGGTGGCTTCTCCACTGTGCATGTGAGAAAACTGAGGTTGGCTCACATAACACATAAAGGCAGTGGTATGCTGAGGTATCACCTGGAGAGAAGTCGCCCGTGCTCCACTAAGCACATGAAAGCCAGGCTGGAGTAGCCTGGGACCAAGGGAATGCCTGGGACCTCGAGACTCACTTTAAAACTACATCCTGGGTAATCTCCAGTGTGGCTTCACCCGCCTACTGACCCGGAAAAAAGATGGTCTAGCAGGTCTTTCCTAGATCTGATTCTTCTGAAGCCAGGCTTGGGAAAGGGGAGCCTCTCATCTTGTTTCCTGCACCCACGCCTAGTGTCCATTTCAGGGCCATGGCTGTGATTTGAATAATGACTTTAATCATGGGGTTCAATTTACACCATCTCTGACAGATGAATGCACATTGACAGCAATCAGCCTTTTTGTCATCTTGTTCTCATGTGACAGTTCTCTGGTATCTGAGTCCTACCCCCACACTCACACACATGCACACTTCCTCTCTCTCTCTCTCTCTCTCTCTCTCTCTGCTTATAGAATTGAGAGAAGTGAGAGTAGACATGACATTGTATAAATGCACAATTTTTTCCAAGGAAATGGAATACTTGGCAAATTTCACTAATCACCATCATGGTTAGGTTAAGAACTAGAGCTCTTGCCAGGTAGCTGTAGGTGTAGAGACAGCCATAGCTTGTATTCAGCCCTAAGGGAGTGGAATGTACAGCCTGTAATGGGTACCTGTGCCAGGCTAGTGGGTAAAAATGTTAAATAGCCTTCTCCTTCAACAGTTAGCTTGTTGATTTTCACTGGGTCAGTGTGACAGTTTGGAAGAAACCCCCAGCCCAGATGAGAAGACCTGGTTTTCAGTCTTGGCTCTACCCTTCCTGGCCTGTGATTTTAAGCACGTTATTTTATCTTTCTCAGTTTCAACTGTAAAGAGTTCAATTAGGTGATCACTTTAACTTTTCTAGCTCAAATACTCTGTACCAGCTCTGGAACCATGCTTTTTGGTGTTTGTGTGTATATATGAGTCACCTGTATGTATTTAGGTCTTTGAGTACCTACTGGACTCAAAACAAAAAAGACAACAGACCTTGGAGTCTCAGTGGATCACTGTGGTGTTGTTTCCCAACCCTCTAGGGCAGGAAGAGACCCTCTGAGGTTCAAAGTCTCTGAGGCAGCCACCCAGCCTCCTCTCTCTCCCAGACTGTCTGTAACTAGTGAATGGTGATGTGTTTCCTGGCTGAGAACTGTGTTTATAGGGAGTCCCTGCCCTCCAGGGAACTTTTTAAGGGCAGGAGCCGCCTTTGTAAGCCCAGCACTTGCCTGGGCACCTGACACATGTAGTATATTTTCAGTAATCGTGGCTGTTCACTAGCTGCATGATTGAACATCAGTTGTGTGTGATAATGTCATTAAATTAGGAGAAAATAACTACTTAACATTTGGATCAAATGAAGTCTAGTTTGTTACTTTTATTATATTGTCCTCCCTCTTTTTCTTCCTGTCAATCTGCCTGTTTAAAAAACAAAACAAAACAAAACAAAAAAAACAAGGATGAGATTCTTTACCAAACATAGGAAGGCTTGCATAGAAATTGCTAATTCTATAGTATTAATTGTAGTTGTTCAGGTGTATTATACTAGTGTAGGCAGTGACCAAATATAATCAACTCTCATTGAGATGTAGAAAACATCTTTTTGGTTATAATAGCAAGTATCTAAAAGTGCTGTCATCTTGAACTGATGCCAACAGATAATGAATTTCAAATTCCTTATGAATCTTAGGTTGAATTTGTGATGTGAACCCAGTTACTAAGATAATTAGCTGTACTTTGATGTCTCTCAATCAGTACATTTTCTTCAACTCTCATCTAGGCTCAGGTAATTATGTTTTCCATGTATATATAATGATTAGTTATTATAATACTGGAATCACACTACAGCACCATTTACTAGGGAGTGGAATCCTGAATAAGAAAGATTAGTCTTGAACCTCATCCGAGGGATTTTTCTAATAAAGAACCCAAAGGGCTTCAGTTTTATATGGTTTCTCTTATGAACCAGTAACTTCGTTGGGATTCCCTAAGGCAACATTCTAAAAAGGCTTCATCCATTAACAAATAGTCATTGTGTGTCTACCATCTTCAAGGAGCTGCATAGGTTATATAAAGATATTATATATGAACCCTTTCCAGCAAAATTATTCTTTGTCACTAATGCACACATAGGTTTGTTGCAGGTTTTATAAAATTGCATTGTAGTTATTTATCTCTTTCCCCCAGAAGCTGTTAGCTTTAGGGAGCAGGGACCATATCTTCTCTCAAATCTTATTTCATCTGTTTGGAAAAGTAGAAGACCAGAGGGAGCAATCTGATGCAAGTAATTACACACTAAGGTAATAATGAGAAGAGCTAATAGTAATAGTTAACACTGATGTTGAATACCTACCATTGGCTAGGCCTTGTTTGAAGCACTTTACACTTAACAAATGTTCACAACTGCCCTGTTAGGTAGATACCATTCTTACATTGTTTAAAAGCAGATTGAGCAACTTGCCTGTATCTCAGATCCCATCAGTGGTGAAGTCAAGGTTCAAACCTTGTCTTTCTTAAATCCCAAGCAGGTTATTTCCACTGCTCTGTTGCTGTGTGTCTGTACTGATCTCTTTGGACCCCTTTAGACAAAAACTACTCCATAGGAAATGCTTAATTAATTAAGCCAGGGTCTCTAACTCCTAACCTGTACTCTGTTATGGATGCATTACATCACAGGGAAACGATGTTCCTGCCCAAACAGTCGTGCTAGTTACTATGGAAACACAGAACTCAGATCAAATTGAATGAGAAAATGAGGCACTCAGAATTATAGAACCAGAATTTAGCAGACTGAAAAAATGGTTTGCTCTGATCCTCTAATTGATTAAATGTAGCAACAGAGGATAAGAGAAGTCCAGTGACTGTCCCTAGGACACCCAGGTAGTTACTGACAGCCAGGGTGAGAATCTAAGCCCTAAACTTCATCCAGTATTCCTTCCACCATGTTGTGTTTCTTGGCCTTCTTTATTTTCTGCCTCTTTAAAAACAAGCCTATGAGGAATTGTATACATTGTGGGAGGATTTATTACTGCTTCAATTTTGAAATGCACGTTCCTATACCCATAGGTTATACCCGAAGGAGAGAGATACCTTTATTTTCAGTATAATCCTATTCTGTCTAGAAGCCTGGAGAACTTGTCAAACTGAGTTTATATGGCCTTTGCAAGGTTTTTTTTTTTTTTCTTTTTTAAGTCACCACTGCTATTAGGTGTGTGAATAATGCTGCATGAGTAATGGTGAAGCTTGCAGGCTTTGTGATACACCTACTGGTAATTCCCAGTAGGGATAGGAAATGAATGCCAATACAAATTTCTCCTCTACTTTAGCATTCCTGGGGAAGGGCTTCAAAGATGCCATATCCATTTCCACATGTCAAAAGGAGAAAAGACCACTGTGATAATTATTCCTGACTCTGTTTTCTCTTCTTGGCACTGTTCCAGGAAGACCTACCTCTAAATCTGTTCCCATATAACATTCCTTGCCAGGAGCTTTTAAAATGACAAAGTGGCTATGAATTTCCATGGAGGACTTGACATCTGCACTCAACAGGTAAAGGAAAGAGAAGGTCCTATATCAAAGACGCATTTGCCTCATTCAGTGGTCTTACAAAAGCATACAGAACAAGCCCTTTATCCCCTTCCTCTGTGGAAAGCAAAGAACTTCCTGGTAATGGAGAGTGAAAGACGATTTCATCATTTGGAGTTGCAGACCATGGGACTACAGGTAGAAGAGTTGGATTTTATTTATCACTGGACTAGGTGGCCTTGGAGAGAAATAAGTCAACTTCTCTGAGCCTCAGTGTTCCTTTTTAATGTGGAGATCAGTAATCTAAAAGTGTTATGTAGAAGTTCTTTCCCTAAATGGAGGAAAGGACTGGGCACGGTGGCTCACACCTCTAATCCTAGCACTTTGGGAGGCTGAGGTGGGCAGAGCACAAGGTCAGGAGTTCGAGACCAGTCTGACCAATTTGGTGAAACCCCATCTCTAGTAAGTATACAAAAATTAACCCCATCTCTACTAAATATACAAAAATAGTGGCATGCACCTGTAATCCCAGCTACTCAGGAGGCTGAGGCTGGAGAGTTGCTTGAATCCAGGAGACAGAGGCTGCAGTGAGCTGAGATTGTGCCACTGCACTTCAACCTGGGCGACAGAGCAAGACTCCGTCTCAAAAAAAAAAAAAAAAAAAAAAAAAATGGAGGACTTTGGGAGGCCGAGGCGGGTGGATCACGAGGTCAAGAGATCAAGACCATCCTGGCCAACATGGTGAAACCCCGTCTTACTAAAAATACAAAAAAAATCAGCTGGGTGTGGTGGCATGCACCTGTAGTCCCAGCTACTCGGGAGGCCGAGGCAGGAGAATTGCTTGAACCTGGGAGGCGGAAGTTGTGGTGAACTCAGGTCACACCACTGCACTCCAGCCTGGCGCCTGGTGCCGGAGTGAGACTCTGTCTCAAAAAAAAAAAGGAGGAAAGGACTTTTTCTCCCATATCAACTGTGAGAATGAAAAATGTGAAGCAGATACAGATGACTTTCCTGTATCTTTGCTTTCTCACCTCCTCACTTTCTGTGTTAGTCTGGGTCCTCTGAGAAGTGGATGCCAAGACAATGTTAAATGCCCATGGGAGAAATGGGGGAAGCATCTGAGAAAGGCTGGAAGGGCTGTCAGGCTGCAGAGAGGTTTGCCCCTGAGTGCAAGAGAGAGGGGAGGAAGGAAGGAAGGTTAGCAAAAGGGTCCTGACTGCAGTGCCATTTGAGGAAGGCTTGGCAAGGCTTGAGGGAGTCCTAAAGCCAAAGCTGTCTGTCGAGACCCCACATCTCCTAGGGACGTACCTGCCTTAGTAACCCTCCATGCTCGGTCACTGACTGGAGCAGCCTGTGGAAAGCATGGCTCCCCGACCAACACAATGATGGATTTCAAAGTGCAGCAGCGGGGGCCCTTGGGTGGACCTCTCTGTGACTGGTAGTCTGTGGGGGTACACTCTATGACCACACCTTCCTTTCTCCAGAAAATGTTTACTAACATTTTCCAATATATGAAGTGGAACCTTCCTTCAAGTTGAGCTATTCCTTCTGTCTCACTGACTTTTAAGAATACCCTGGAATAAGGAATTTATGAACAAAGAGAAGAGGGGAAGGGAGGAGGTGGCACAGAGACAGGTTAATAAACTCTTGTGTAGAGGCCTCCTAAAAGGCTCAGCAGTGCCATGGGTGTCCTTAGCAGGCATGGAGGGGACAAGAGTAAGAGGAAGGAGTTACACATATCCACATACAGAGTTGGGGCATGGCAGAATGCCAGGCAGTTGCCCCTAGGGCTAATCTACTCCACCAGGCACTCCCTCCCCACTCACAATTTTTTCTCCGTTTGCTTTATTTCTGGAGTGAGTGAAGAGGCAGATCTTTGTCTCCTTGAGCACTTAGCATATTGGCCTCGCCACCGCTGCTGCTGCTGCTAGTGCTCGTACTCCGGTGGGGGCTCTGCCTGAGCCTGGACTCACGGTGGAAGGAGGCTGAAGACAAGCCCTGCTGGTACCCAGTCCTGTTGGTTCCCTGGGCTGTTTGCTGTAAATAAGGCTGTGAAAGGCCTTCTTACCCCAGAAGGCACTCAGAGAGGTGCTGACACCTTTAGAAGTGTGTGTCCCCTCCCTTCCACCGCTGTTTCCCATCCTCCTTCCTTCCACTCCCATCTGTACTGAAAATGTCCTCACTTCCTGGCATATCATGGAGACCACAGCTGATCCTGGATAGTGAGTAGCGAAACTGAAATCACAGCTACCAAGACTCCAAGTCTTTATTTTCAAGCATTAAAAAAAAATAAATAAAGGAAAAAAAAAGACTTCAAGTGTAGCTTAGAGCTATGAGGTTTTCTGAAGACCAGTTAAACTGAGTTTGGCTATAGTTATTGTTCAGTAATACAACTCTGTCCTGTCTATGTTTGAAGCCGGCTTTGATTTATAATCCCATAGGTCTGGGAAATTCATTTTTCTTCCTATTTTCCCTCTCTCATTTCAAAATTTTTTTTTTCTAATTGTTTCTTCTTTGAAGAGTGTTTCCATATAGAAAACTGAGGAAGGGCTGGTTTGTTTGTGTTGTTTTGTTTTTTTCTTTAAAATACTTGCAAAATAGAGGCAATAAGACAAACAATTGCAGACCAGGAGAGGGGAAGGATCAAATTGTTCTTGAATCAAGACATTAGTGATAGTCCTAAAGTTATGTGAGATATGTGAAGCGGGACCTCCCTCTCAGTGAAGCTGTTCATGATACTGCATTGCCTTGGAATTGTGCCAGAGTAGTGGAGTCAGCACTAGTCCAAACATCAGGAGAATTTGTTTTTAGTTTTGGCTGGGATACTAACAAGGGGTGACACCTTGCTTGAGTGACTATACTCCTTAGGATATTATTTGAAAGAGGTGGAGTGAAGGTAGACCCTTTAGTTCTAAAGTTCTTGGGCTATCATTCAGGCCTTGAGGATATTGTGTTAAAAAAGCTCTTGATGATTTCCTGATTTCTTCATAGATTTAATATTTTTCATCCAAGGATGAAGGTCTGTAAAGTGACAGACAGGACTAGATTTTAATGAGATCTTCAGAAAAGGAAAATAAGTAAGTAGGTGAAAAGATCTTTGTGGTTTTCCCCCTTCTCAGGACATTTTATATGGGTGATGGGACCTCTTTTAAAAGTAAAGTATGTTTTGGCTTCTGTAGACCCTGCCAATGCTCATTACTAAATTAATACAAAGGGCCCTGGGAGCCTGGTTTCCCTGTCCTCCTATTCACATCTGCCAGAGAAAGAAAATAGTTGTTCTGTATTATTTTGCCTCATTATTCTTTTCTTTTAATGAATGTCTTAGTTACATTCTGTAGAATTGCCGAGAAGAGCCTTGCCCAGGTTAGCTTTGATAATGGAGGCGCATGGCAAGGCTTGGAGGAAACAGGAGCTGGCGCCCGACGCATCTTCTCTCTCAGTGTTGAAGCCAGTGTGAGTGGAAATAGAGTCACAGGTCACAAAAACTGTCCACCGTGACTGGGCTCAGCCTAGACTCCATTTAGCATTTGATATTTCCCAAAGAGAGGATTCTATTGGGTAGAGTTGGGTCTTTTTGCCCTAGAGCTCAGTGATTGGGTGATTGAATGCCAGCCCTTGCTGGATCCGCATGGTCAGTCAGGTGGGGATCCTGACCCCAGACAGACATGGCCAGGTTAGCACAGTTGGCCTCCTCAGACATACGCAGCATGCACCATTCAGACCCTCTTTGGGGCTGCTTTCCTCAGAAGGGGACAGGGCATGTGACTGTGTCATGGAGTTTCCCAGCCTCTTTAGTGTATTGAGTCATTGGCTCCTCTCAGTCACTTTGAAAATCACAGCAGATCTGCAAGGACTGTCAGGAGCAGACTGTCCTGATGGTAAGAACATGAGAGAAGGGAAGATGCATTCCCTCAGGAGCAGAGCACGTCTGTGGATGCCCCACCAAGTGTTTGAGTCACGGCAGCCACTTCTTGAGTATGCTAAAGTGGACCCTGGCCTGAGACAGTGGTTAATGAGACCATGGTCAGTTGACTGTCTTTGAAATTTAAGGGGACCTTCCGTTGCCAGGCCTGAGACTCCAGAGGAAGATGTGGTGTGTGGAAGAGACCCTCTGGTTGAGGATTTCAGTCCAACCTTTCTTTGGTGTATAGCAGTGGCTGTCAACCCTAGGGTCACATCAGAACCACTTGAAATGTTTGTTAAAGCTACAGATTGTGGGGCCTCATCTCTGACCCACTGTATTCATGTCTCTAAAGAGGTGGAGCCGAGGCAACTGTAGTTTAAAAAAAACATGGTAGATATGGGAACCAGACTTTTGCTTCTGGGAAGACCAAGTAGATGCACTTTACCCTATTCCTCCTGCTAAGTACAGCAGAAAACCCTAGACATTACATATAAAACAAACATCAGAAGATTCGAGAGGCAGAGAGAGCACAGTCTGGCTAGGAACCTAGGGACCCACAAATTACAGAGTCGTGAATTCCCTGGGTTTCTTTTCACCTCATATATCCCAGATACAGAGCTGAAGAAGTTGGCAACTCATGCATGCCAGTGGGAACAGACATCAAAGCCCCAACAAAAGCCTGCACTCTCCAGCCAAAGAGAAAAGGGGCAGCATAACAAGGCAGAAAACTGCCCACAATAACCACTCTCCTCCAGGCAAACAATCCATGGAGTACCTGCCTCACCACCACCCAGGCCCCCATGGCTGAGCCGGAGCCCAGGCTTCCACCCTTGCTGGGCTGTAATGAGGAACCCCAACGCCCCTCCGGGTGGTGCCACAAGAGGCTGAGAAAGGTACCAGGCCCTTCATCCCTGCCAGCTGGTAATGAGTGTCCCACGCCACCCTCTCGCTCCTGTTTCCCAGGTGGTGTCTGTGGAGAAGCTACCCTTCCACCAGTGACCTGCAGTCATGAAGCCACTCTGTGCATGTTGTCAGCAGATGCCATGTGAGAACTCCAAGGCACTCCTATTCCCACAAACCAGGGTCATTGGAAGCCCAGTGGGGACCTAGAATGACCACCCACACCCAGCAGTAATGAGGATCCTGCTTTCCCCTGTGTATCAGCAGAAGCCGAGTGGGAACCTGGCCTTAACTCCCTGCTGGGGGTAATCAGGTGGCATCCTACACGCTCCCCTGTTTAGTGTCATAGTAAGACAGTGAATGCAGAAAGTTTAAATAACATCTAGACTCTTAAATGTCCAGGCTTCAATTGAAAATCACTCACTATACCAGGAATGAGGGAAATATCAGCCTCTGTGAAAAAAAAAAAAAAAAAAAAAATGACAGTCAATTGGTGCTAACACCCAGATAACAGAGATGTTAGAATTATCTGACGAAGATTTTGAGGGGCCATCACAAACATGCTTCCATGAGCAGCTGCATAAACTTTTAAAACAAATGAAAAAGTAGAATCTTGGCAAAGAAAAAGAAAAAATAACCAAATAGGGATCTTAGAACTGAAAAATACAATAGCTAAAATAAACTCAATAGATGGACTCCACAGCTTTACAAATACTGCTTTGCTAACTGCATTGAATTAAAAGTGTGGGTAGAATATGTGGTCACGGCGATAGATGTGGGTTAATTTAATATTTATGTCATAAAGATTTTGCCCTAAGACCAAATCATCTTTTAAGCATATTATGACATTTTGCTGTTTGAAGGACCACTATGGAGAACAGTGATACTGGATGATTGCAATATGTATGCTGATATTTGAGCTTTAACTGAAAAATTTCAGTGCATCAGTTGGAAACCAGCCTAATGTGTGCTCATTATGAGGTCATTAAAAAAAGTGCTATAAACCAATCTTTGCTGGGTTAGAGGGAGTGTCATGGCTGGAACATTAAAAGGCTATTTCTCTACACAATGCTGATCAGGGATCTGGTTCATTTTACCAGGTTTTTGGGGGGAATACTGATAAGAAGAATACATACCCAGAAAATCAACTATGGTAGCAGGTAGTCTGGAAAACTTGTCTAGTGAGGGATGTTTACAAAACCTGGGATTATTTAGTATAAAGATGATCTGGACTTGCTGTATTTATATATATTTGAAGAGATTCTTACTTAGAAAAGAAATTAGTCTCCTTCTTCTGTGTTGCTCCATATAGGTCATTCATATATTAAAATTTTTATAGGGTAGTCAGTAGCAATTATAGGAAGGTATCTTTTTAAAGAAAAAATTTAGTTTTTGGATGTAACTGAAGTTTTGTTGTCTATAAAACAGTGTTTGATATTGGATATTTTTAAACCAGTCCAAAATCCATCTCTATGGATGGTATTGGTATTGAATAAAAATTCAGGGATTAAATGGTGTATTAATGTATGTGTGTGCACACACATTTATGTGTAATAATGTGTTTGGGTAAAGCTGCTGACAATGCTTTTTCCTAATGTCACTGTAGGAGCCTGGACATGATTTCCCCCAGTCCCTGGTAGAGGCCTAACAACCTCCCAAGCCCAGCATGTTTGGACAGCAGCCACCCTATGCCGAGAAATCCATATAGCTAAAAGCATTCAATTAATCCACTATATACTCCTTACCCTTTCTCCTCTCTTGAGTCCTTCTTTCATAGACGAATGTGTTCTTCCCCAATTTTCCTGCACAGCAGTCTCTCTGACAAAGGATAGATCAGGATTCTCTGTCCCTGCACCTGCAGGTCAGACCTGAGGGGGTGTAGTTGGCTGCTGACCCTAATGTCCCCCAACATTGAGGCACTGAGGTGCTTCTCACCTCAGCAAGCACTGCGATTGAATCCATTCTCCTCCAGCTCCTCATCCCCAACTTAGAGAGTCTCTTTCGTGTTCACTGTAAGTTAGGTTTACAATGAATAGCCTTTTAGGGGTCACCCTGCAAATGTACCAGTTAACTTACCTGGCTTGTCTGGAGCCCCACACTACCACCCCCACTTCACCCCCTGTGTTTCCTGAGGCCTTCTTGGCTCCTGCCTACCCTCTGAGCCTGGAGAGACACTCCTAAAGTGCTTGGAGAAAACTGATCAGACTAGACACTTGACATTTTCCACTTGTCCTTTTGGAGCAATCAACTCCAGGCCTCTTAGAGGGAAAAAGTCAGGTCGAGCAAAATGCGTGTGTTTGCATAAGTATTCATAGCTCAGTGTGTACCCTGGTTCTGTAACTGAGGACAAGCCTAACTTATTCATTTACAGCTTCTTTTATTGCAGAAAAAGGAATGGACATGGGATGAGAGCAAGATGCTGGTGATGCAGGACCCCATCTACAGGTAAGAGCCCAGTCTAGCGCCCAAGGTATCACTGAGCCCCAGAGTCCCCCTGCCCTCTCCTAGAGCCACCTGTCAGGATGGTGGATCCAGGCAAATTTAAATACACTTCTATGCTTTTCTCTTCTGAGACCTGTTGCCCCCATTAGATGTGAATACAAGATGTAAATCTGCCTTATCATTCTGGTCATGCTTGATTGCATTAAGGAAGCTGTGGAGAATTTCTGCTTGATGTTTAATTTAAACCTCTCGGTTGTAATTGGAGACCTTTTAAATTTGTGCCAGTGTTGTCCTGACTGAAATTCTGTAATTGCATGTATATTGATCAAAATAAGAAAACTAGGTTATTCCATCTCCCTATGCTAACAGTTTCCCAGAGTTGTCTCTTTCACCTCTCTGCCCCTTCAGATATTAAGCATAGTATAAGAGCTTTGTGAGCATGCAGGAAATCAAAAGTCAGAAATGTATCTCCAGGTCTGAATGTTTTGTCTCCCCAAAATTTGTATGTTGAAATCCTAACCCTCAAGATGATGGTATTAGGAGTTGAGACCTTTGGGATTAGTAACCTTATATTACAAAAAGAGGCTCCAGAAAACTAGCTAGCCTCATGATGGTGTCCTTCCCCTATGGGAGGACACAGCTAGAAGGCAGGCCCTCACCAGACGCTGAATCTGCCAGCATCTTAATCTTAAACTTCCCAGCCTCCAGGACTGTGAAAAATAACCTGTTATGTATAAGCCAGCCAATTTCTGGTATTTTATTTTAGCAAACCGAACTGACACACACCCAGAAATTGCTTTTACAAGAATACTGGTATGATTCTTCTAGAGATTGGATGGCTGCCATCCATGTGTATTGTCCTGGGCAGAAGAATATCAGATAGCAAGAACATGTAGAAAGCCAGGCTCTCCCAGGAGTCATGGCAGGAGCTTGAGTCATGGGTGTCATTCTTGTGTCCTGGATCTCTGCAGACCAAGCCCCACCTCCTTCCTGTTTTCCTCACTGGGAGAATGGCCATTCATTTAGGAATTTGGAGATCTAGATTTAGGTTTTGATTTTATCTGCTCTCAAATTATTGCCATTCCTTTGTCAACAAAGTGGATAAGGGTTGGAACTCAATGTGTGAAGTTGGCAGCATGGTGGCCCTGCCTTTTAAAGAGCAGATGTTTGTGAAATGGAATGTCCATTCATTCAAACAAATATGCAGGTGTGAAATACTCATGGCAGGTACTGTGCTAGTTAATTTCGTAGATGACTAAACTAAATGAGTTGCAGTCCCTTGTTCTCAGGGAGTTTTAAACTAGTAGGAAACGGACATGTCACTGAGGTATAAGATAGTATGTCTGACAAAATGAATTTCTTCTTCTGTGTTCCTGTAATACTGTTTAACGTGTTTTTGGAAATACTTGTTATAGTGTTTTGTTACTTTTTTAAAAAACAAATGTCAATTTTTTGCCACTAGCCTGTTACGCTCTTGAGGGAAAAATCTACGCCCTTCTACTCACTTTTGTATATCTAGCGCCAAGCCTTTGTCTGGCCCAAATGAAGCACTTCATACATGTGCAATGGTGGATGGATAAATGCATTGAATTAATATCTGAAAATTAACATAAGTGTTATGGTGGTTCACCGAAGGGAACAATTACCTTCTACTTAAGTGATGAGAAAAGGCTTTAAGAAACAGATTGCATTGGAAATTGGCTTGAAGAATGTGAACGGCAGACCTCTATGATATGCATTTTGTAAAAGGAAGAGTTTCTTGGCTTTATTTTTTTAATGCTAGCACCATATAAGGAAAAAAGTGACCTCCTTATGGATGCTGATCATAAGTTTGAGTTCTGCCTTTTGCTGGTTGAAAGAAAGGACTTTCCCCAAAGTTTTCACATATCCCAAGTAAGCTGCTGATTTTGCTTATTTTTTAACAGCTTCATTGAGGTATAACTGGCATGCAAAAATCAAACGTATTTGAAGTTGAATAATTTGGTGAATAAATCTCAGTTAAGACAGTGAATATATCTCTCACCCCACAAGTTTCCTTGTGCTTTTTTGGTAACCCTTCCCTTCCCATCCCTCCACCACCTCATCCCCAACCTCAGTTTCCACATTCCCAAGCTACTGCTGATCTCCTTTCTCTTATTGATGAGTTTGCATCCTCTAGAATTTTGTATAAATAGAATCAACAGTATATTCTCTTTTTTGGGAGGAGCTGGCTTCTTTCACTCAGCATAATTTATTTTGAAATTCATTCCTTGTCATTGTGTGTATCAGCAGTTTATCCCTTTTTATTACAGAACAGTGATCTGTTGTATGGGTATATCACAACTTGTCTAGCCATTCATGTGTTCGTGAACATTTTTGGTGGTTTTCAGTTTTGGGCCATTACTATCAAACGTTCATTATGTCATATGGTAGGTATACATTTAACTTTTAAAGAACTTGCCAGATTGCTTTCTAAAGGGATACCACCAGTGGTGTACAAGAGTCCCAATTTCTCCATATCTGCCAATATCGAGTATTGTCAGTCTTTTTAATTTTAGCCCTTCAAACATGTGTTTATTCATATCTCATTGTGGTTTTAATTTGCATTTTCCTAATAACTAATATTAAATGTCATCTTTTTGTTTGTTTTGAGTCAGGGTCTTGCTGTCACCCAGGCTGGAGTATCAGTGGTGTAATCATGGCTCACTGCAAAATAAAAAAATTAGCTAGGCATGGTGGTAGGTGCCTATAATTCCAGCCACTCAGGAGGCTGAGGCAGGAGAATTGCTTGGACCTGGGGGGCAGAGTCTTCAGTGAGCCAAGATCACACCAGTGTACTCCAACCTGGGCAACAGAGTGAGACTTTGTCTCAAAAAAAAAAAAAGGGGGTAGTTTTATCCTAGTCACTGATAAGGCTGTTGAATACAACAGTGGTAGGCCTGGAAAATAAAGACTTTGTGTTTTTTCTCTTTTATTTATTTTGGATTTCCTTTTCTTTCTTAATCTGCTTATTCTACTGTTTCTGGCTTCAAGGGCATGCTTCCTAGAAAAAAATTAACTAAATAGTATTGGAGTAGTTGTACTGTTATGGAAGTCACTGTGCTTTCAAGTTTCAGTTTTCCTGCCTTAGTGTCCCCTGTTCTAGTCTTATTGGTGGACACTGATGGAATTAACATGTTTGACTAAATTAGTCCCTAGGCTGTTTATGTTCCTTAAAATAAGTGACTAGACTAATAAACAAAAATCCTGTTTAAAACTAGTGGAAGTAAATTAATCTGACCTGAAGTCTTTAGGAGCCAGAATGGAAGTAATTCTGCAGTTATTAGTTTAAATGATCAAATTAGGCAAAGTCTCCATTAGGAATTCCAGCTAGTCTCCAAAAATGGCATCAATTAGCATCCAAATAGTGACATGATTAAGAATTAGAAGTCTATTCCAACTTTGGCTTTCTACATTGATCAGTGTTTTGATTTTAAGCAAGTAAAAGATAAATTATTCAGGGCTAACTAGAGAAGGGAAGAAAGGCTGCATGGAGAGGTAATGTGTTTTGTTGTTCATCATGCTAGGCACTAGGGGAAACACTGATGTATCAGCCTGGGTGCAGTCAGGAGACAGAAAACACGTAGTGACGTAAACAAAAGAAATTTATTACAAAGTACTATTAAACTACAATAAAAGAGTACCTAGAAGGTGTAAAGAGGAGAGTACCCAAGGCAGCACAAACTTGGAAGGTAGACCCCTTCCCAAGATGTCCTTTAGACATTGATGCAGATATTGTGACTACAGCTACTGATGGCAGAGAAATTCACTGAATTGCCTATGTCAGAGCTGGTCCCAGTTGCAGAGAAAACAGAAAGCAATCCTCCGGGGCTTGGGTGCAGGTGATCTGCAGCTGGTGGCTGGGCACACAGGTGGAGTTGGGGCATGGCTGTGGGTGACAGGCATAAAGTATGCAATGTGTGTGTCAGGAGAGCTGTGAAAAACAAACGTGAGGGGCAGGGGGAAGGCTAGCAGAGAGAATTAGAGCATCACTGTGGATGGGAGGCCCAGAACACCCAGTGTCTGCTTCAGGAGGGATGTGGGGAGGTGATCACCAGGCTGGGCTGGTGCTGAGGTTACTGAGGGACATGTGTTCTGGGCATGCATACCACTGGATGTCCTCATATCCACACCACTGATGGGCTGTGCAGCAGCTGGACCAAGAGAAGACTCTTCTTTCTGTCATGTTGCCCCTCCATTCTCCAGAGGAATCTTAGTATCGTGTGCTATACAGGAGATGTGCTTAAAGGAATTCCATCCATTACCAAAGAGCTTGTATTGAAAGGTAAATTTGGAGCTGAGTAGCGATAAATTGGTACAGGTGGTTACTAGAACACAGTCCTACCCTCAAGGAATATGGTCAGATAGAACTTTACATGTGTTACTTCACTTAATCCCAACAATCCTGAATGGTAGAATGGTAGAATCTATCATTCTCATTCTTAAGACAAAGAAATCAAGCTTCAGTGATATTGGGCAACATCCCCATGGTCACACAGCTGTTGCATGGTTAGAGAGCTGTCAGGCACTCACACTTTTGCCCATTTTGTTTTACCTCTGTTCTCAGTGCTATCCACCTTTAAAGGTGCCTCATTCATAAGCTTGTATATTCTGTTTTTGTTATAAAAATTAAATGTCAAAATGCAGGGCAAACTACCTTTTAAGGTAAATGAGGATTTGATAGAGCTATTCTGTGATATTTGGAATTACTTGGGAAATCAGGATACCCATATAGTATGTTTCACTTCGTTAACAAACAGGAGTTTAAATGATCAAGATGGGCAAGATTCAGGAAAGATGGGTATTGCTGAGATTCAGGAAGTACATTAAACTACAAGCAAGGTAAACAAGAAATCAATTCTTAAACTCTAGACTCAGTAATGAAATGACAGAATGTTAAAAATTTTAAAACCAGCTAAAGGGGAAAATATATATTACCTACAAAGAAAGAATTTTTTGATGGCAAAAAAAACAAATGTAAGACAGAAGACAGTGAATTATCTTTAAGAATATGGTAAGTTAAGTGCTTATCAAGTGCTAAAGCTTAGAAAGTACTCCTTAAATACCTCTTTATTATGGAAGTAAGGTAGAAACAATCCTGGGCAGCTTTTGTAAAGACTTGGAAATAAATGAAAAGAGCATCCATCCTTACAGGAGAATGAGTAGTTCAGAGTACAGACAGAAGAAAGACTTGCATTTGTCAGATAGAAGAGGTGGTGACTTCTGCAGAGCAGTTTCAGTAGAGGCGGGGGGGACAGTCATTTAATTACTTGGTAGTGAAAGAAAGAACCATGGTATGATGAATTACAGCTTAACAATGAGATCAAATAAATATATATTTTAAAAAGAGGAGCTGGTAATGCACTTATAAATGGAGAATGAAAAGTTCCTATGGGGATAAAAATGGAAGGTTTTTAAAGTATGTGTAATTTTAAGTATTATCTTTTCAAAATGTGCTTATATACAGTCCTGATCTGGGATATATAAGTGGAATCATAATTATGAGATAAGGGAAATACTATCATAATTTAGTCACTATATTGTTTTGTGGAGCTAAAAAGCACTGTCAGGGTTTAAGGAGTCTTGAAGATACCTCTCCAAAATCCATGCTGTCCCTCCAAAATCAGAGACCTCCCAGATAGAGATGACTCTATATCTTCCCTTCCTCCACATCGTCACATGCCCCAAGCTCCAACTCGAATCCTGGAATGGATTCCCTTTTCTCCATTCCCTTTAGATTCCAGAAGGGGTCCAAGGCACAAAGGACCATAAATCAGGGAAGGAGGTGTACCCCTTTCTTTGCTTATGATACATACATGTCTCTTGCTCTCTGTGTGATTTATAAGTGATGCGGTGACATCTCCACCTTCCCATACTATTTCTGTAAGGATGAGCGTCTTCTCTTCTTCCAGCCTCCCATTGCCTGAGGTTTTTGAGCAGCCTCTGCTACACTGAGAAAACTGATCATCAGAGATGCAGAGGTGGCACAGCCTATAGATCTTTTTCTAACTTCTCATATCATTTCTGGACCATCTGGCAGATATGAGTGTCCATCACTCTAGTCATGAGTCATGTTTCATGCAAAGTTGATGTTTTTATTTCCTCCAGCTTCAAAACCTTTCATTGATAGTGCCTTTTCATACATATGCATGAGTAGGAATTACCCAATTTTACGCATGGAGAATCTTATGAACTAAGAAGGGAAAGGAAATACCGTTCATGCTGTCTGGCTTCTGTTAGTTTCCAGGGCTGCTCAGCAATCCCTTATTCACCCTGGTAGATGGTCCCATCATAATGCCCTTCTCACCTTCTACTTGTCAACCCTGTATACCCTCACTTTCCGTAGGTGACCCCCCAGCCACACTGCTCTGAGATTCCTCAGCTGTCCTCTCCTACTTTAGGACATCTTGGTATCACTATCAACTGTCTGTCTGTCCACTGCCTCTCTCTCTTTTCTAGACCCATCTTTGCTTATTTCTTCAGCATCTTGAGCTGTGAACTACACTCTGTCTCTCTGTCTTCCTGGACTCCCTCTTTCCCTACAAATATGTTCAGCTCTCTCCTATCCTCCTTGTAACCCAGCAAACCCCACCCAAGAGCCCATCTTCTGTTAACCCTTCCTTTCTCCCAAAGCCCTGGGTATGTCTTCATCAGGACCACCATCCTGCATGTCCTCATGGCCTGGCCTTGCTGTCCACCACTTACTTCACAGAAACGGCTCCCTCCACGTTTACCCATGTGTTCCTCACACCTCCAAATACACAGCACATTCTTCTGTTCTTCTGCATTGCCCTGTGATATCATCTACCACTTCTCATTTCTCCTGTCTCTGTTTTTTGCCTCCCTCTCATTTCTTTCAACTCTACATAGTTATATGTATTCTTTATCTTTTTGAAGGGAAATTTCTGGATTGTAGTGCTTATCTCTCCTTATAGGGTGAAAAAATTCCCTTGTGCTTAGTGAGTCTCAGTAACTACTTAAACAATGGATGATGGATGAATCTCCAGCAAGGGATTTATGACTTATAAATCATTGGAGGCATGGTGGCTCCAACTCATATGTACATATTAGCACATGTGTCCAAGGCCTTTCTTTTCCTCTCTACTTCTTTCTTTTATCCCTTCTTTTCACAAGCCATTGCATCCCTGTATGTAGAAAGCACTTGGAATGCAAGGCAAACAGGGTGTCCGCCATGTCCTCAAGGATCTCACTGTGACTTCTATTATACTTTCCATGATGGTTTTTAACTAAATGTTCAGGGGAAGGTGAGGGATAAGATTTAAAATGACCAAATAATATGTAACTGTTACTAAAAATAGTTAAGAGTTTTATAAAGAAAAGTACCAATTTTCTTTCTTCAACACCTATTCCTTCTAGTACTGCTCCACATGCAAATATATTGACACTCAGATATTCTTTCAAAGTCTAATATTCTACATTTAGTTTTAAATTATCCTGTTTTTCTCTCAGTAATGTATCAAGAGCTTCCTCCCACATCTGTACTTACAGTCTTCCCATGATGGCTTTGGCTCTGAGAGTTCCAAAGTGAAAGTGATATTTTAGGAAAACCAGACTGGCTTGGAATGCAACTCATCCCAAATGGAGAGAAACTCCTGTCAGTGAGATGGACTGGAGAGATTGCTTGGGGATCTGAGTATAATGGGAAGGGTATCTGGGTCTGGCCAAACTGGGTGACAGCAGTAGAAATGCATAGAAAGAAGTCAACTTATGGGCTGTTTTAAGCATGGACCATTCAGACTAGTGGTATCTGAATATAGAGTAAGCGAGGGAGGGAGAGGAGGGCCCAGTGATCTCAGGTTGTTGAAGCTTCATTGCTTTTACCTTTTCCTTTTCTGAGGGCTTTCTGCCTCTGCTGGCTTCCCATTTGATTTTAAATTCAGTCATCATGAAAAATAGAAATTTGTGCCATGGTAACTCTTAGCATGAACTCCGTGAGGGTGAGGACCACACATATTTTACTGTTGCATCCCTAGTGCCTAGAAAGATTCTTAGTGTATAATAGGCGCTCAATAAATACATACTGCATGACAAAGCTAGGGCAGCCTTGATTTGCTTGTTTGCTGCACTAAAATGTTCATCTCAAAAAGGCTGCTAAGCTGATTCGTCCTCTTGGTGTCTTGTCTTTTACCCTTGCACAACCCCTTTTGTATCTAAAGCTGGGAAGGTTTATCACAGCCCCTAGGGCAGGGAGCTCAGAAGAGAGCCAACAGACCTGCACAGCAGGAAACTGAAAATAGCTACCAGAGCAATCAAAATTAAACTTCTGGATCCGCCTCTCTGGGCCTGGCTTGAGAGGACATCATTTACGCTAATGATGGAAAATTAAATTAGGCCACCTTTAGAAAACTTCACAAAATTAAATACTGTCTATGAGGGAGGGAATTACCCTGTGGAGAAAGTAACAGGGGAGCAGGGAAACCAGGCTGGTCACAGTTCTGCAAAATGATTGGCTGGTGTCAAATTTCATTACTCTGTGCTTCATTTTATTCTTTTATTATTATTATTATTATTATTATTTTTATTATTGCATTTTAGGTTTTGGGGTACATGTGAAGAACATGCAAGATTGTTGCATAGGTACACACATGGCAGTGTGATTTGCTGCCTTCCTTCCCCTCAGCTATATCTGTCATTTCTCCCCATGCTATCTCTCCCCACCTCCCCACCCCTATTCCTCCCCCATTTCCCCCCAACGGACCCCAGTGTGTAGTGCTCCCCTCCCCGTGTCCATGTGTTCTCATTGTTCAACACCCGCCTATGAGTGAGAACATGCGGTGTTAGATTTTCTGTTCTTGTGTCAGTTTGCTGAGAATGATGGACAGGGAAAATGTGGTACATATACACCATGGAATATTATACAGCCATCAAAAATGATGAGTTCGTGTCCTTTGTAGGGACATGGATGAAACTGGAAACCATCACTCTCATTTTATTCTTCTTAAATGTGTAAAGGGAATCAATATAGAATTTGCGCAAAGCATTGAAGGATCTCAGAAGGGAAAGTGTGCGTAAAATAAACACTTCTTCCCTTGACTTCTCTCCCTGCTACCAAATAGGCACTGGCCTGGGAGTCCATCACATGTTCTTGACCTTTTTTTGGCATATAAACACCTTTGAGAATCTGGTAAAAAATGTATTTTCTCCATAGAAAAATATTATTCTTACAAAGTTTTGAATTTTAGGAGAATTCATGGACCCCAAAGTCCTGCAGGTTTATGAATTCCAAGGTAAGACCCCTTTTTTGCCAGTAAGTGTTGTATGTCATCTTTGAATATTTGCATCTAAAGCCGGGAAGGTTCATTATTGGCTGTTCTGCTTCTCAAGTAAGAGTAGGAGGAGAAAAAAACAAACCAATCTAACTTTATTAACAATTTAATGTTTGAATGGTTAATAAATTTTACTTACCAGCCAAAGAGACATTTGCATTTTGTTAGAGGAGTTTTATTATTCAAAACAAATCAATCTCATGTTGGTGAGTTTCAGATTATTAAAGGGAAGAGGATTTGCATAGGAGGGGCCTTTATGTTACCCTCAGTGTCCTTGAAATCACATGGACAATGGGGATGGACTAGGGCCTGGGTTTTACACTGACGTGTAAGGACCATGTGATGGCCCAGGGTCAAGGGCCATTGCGTGACCATCCCTAACTCTGAAGGTAAATAAAGATTACTCTTGATTTGGGGCTGTAACCCCTGCCCTACAAACCTTTAATATTAATAGATAACCTCTGGGGTTGTAGTAGGACAGTGTCGTAGCTTACCCTACAGCCTGAGCATTTTGCACCAAACACCCATCTGGAAACAGCTGCAGGCCAGGTGCAGTGACTCACTCCTGTAATCTCAGCACTTTGGGAGGCTGAGGTGAGTGGATCACAAGGTCAGAAGTTCGAGACCAGCCTGGCCAATATGGCGAAACCCTGTTTTTACCAAAGATACAAAAAATAGCTGGGCATGGTGGCACATACCTGTAATCCCAACTACTCGGGAGGCTGAGGCAGGAGAATCTCTTGAACCTGGGAGGCGGAGATTGCAGTTAGTCGAGATCGTGCCATTGCACTCCAGCCTGGGCAACAGGGTGAGACTCCATCAAAGAAAGAAAGAAAGAGAGAGAGAAAGAAAGAAAGAGTGAGAGAGAGAGAGAGAGAGAGAGAGAGAGAGAGAGAGAGAAAGGAAAGGAAAGGAAGGAAGGAAGGAAGGAAGGAAGAAAAGAAAGAAAGAAAAAGAAAGAAAGAAAAAAAGGAAAGGAAAGGAAAAGAAAAGAAAAAAAAGAAACTGCAGCAGTAAGCTTTCCATGACTTCCTTCTTGTGTCCTGGCACAGTTGGGAGGAAGGATGGTGGTGTCATACCTCTGAGAGCACAGTCAGACCGTGAGCCTCGGCTTCCTCTCTGGCAGCAGACCTCAAACTGGAGAGGTGAGGATGACTGCGAGGTCCAGAAGGTTAAACACAGAATTCAGGAAAGATGGGGTGGGAAGAGCTGGGTTGTCTGCAAGTCTCCACATGTTTTATCAGGAGACCCTGAGACCTGGCTCTTGAGGAGTTACAGTCTATCTCAGTGACTGGCAGTCATCACGATTAAAACCATGATTAACTGAGGAGTCCTCTGTATTTGGCTTACCATTTCTGCCTGTCAAATTCTTATTAATCTTTCAAAGTTTATTTTAAATAACACATGAACCAGGAATTCTTTCCTGATTTTATCCCATCTCCACAGTGGGGATCTAATTTCTGTTTGTCCTTGGGACCCCTAAGGTGCTATATAGCACTTAAGTTTATCCTTTTATTGTAGTTTATCTGTCATATTTTTTATAGGAACTATTTCTTATCTACCTTTGGGGCTGCTTAACCACTGTCTCTCACACAGTAGTGCTCAGTACATATTTATTCAATGTAATCGATTTCTTAAACTTTTGCACAATTCCCAGAAATTAATTACACTCATTCTGTAGACTTTTATCCAGGATTGAGTGGATGAATGAATGAATCAACCGACATACAAACATGTGTTGAGCACTGAATGCAGCCGATATGTGAAAGTATTTGGGAACAGTGACAAAAAATGTTAACATTAGAACATCGGAACATATGTTCTAATAGAAGATAATAAGCAGCACACAAATAATACTAAAAAGACAGCACTGCAGTTGAGAACACTGAGAAACAAGAAGTCCAGTGACCTTGTTCAGCTTTGTTCAGGAAGAGAACCTAACACCTCTTGATGTTGTGGGTTTAACCACTAAGCAAGGCTACCTTTGAAAATGTATATCCTCCTTCTTCTGGTTGGCCAAGGATACCAGGCCAGTCCCATTACTGCTGTGCAGTTAGCTCTTTGCTTTAGGGCCTGATTGTCATTTTTTGTGGATTATTTTGGCCTTTCACCTCATCTCTTGTCTCATTTGTTGCAGTTTTTACTGATAATTCATAATGATCAGGAGGCGGGTGGGAGAAATGAATCCATCATAAAGGATAAATGTGTTCATTTTGTTTTTATTAATTGCTCCAGTAAAAGGTTTTTTGGAGGGGATGTGCAAGAAGAACCTCAAAGTGGCAGCCCCTGATGGGTGAGATCTGCACATGAGCTCATTTTTGCTCACTGTCTCCCGTCAGCACATGATTGATTGTTGGAGATGGTCCTGACTGCTGGGGGAGGTGAGGTAGTACAGGTGCATTTCCTTCCAGAGTTGGAGCAGCTCTCTAGGCGCTGGGCCAGTGGTGTGTCCTCAGACTCAAACACTGTTAAAAATATGTAGAGAGATGGGTGCAGTGCCTTGAGCCTGCAATCCCAGCACTTTGGGAGGCAGAGGCAGGTGGATCATAAGGTCTGGAGTTCAAGACCAGCCTGACCAACATGGTGAAACCCCATCTCTACTAAAAGTACACAAATTAGCCGGGTGTGGTGGCATGTGCCTGTGATCCCAGCTACTTGAGAGGCTGAGGCAGGAGAACCACTCGAACCTGGGAGGCAGAGGTTGCAGTGAGCTGAGATTACATCATTGCGCTCCAGCCTGGGCAACAAGAACGAGACTCCATCTCAATATATGTGTGTGTGTGTGTGTGTGTGTGTGTGTGTGTACATATATATATACACACACACGTGTATACACACATGCACATACACACATCCTTTTTTTTTGTATGTGTATATGTATGTGAGAAGAATTTTCTTAGTAAAATAGTTAAACCTGAATTTCTCCCAATTGCCTTTGTTCACTCATGAGAAGGACAAAACCCTAACGAAACAATTTAGCCTGTCAGATGCCTCAGCTGATGAAGGGGAGTTTGAAAAGTTAAATGTAAAAGAGAGACTGCAAGACTCATAAACAGATCCCAAGAGAGCATGTTGTATTCCTGGCCAGGCCTCCCCACCCTTACAGCCCTCATATATCTACATGAGCCCCATCCCTCGTGTCCTGAGAGCCAGGAGGAATTCACATGAATCTCCTCTCTAAGAAAATAACAACATAGTTTTGATTTCACGTACTGTCCTTTTGATCCATGTCACGTTTCTAGATTTTTCCCATGAGAAAGGGAAGTAAGTAGCAGATGGGTGAAATGCAGGTCTGGGGCACTTACAACAGCCCTTGCTTTTTATCAGGAGGTTTTGCTAAAAATTAAACTGACCTCTTGCCTTAACCAGCCCCACTCCTACTTCCACATCAAAACAGCATTAGCCCTTCCGCACGGAAAGGTTTAGGTACTTCAGAAAAGCCACCAAAATACTGCTTAAGAAAGGGAGAGAGATACAAGCCAGGGGTAAGACTGGCCCCACCTTAGTGGCAGGTTCATAGTTGGTGCCCTCTCGAACCCCAGGTGAGCTCCTCTACTTGTACCCTGCCTTCTGCTGCTTCTGTCTGTGTCTTGAGCCATCATTTTCCCTACAGTTCCCCCAGATCTTGAGACTGTTTCTGTTTTGTCCCTTCTTATTTTCTAGCCTATACATAGGCTCAGGTTTTGCCATCCAAAAAATATGCCCCTCAAGCCTACCATCCTGTCTTGCCCTTTCACTGCCAGATGCTTTGGAGAAATTTCACTTGCTATCTATATTTCCAAAACCCCTGTTTACTTTTCAGCTCATTATAATTGGGCCTCCTGAGCTACTCTACTGAGACTGCTCTGCCAAGGCCACCAGTGATGGCTTAGTTGCAGAATCCCTGGCTCGCTTTCTGTCTACATCTCATTCAGTCTCTGTGAAGCACTTCATGCTGTGGGTCTTTCCATCCTCCTGGAGACTCTCTCCTCCCTCAGCTTCCATGATGGTTTTTTTCTTGTTCCTCCTTGGATCTCATGGTCTTTTCCTGCTCAGTGTTTTTCTTTTCCCCCTGACCCCTCCTAGTATGCCCTCCATTTAAATGGGTACTGTTTTTGTTTGTTTGCTTGTTTGCTTGTTTGTTTGTTTTTGAGATGGAGTCTCGCTGTCGTCCAGGCTGGAGTGCAGTGGCGTGATCTCAGCTCACTGCACCCCCTACCTCCTGGGTTCAAGCAATTCTCCTGCCTTAGCCTCCCAAGTAGCTGGAATTACAGGGGCCTGCCACCACGACCGGCTAATTTTTTGTATTTTTAGTAGAAACAGCATTTCACCATGTTGGCCAAGCTGGTCTTGAACTTCTGACTTCATGATCCGCCCACCTGGGCCTCCCAAAGCACTGAGATTACAGGTGTGAACCACCGTGCCCAACCAAATGAGCACTGTTAATGGGACCCTCTCAATGAGTCTCCTTTCTTCTTGCTCTTCAGGGGATCTCATATTTCCCATGGCTTCAATCACCCTCTAAATCCTAGTGACTCCCAAGTCCATGCTTCTCTGCTCCCACACTCCATCCCCTCCATCCCTTATTTCCAATTGTCTCTTAGGCAAGTCCATCTGCTTTTGCCTTCTCAAAGCTGACCTGTCCAGAGCCACACTATTCTTCTGCCTTCCCTGACCCCTAGTTCTTCTTTCCTTCTGTAGCCCATGACCCAGTTAATGTTTAGTCCATCCACCAAGTTACACAGCTAAGCATCATCTCCTTCCCTCTCCTTATCACACCCAGAGAAATGACTCTTGTGTTGACCTGTTGTACTCATGGTGGCTGTCCCTGCATTCATTAGGGCTCCAGCATTTCTTGCCTGGACTCAGGGCTGGTTCGTCTGGCTGCCCAGACTGTGCTGTGCAGCACTCCAGGTGTGCCATTTGCGGCCCTGTGCCCAGGTGCCTTGCACTTATTTACCAAACTGTAATTCTCACAACAGCTCCCCTGTTTGTAGATGAGAAAACTAAAACTTGAGCATTGAAAGACTCACCCCGTAGCTCACAAATGTAAGCAGCAGAACAGGGATTTGAGTCTAGTTCTTCTGACTGCAAGCCCCAGGTCCAGATTCTATTGATTCCCTCAAGCACTTTGTATTGCAGTAGGCTCTTTGTGGCCTTCCTTCTGCCCCTGCCCTCCTGAAATCCATCCTCCACCCTGCCATGACTACCAGCCATGTGATCCCCCTGCTTCGACTCCCATCCTTGCCCTGAACCCATGAGGTGAAGTCTGAGCTCTGTAGCTGGGTTCTCCACAGTCAGCCCTGGCCTCCTTCTGTTCCCATCTCCTACCAGTTCCTCTGTATGCCCTGCAATCCCTGTGCCCAGGCAAACTGTGCCGCCTCATAACCTCATGCCTTTCCACATGCAGTTTCCATTGCAAGGGCTCTCCCTGCTCTTCTGTCTCTGTGATGGATAGATTTCCATTGTCTCAGATCAGCTCTGTGCCCCTCCCCACTGTTTTCAGTGCCCAGGGAGGCTGGCCTTTGTAGACCTGTCCTGAGAGCTCCTGCCAGATGGCACACAGCTCTTCCTCTCTCAGCCCTGGAAACTGCTTCCTGCCCTGCCTCTCTGGACTTGGGTGCTGAGGGCTCCCAGGGACACAGCACTGCCCTCACCTTTGTGAACAGTCCTATATTAAACTGTCTTCAGCTTACTCACATTATCTGTTTTCTGCCAAGACCCTGACTGATAGATTCTCCACTCCACAATCCTGCCACCTCCCACGTTGTCTTCGAGACGCAGCTCAGGCGGCAGCTCCCCGTGCGCCTTCCCAGTTGCCACAGGCAGCTGGCTGCATCCTCCTCCGCGTTGTGCTGGCTTCATTCCTCTGTCTGCACTTGCCACACCCTGTCAGTGCTCCCTGAGCTCCTCAGAGCAGGCTCTGAAGCAGGCTCAGCTCTGTATCTTGGAGAAGCCAATATGGGGCCAAGGGAGAGGGTACAGAGTAAGATGTGTGTTTCTTAGAGGTCATGCCGGACCAGCCCAACACCTGCTTTTGGGTGGTGGGGAGACAATGAGAAAAGAGCTTCTGACATATAGCAGATAGATGAAAATAATAGGAATGCTCAAGCAAGGACTCGTCTCCTTCACAGCCTTCTGCTCACATTTCTCCACCCTTTGCCATGCTGCCTTCCAACCAACCCCTCCCCACGTTTCCAAAGGAAAGATACAAGACTTTAAACAAGTGATTGGAAATTGAAATGAGGTCAAATATGAATGGATTCATTTTTTCCCACTTTGTTTTAAGGTCTGCTAGTGGCCTGGAAGTAAGGGTACGCAGTCCTTTAAAAAGCAGCAACGTGGATGCAGCTGCGGGCCATTATCCTGAGTGAATTAAAACAGAAACAGAAAACCAAAGACTGCATGTTTCTACTTATAAATGGGAGCTAAACAATGGATACATGTGGCCATAAAGATGGAAACAACGGACACTGGGGACTCCAGAAAGGGAGAGGGAGAGTGGGGAATAAGGACTGAAAAAGTACCCATTGGGTACTGTGTTCATTGTTGGGTGATGGGTTCAATAGAAGCCCAAACTCCAGCCTTATGCCATATACCCACGTAGCAAACCTACACATGTATGCCCCTGAATAGAAAATAATAAAATACTTTTTCAAAAACACACAAAAAGGAAAAAGACACTAGATTGTGATCGAAGTGAATTGTCCCAGGCTAAATCAGAATGGCTTGGACATTGCCCTGAGGGTGGGGCAGGTGAGAATGAGAAACGCTGATGCTTCCTGTCCTGCCTCTCTGGACTTGGGAGTACACACAAGCTCCCAGCAGTGACTTGTCTTATCTGCAAGTCCTAAGAGGGAGTGCCTTCAGGTGAGTTCTGATTTGGACTTCCTCTTCCTCAGATATACCATGAGGTAGGCAGGTCAGAACAATTGGAGAAATAGAAATATTAGGAAGGAAAAGTATCTGGACCTGCCAGCCAGGCATGCTTCCATCCCTGGGAAGCTTGGGGGAAGGAGGTGGATGCCCTTTCTTCATTTCCCATCATGGCACATGGGACTCCCCACATGCTGAGCAGGTTGCATGAGGGGCATGGAGTTAGAGTCAGGTACAGAGGGAGTTGTGTTGTAATTCCCAGAAGTTCAAACGGGAGCTCAACTGCCTTCAGAAAACAAGATGTGCTTATGATGTAGCCAGGTGTGGTGGCTCACACCTGTAATCCCAGCACTTTGGGAGGATGAGGTGGGCGGATCACGAAGTCAGTAGTTTGAGACCAGCCTGAGCAACATGGTGAAATCCTGTCTTACTAAAAATACAAAAATTAGCCGGATGTGGTGGCACGTGCCTCTAATCCCAGCTACTTAGGAGGCTGAGGCAGGAGAATCTCTTGAACCCAGGAGGTGGAGGTTGTAGTGAGCTGAGATTGCACCACTGCACTACAACTTGGGCAACAGAGTGAGACTCTGTCTCAAACAAAACAAAACAAAACAAAACAAAACAAAACAAAACAAAACAAAACAAAACGTGTTTATGATGTGTATCATATTCCTGATTAGTTTAGTTGAAGGAACATGGATAGAAGGTAGACAATCAGTCAAAGATAACAAAGAAATCCAGCACCTCTTACCCATGTGTCCCCTGAAAATCTTCCCAGCATGAGAATGAGATAAGTCCATTCTCAGGGCAATGATTAATCAGGCAGACGGTGTGAAAGTTAATTTTTGTGTAAGGTGTAAGAAAGAGGTCCAGTTTCAGCTTTCTGCACGTGGCTAGCCAGTTTTCCTAACACCATTTATTAAACAGGGAATCCTTTCCCCATTACTTGTTTTGTTAGGTTTGTCAAAGATCAGGTGGTCATAGACGTGTGGCATTACTTCCAAGACCTCTGTTCTGTTCCATTGGTCTATATTTCTGTTTTGGTACCAATACCAAGTTGTTTTGATTACTATAGCCGGTAGTACAGTTTGAAGTCAGGTATGGTGATGCCTCAGCTTTGTTTGTTTTGTTTTTTGTTTTTTGCTTAGGATTGTCTTGGCTATGTGGGCTCTTTTTCGCTTGCATATAGAGTTTAAGGTGGTGTTTTTCCAGTTCTGTAAAGAAGATCAATGGTAGTTTAATGGGGATAGCATTGACTCTATAAATTACTTTGGGCAGTATGGCCATTTTTATGATATTGATTCTTCCTAACCATGAGCACGAAATGTTTTTCCATCTGTTTGTGTCCTCTCTTATTTCCTTGGGCAGTGGTTTGTAGTTCTCCTTGAAGAGGTCCTTCATATCCCTTGTAAGTTGTGTTCCTAGGTGTTTTATTCTCTTTGTAGCAATTGTGAATGGGAGTTCACTCATGATTTGGATCTCTGTTTGTCTGTTATTGGTGTATAGGAATGCTTGTGATTTCTGCACTTTGATTTTGTATCCTGAGACTTTGCTGAAGTTGCTTATCATCTTAAGGAGATTTGGGGCTGAGACAATAGGGTCTTCTAAATATACAATCATGTCATCAGCAAACAGACAATTTGACTTCCTCTTTTCCTAATTGAATACCCTTTATTTCTTTTTCTTGCCTGATTGCTCTGGCCAGAACTCCCAATACTATGTTGAATAGGAGTGGTGAGAGAAGGCACCCTTGTCTAGTGCCAGTTTTCAAAGGGAATGCTTCCAGTTTTTGCCCATTGAGTATGATTGGCTGTGGGTTTGTCATAAATAGCTTTTATTATTTTGAGATATGTTCCATTGATACCTAGTTTATTGAGTTTTTAGCATAAAGGGCTGTTGAATTTTGTCAACAGCCTTTTTTAAGCAACTACTATGTGGCAGACCCTATATGTACGTTGTTTCATTTGATTCTCATAACAGCCCTGTGAACTTCTTCTTATCCCATTTTGCAGTTAAGAAAACTAAGACTCCAAGTATTAACTGGTTTTGAGAAAGCAGGCGAACTGTAACCTCAACTGAGCCTTTGGCTGTGTTCTGTCAGATCTTCTATTCCACAAAAATCATGGACATCTCAATGTATACAGGGGAGTGGACAAGGAAGGGTACAAACCTTTGTTGATGATTATTTTGCACTGGGAAGGCTTTTGCCTAATGCCTCTCTGCATGGAATACTTGAAGGAAAGTATTTACTGGCTTGAAAGCAAGAGATAAATTTAAGAAAAGAGAAAAGGAAGATGGAATTTTCTAGACAATTCTTCCCCAGCATATACCAGTCAAAGTAATGCCCTTAATATTTGTGGTATGTTCATTTTCTCTCTGCTTTCTGGCTCTGGGAGGGAAGTTGTGTCTGAGCAAGAATCTTCAGGAAGTCTAAGCATCCTGAAAAGTGTGGGATGGATGGTGTAAACCCCTGAAATGTGAACAAGCTGCATGTATGAACTCAGATAACAGATACACAGAAGAATTGGCAGCCTGTGTAAATAGATTTGGTTATTGACAGCCAAAAGCATGTGACAGTTATTTTGGAGAAATGATGAGTGTTGGAGAGAAATTAAAGCCTTGAAATATATGAAAGGATTTTTGTGTGGTGGTTTTGTGAGAGACACTAGCTTGTTGTTGTTGTTGTTGTTGTTTTTCATGCCTGTCAAGTACTGAACAAGAAGAAATTAATTTATCCCAGTACTTGGCATTTAGAAAGTGCTGGGCGATGGTTTGTGGTTGATTCAAGTAAAGCAGGGGAGGTTTTAGTGGAACATGAGAAAAAACTTATTAACAGCTGTGAAATTAAAATATAAATTAACTGCTGAGATAGGCCATGAGGGTGCCTTAGCTAGACTTTCAAAAGATAAATATGCATTTGTCTGGCTCTCGCTAGGTCTTAAAACTCAATTGGTTGCTTATTCGTTACACAGCAGATCTTTGTAACAATAAGTTAGACATTTGTATAATTTTATTCCTTGAAGAAACCTTAGAAATCAGCTCTTATATTTGCATTTCTCTACCTGTAGTTGAAGAGATGAGCTTGACTGTCTCTCAAGGTGTCTCCCAGCCCTGGAATCCCAGGCTTCCTTCCAGACTATGCTGTGGTGAGGCAGATCTGTGAGATACATCCAAGTCATGATGACAAGGGGCTACTGGACAGTGTGGCCCCACGTTTCAGGTGTCTGTGGGAGACAAGCTGTGGAGTAAGGAGACTAGTTCCATGAGGGGTCCTGGGCCCCATTTCATGAGTTTATTACCATTCTTTTTTGCCAGATAGCAGTCCTGAGGAAGGTAGTCATCAAATTGAGAATGGCTAAAGTAAGGAATGAAGAAGATGGAAATTACAGTAACTTCAAATAAAAGAAGATCAGCTAATGTGATAAAAAGCCCTGTATATACAGTGGGAGGAAGATGATAATCAAACCAAAGCAGTCATAAGAGATAACAGTGGTCAAGATGGAAGACAGTGTTATCTAGAGATTAAAATGAACATAAATAAGATAGATGAGGAAAAGAATGAATAACAGCTGCAACAGGAGTGTGAAACTGTGTTCATACTGCACGGCCAGATGAGAAGAGAAAAGAAAGACACACCAGTATTTAGGCAGCATGCTGGGGTTAGGAGTAAGGGGTGCATTCCTTCCTGTCGTGTCTGGTGGTGTTCTATCAGTGAAGGATTTGGGGGCTCTCACCAACACACCACCCCTTCTAATCTTTTCCCCAGTTCCTCTTAGAATAACATACTGGGGACCCCTAGTATCACATGGACTGGGATGCTTAGGGAATCCTTGTTCCCATGAGTAGGAGTCATGCTGGATTTCCCAGGACCGTGCCTTCACAGGGGGGCCTCAGTCATCTGGTCTTAAGCAGCAGGTTGGTTCTGTTTTCTGTCTTCTGTATGTGTCACATCATGCGGCTTACTTTCCCAGAAATTTTCCTTAAGAATACCACTTGGTTTTGTCTCCACCATCTTCAGGTGACTTGATACCTTATCTTTGTCAGCTGGCTTCCTTTCAGTTTCTTCTGCATCATGTCTTAAAAAAGATGTGAGTTAGAATGCCCTTGCCTTCCAGGAACTCCAGAGAAAAATCTCTATATCACAAACTGGAGACCTCCCCACTAGCCCCACCAAGAGATACTGATGTTGGAAGAACAAGAAATATTTCTTTGTTTTTTCATTTGACATTTCTAGGTTTGTTTTCACAGTTTTCAAGTATTTGTACAACATTTCATGGGTTAGAGAATATTTACCCATCTGTTGTTACATCTGAACCTTACAATCACCCTGAGAGATGTTTTTTTAATTCTCACTTCAGTTATTAAAAAATAAGAAGGCAGGCCAGGCACATGACCTACGCCTGTAATCCCAGCACTTTGGAAGGCCGAGGAGGGCGAATCATGAGGTCAGGAGTTCAAGACCAGCCTGGCCAACATGGTGAAACCCCGTCTCTACTAAAAATACAAAAAATTGGCTGGGCGTGATGGTGGGCGCCTGTAATCCCAGCTACTCGGGAGGCTGAGGCAGGAGAATTGCTTGAACCTCGGAGGTGGAGATTGCAGTGAGCCGCGATTTCGCCACTGCACTCCAGCCTGGCAGCAGTGTGAGACTCCGTCTCAAAAATAAATAAATAAATAAATAAATAAATAAATAAAATAAAAAAGAAGGCTAAGAGAAGGAAAATAATTTTCTCAAGGCCCCTTGGTGGTCTGCATTCTCTACCCTAAAGTTCTGTTTTGGGCTGTGGCAGGAGAAAATTGCATGGCAGAACGTGGGCTGGCTGGGAGAGACCCAGTAGGTCTTGAGCAGGAGGCAACACACATGGATGTAGACTCAGGAAATCTTGCAGGTATCTTGAGACCTTTTTCTTTTTTTTTTTAAAGATGGGGTTTCACCATGATGGCCAGGCTACTCTTGAACTCCTGACCTCAGGTGATCCACCCACTTCAGCCTCCCAAAGTGCTAGGATTACAGGAGTGAGCCACCGCGCCCGGCAATACTCTGTAGTCCTAAGTCAGCGGGCAGTCCCCATGGAGATGAAGGCCATTACAGGTAGAATGCTAATGCCTGGGGGAATATGGCTGTTTCACGGTTCTTCAGTGAAACAGAACCAATAGGATATGTGTGTGTGTATGTGTGTGTGTGTGCATGCTTACATATTTACATGTGTTCATGTAAACATACACATATAAAACATATATAAGGAATTGACTTACATAATTACAGAGGCTGAGAAGTTCCAAGATCTGCAGTTGGGAAGGTGGAGACCCAGGAAGGCTAATATATGGTTCCAGTAGGAGTCTGAAGGCCTGAGAACCAGGAGAGCCGATGGTATGAGTTTCAGTCTGCACATTTTTAGGCTTGAGACCCAAGAAGAAACTGACCTGGCTGGAAAAATCCAATATCCCAGCTCACAGCAGTTGGGCCGGAGGCATTCCCTCTTACTCAACCTGTTTGTTCTATTCAGGTCTTCAACTGGATTATTGGATGAGTGCAGGGATGACAACAGAGTAAGATGAGATCTTGTGGCTAGAGACTGAAAGAGGGAATAAAGGATGAGAACTTGAAGACAATGTAATTGATTCTAGTCAGGCCCCCAAAATGTGAGATCATGAAGAAAAATCATGAGTCTGCCCAGATTTTCATAAAATGCTCCTTGAAAAGTACACAATATGGAAAGCAGAGCTTAAATATAAGTATGAGTGCAAAGGAACAACCATTACTGAGAGAGCTGAAACCCTGAATGCATTGGGCTCACGGCAAAGGCTGAAGATGAGAGAAAAAGGGGTGTGAAGGAAGAGAGAATTGGCACATGGCAAGGGGAAACTCTCAAATCCCTTTTTTCTAACTCTCTTGATTTTTTTCCTCTCGAGTAGAGGACTGATCTTCAAATTAGAAACACTAGAACATATGCAATTTAAAAAAACAGACATTCAAAATCAAGAGCAAAAAGGAAGATATTCCTCACTACCGTGTGTCCAGGCCTCAATCACTTGGGTTCTGGGTTCCTGAAAAATATGATTACAAAATAGTGATTGGTCATCTTTTGCAAAATCATGAGGGATGGGGAAGAAACAGATTGCAAAAATAAAATTTTCCACTTTTTAGAAAGGGGGCAAACCTGGATTAGGAATTACTACCTAGTGAATTTGTCACTGCTCCTGGGCAGAATTCTAGAAGAGATCATTAAGCAGATGGTCTGTGAGAACTTGGAAAAGGAAATCATGATCACTGGGAGCCAGTCCTAAAAAACCAGTTACCCAAGTGTGTTCAGGAAATCTGCCTTACAGCAGTTGCGCAAATTAGCTTTGAGCGTTGAGTTGACTACAGTGTGAACCAGCAATGAGATGTTATAACAGAAGAAAAAAAACATGATCAGAGATGCTTTGCTAAAAATTCAGTTCTAGGGCATAGAAAATATTTATCCAAATATACTCTGTGCTGCTCAGATCCCTTTACAAATGAGTTAAGTTCTGTGAACTGCATTTTAAGATAGTCACTGGCAAGTTGGAATATGTACAGAAAAAGTTAAGAGAAGATGGAACTCATGTTTATTGAGCAAGCCACTTACCATGTGTTGGGTGCTGTGTAAAATGTGGTATATGTGTTTTAATGCTTAAAACAATACCGTGAAGAAGTTGTTAATATGCCTATTTTAGATGACGAAATGAAGGATTATGTAACTGAGTTTTTTGCTTCAGGCCAGCAGCTAGAAGATGGAAAAGCTAAAACTTGAACCTGGATCTTTCTTATCCCCAAACCCATTCTCTTTCCACAGTGCAAACCTGCCAGAGAAATAAGGGACTTGGAAAATGGGCCAGTTGAGCAGCTATTGAAGGAAGTAGTTCACTTTAAAAATGAAAGGAGTGCAGGGGAGTAGGGGAGCCGGGAGGACATCAGGAAGAATAGCTAATGCATGCCAGGCTTAATACCTAGGTTGATAGGTGCAGCAAACCACCATGGCACACATTTACCTATGTAACAAACCTGCGCATCCTGCACATGTACCCTGGAACTTAAAAAAAAAAAAAAAATGAAAGGAGTAAATTTAAACATGGTGTCTTTCCACATATTAAAATGTTGACCATTTGGAAGAGGACTAGCCTTGTTCTCTGAGGTCCTTAAGGATAGAACTTGAGCAGTAATGTGGCAGTATTTAAAGCAGTTCCCATATATGAACCATTTGCTATAAGCTGACCCCTCTGCACATATTCATTCTTTAAGCCTTACTAGCATGAGTGAGGTACATTACAATGCTCATGCCTGTTTCACAGGTGAAGAACAAAAAGGGGGTTGTGATAATGACCAGCTAGTAAGTGGCAAAGGTTGGGCTGAAATCCAGGTCTGTCTCGCTTAGGGCCAGTGTTCTCAGCCATTTTCCTCCACTGCATTTCTGTTGGCAGAATTCCAGTCAACATGAGGGAAATTTTCCAGGTAACTAGAACCTCCTAAAAAAGGGATCGGATACTTCGTTAAAGAGTGAATCGCCTATCAGTGATGAATCCTGACAGAGATGCTGGCTTGTATCCAGGCCTGATGACCCCACAGATTTTCTTCTACCCTAAATTGTTATTGTTGTTTTTCTGTGATCTTAAGAGAAGTGAGTTTACCTATAGATGAATAGTTTGAGAAGGGGGGTGTTGGTGGTGAGTCTAGTGGGTTTTAAAATCACGTTGTCAACCTAAATTGTGGCATGATGATAAACCCAAAATCCAGTTTCTTCCAGATACTGTTTTTCTTTCAGTCATTTACAGTGAGTTTATGGACATATGATGAATTTGCAGAAAAGTTTGTTACTGTGTAAAAGCACAACAATTCTGTTAATAGGTAAAAAGTATAATGCTATACATATTTTGAAATAAAAATAAGAAATTTTAGGGCAGGCTGTGGTGGCTCACAGCTGTAATCCCAGCTACTCAGGAGGCTGAAACATAAAAATCACCTGAACCTGGGAGGCAGAGGTTGCCATGAGCTAAAATTTCACCAAGAGAAGAGAGAGAGAGAGAGAGAGAGAGAGAGAGAGAGAGAGAGAGAGAGAGAGAGAGAGAGAGAGAGAGAGAGAGAGAGAGAGAGAGAGAGAGAGAGAGAGAGAGAGTGAAAGTTGGGAAAATTGACTAAGGTACTTTTTGGAAGCAGGATCATCAGAATGACCCTAGACTGACTTAAGGATAAAGATGAAGAAAGAAGGAAAGAAAAAGGAAAATCTTTCCTATTCTCTTGAGCACTCACCTTCCTCTACCCTCCCATAATTTCTCCCACCCCCACAATCAGTGCTTAAGAAAACCAAGCAATGGAGAAATGAGGGTTTTTGGAATTTATTTCTTGATCTGGAAATTTGGACCCAAGAGACCTTAATTTGCTGATTTATTAGTTTGTTAATGAATTAGGTCACATGGAAAAACTTTCTGCCTCTTAGCTATGTTGGTGGAAACTTTTCTAAGCTTTAACTAGCTGACTTTTTGGTTAGCTAGAGATTATTTACTTTTAATAACAACATGTTAAGTTTCTGAAATCAGACATAGCAGAGCAATCTCCAGAGAGCTGTGGTCCAATGACAGTGGCTGCATCCATGTATAGTTCTCATCAGAAATTCTGAAAAGATGCTTTGTCTATTAAGGTTAAGTTAACCTTGGCTTACTGCCATTCTTCTGTGCCTTCCACATCTCTGTGTCTTGTGGGCATGCCAGTTTGCATTCAAATCTGCTGTTTCAGTTTTAAACCTCGTTCTCAGCCCTTAGGGTATTACATAAGAATAAGTTAACCAAAAAATCAAGAAGTTTTATGTGTGATGCTGAACTAACTGGATCTGACTTCCTTGGGGAAAATGAATAGCCAGGCAGATCACATTATAGATGCTCATTAATGACAGCTGGAACACCTCCCTCCTTTTAACCAGGCTAGGAACTTCCCATGTGCCAATCACTGTGCTGGCACTGGGACTACCAAGATGTGTTCCTTGTTACTTCAAAGGAGCACATGTAAAAACATCATAGTGTGAGATATGTGCTGTGGCAAAGTTGAGCTCCGGAGTATTCAGCAACTCAGACTGTTGAAGAAAAGGTAGGGGAAGGCTGCTCTGACCCAAGTCTTGGAGGCCGCCAAAGGTGTTCATAGTAGTTGCAGGGTCAGAAAGATGTACATACCTAGTTCTGCAGGCCTATGTAGATCAGCACTCGTACTGCCAGGGGCATTCCTAGGACTACAGGGACACTGAAGGTGGCGAATAGATTTTGGGTCATTTTGGGTTTCAGGCTATTTTATATTCTTTTACTTTAATCGATTTTGATAGTGGATTGGTGTGGGAGGTAAAATTTAGCATTTTTAGTTGGGCGATGTAAAAGAGGGTTACGATTATTGATAAGATCACCACTGGTCATGGTGAGATATCTGTGGAAAGGTAGGTACGCTATGCTAAAGAGTTTGGACTTTATCCTAAAAGCAGTAGGAAGCCTTTGGATGGCTTTAAGAGTGAATTGATGCATGATGTAATTTGTCTTTTAAAAAATAACACTTTGCTTGCAATGTAGAGAATGGGTTGACAATAGGTGAGTTAGGAAGAAGAGTGGCACACTGTTTAGAGGATGTTGTAAAAATACAGGTGAAAAATGAGAACTGTAATCAATACCTTGGAGTTGAAGAGAAAAACAAATCAGAGACATATTAGGGAGCACGTCTGCAAGGAACTTGCTCGTGAGTGATGGATACTGGGGAACAGTGGACGAAGCCATTGAGAATGACACCTGGGTTTCTGGCTTGAGTAGGTATGGTGTCCCCTTATCAAGATGGGACTTGGAGAATTATGGGGAATATGATGAATTCACTTGGGGGTTTGAGGAATTTGAGAAGCTTGAGAACCATTCAGGAGGAGATGTCCAGGAGGATTGACTGAATGGGCCTGGAGCTTAGGCAGGAGATGCTGAGATACAATTGTTGATTTGTGCCTTTGATGTTAGGAAGATAATTTGGCGTCATTAGAAGGACAGAGGACTGGAAACCACATTAAACAGCCTCTATTTCAGGATCGTTCAGAGATGATAGACATGTGAGATGTACTGAAATCCCTGCTAGCTGAGTTTAGCAGAGAAACTGCAGTCCCCAAGGTGAACCTGCGTTTTTTCACAGCATTGTTCTCCTCTCTGTGCCCACTTTTCTTGTGAATGTTCCTCCCAGGCTTCTTGGAGTCCTGTGGCAAGAATCTCAGTTACCAGGCTATATAGAGGCTTTATCAGTTAGGGGATGTAAGAAGGCATTTTACTAACTATTTTACCTCCTCAATAACTCTTGGAAGTGTTACTATTAATAGTCCCATTGTACAGATGATAAAACTGAGTCTCTGAGGAGTGACATAGTTTTCTTTGTGGTAAGTGGAAAAGTTGTAGATGAAGTTGTAGACTCTGAATCCCATTCTCTTTCTTCTGCACAGCACAGACCTACACTGAAACAAACCAGGCCTGTTAAATCCTTGGACGAAAGCCATTAGTGTTAGTGGTGAAAAATGTGTTGTGGAAATGATGTGGCCTCTTAGATGCTACCAAAGGCAATACTCTCCTCAGACTGCCCACAACTAATTTCACTGATACACCTGCTCTACCTCCCTCCACCGACCTCACAGCAGTCAGATCTGGAGGTTCTGCTGAGCCCTGTCCTAAGCCGGCTTAAGATGCAGCCACAAGGGCCTTGCTTATAATTATCCCCTTTTTCCCAGCCTCCCCTTGTCCCTACCTCAGCCCACCCCAAGCAGCCAGGATGATCCTTTAGTTTAAAGCATAAGCAAGTCAGTCCTGTGCTCAGAAGCCTCTGAAGGGCTTCTCATCTCACATAGAATATAAGCTATGACCTTCAATGCCTTCTATATTTTGGCCTCTGGCTGCTTCTACGACCTTGTTGCTGAGCATACTCATTCCACTTGAACCACACTCCGTTGCGCCCCCTGGGTGTTCCTTGAGTGCTTGTAACACTTCTGAACACCGCAGGGCTTCTAAACTTGCTGTTCCTGCTTCCTGCCGTGGTTTGGCCCAGGTATCTCAGTGACTGGCTCTGTCACCCCATTCGGATCTCGGCCTCTCAGTGAGACCTTCCTGACTACCCTATCTAAAATAGCCCCCATCATGCTTCATCCCTTATTCTGCCTTATTTTTCTTCATAGCACTTATTTTATATTTGCTTATTGGCATTGCCTACATGTAAGCTCCATGAGTTCAGGGGCTTTTTCTGTCCTGTTCCTGCTGCATCCCTGGCTGCTGGGATGGTGCCTGGCCCGCAGTGTGAACTCAGTGGATTGGTTGAATCATGGAATGAACACATGGATGCTGTGGTCCTGGCAGAGGGGGAGGGACAAAGAGTGGGGTCACTATCACCAAAGGAACGAACTAAGGGTATCTTAATCCCTCCCAATATGGTAAACATTGCTGGTTCCCCAAGTCTCTGCATTTGGGGCTAATTTTAAACAGGCATCAGAAAACTTGTGTGCATTTTTCTGGATGAGAAGCGGGTCCGTTGCTCTGATAAGGATGGGAATGATTTTTCCTTCTAACACACAAGTTACAGGGACAGGTTTGCCACCTCAGGAGATGGCTAACCATAATGTCGGCTCTATGTCATACCCATGCCCACTCTACCAAATCTGAAAGGGTTTGTGGGGCCTGCTGAAAGTGCCTCCTGCATTGTGACTTTTTGATCCCGAAGGAAGATTTTCTGCCATAACTTATCTCTCATGAGCTCTGCTTCAGAGTATCCTTAAACAGAGCTTTCCTGGTTGGAGATTTGAACCTAAGGCCATTTTCAGTGCATTTTTCTGTTGTTCTTCCTTTAGGATCTTCTATGTCTCTCATGATTCCCAAGACTTGAAGATCTTCAGCTATATTGCTCGAGATGGTGCCAGCAATGTCTTCAGGTGTAACGTCTTTAAATCCAAGAAGAAGGTAAAGAGACAGTTGTCATCCATCTGCTATTTTCCTCTAATGGATCCAGAGCACCCCCAACATTGGCCCGTCTCCCTGTTGAAGATGGCTATTGTAATGTTGACATGGGGCAACTATCTCAGTAGTCTATCATTGCTCCTATATAATGGATTTCTCTTTTAGCATCATCTGAACTTTGTACATAGTTACATATAGATGATTGGAGAGGGATTGACCATTGGCTACATGCTCTGGGATGAGAGCAGTTAGACAGCACTAGGAGTGATGCTAACTTTATCCTAGGGTAGGAAAAAAGCATTGTCATTTGCTAAGGAGACTCTTCATCATAATTCTGTGTATTGATTGGGGGCTACAAAATATGAAGACACATGGAGTCCAGTTTAGACTCGGTGTATGATATTGGTTATCCTGGGTGATTATTTGGGATGTCAACCTTGGTACTCAAGTAAATGCAACTTTTGTGACTCTGAAGAGGCATTCTTTATATTAATAACATTCCCCCAGGAGTCTAACACACACAACTGGGGTTTTAGAAGCCTAGAATCTAGCCCTGCCTCTCCATTGGAACCCTGAGTGACATTATTGTAGGTCTCAGCTTCCTCATCTATAAAATAAGGAGAATCATCGAAATCAGCATTTCCTAAAATGTGTTCTGTAAAACATTTATCAGCCAAAATATTTCATGTTAAAACGACCTGATTTAAGTCGCTGAGAAGGTGTGATTTTAACTTCGTTTAACCCAGAATTTCTCAAACTGATTTCACAGTGGAACCATATTTTTTCCATGTAATGTGTTAATATCCTGGGAACTATTTTTCTGCAGAAGAGATTTTGGAAAACACTGTATTTGTGCCTATAAGGAACCTAATTAGTCCACCATTTTAGAAACAAACCATTGAGCCTGGCTTTCTACAGTAACTTGATTTTGTGCTTCTTTTGTCTTCAGGCCTCTTTAGTAGATGTGTAGGTACCTTGTCAAGTACCTTATCAATAACACATGCTAGGGTCCAGATTTAATGATAGGTGTCCTTTCCCCTATCCTACCTCCGCAAAGAGGATTATGCCTTGCTAACTTAGCCTCCTCCTCTACAGAGATTTGTGCCCTTACCCACCCTATTCCAGGCTTTTTAAATGCAAATCATGGAGTTGGATGAAAAGTGCTAGAACTGGAAAGATGGGAGGAATAAAAGAGTAAGTTGCCAGACTTCACACCTACGTAATAGTATAGCTGAGAGGGGAAAAAAAAATAGATGAGGCTAAGTCAAGCTGCATTAAAGAACCGATAGAAAGGTAAATAGGAAGAGGGAAAGAGAGTGAAAGCCTCTTATGTGGCCTTGTGTAGAGGACCTGGGGAGGAGAGAAAAGGGCATACAAAGTGTTCCCGATGGTCATGAATTGGATCATCTGTAATGTTCTTTGACAGATGCAGCAAAAGACTGGAGTTCCCTTTTAATTCACTTTGAGTATTTGTGCTTCTGACTTGAGTTTTGTACATAGACTGGACCATATGGACCTTGGAATTTATTAGAGTTAAAAATGACACCTTATCATTTGCCAGGTTCTTTAATAGTTAATCTTACTTTATCCTTATAAACACATATGCAAAGAAGGTAAAACATGTAATTTTCACCTCCCAGTTTTACAGATGAATAAATCGAGGCTTAGAGAGATTAAATGGCTTGCCTGAGTTCTCATGAACAGGCACTGGCTAGAATAGAACCAGGAGACATGCAGGACAAAAGAATTTTGAGCAGGAAACCTGGGTAAGATGACTGTTATATTTGCCTTGCTAGATCTAATGTAGCAATACAGACGCAGTGGGGGCATCCACTTCTAACAAAACCTGAGTTTAAGAGCAGTGCCCACTTAGAACTTTAATCTTGAAGCACAGAATGGAGTTCTCGTTACCCAGTGAAAAGAAGTAGTCCTCTGGTTGCCTCTCATGTCAGTTTTTTTCCATGTCTCATAGCTCTTACAGCAAATTCTGATCTCTAGCTCTTCTGTTTTCTATACCCTTTCACCCTCACTTACTGAGACCCTAGCTCTTCATAGAGTTGGTTCTCAGGCCCTTTCCTGGCCTGAAGCCAGGCAGCTGAGGATATTGTTTCCATTCAGCCTGGCCAGTGAGCCATACTGCTGCTGAGCTGTAGGTGGGAAGGCCAGTTTCCAAGCTAAGAAAGGGAAGTGAATTGTTCAGCAAAGGATGCAGAATTGTGGAGGGCTAGGGAACATGTTTTGCTTGCCCTCCTGCTTAACCTCCAAACATGGTGATTTGCCTTTTTATAAAGCACTTCTAATTTCAAGAGATAATACCTTGGGAAGGGGTTTTAACTTGCAAATCATAGGAATGCTTCAAAGGTAGGTGGGGTGGGGGGAGGACTATAGAGGAAATGTGTGTTGCAGAGATGTCACTGGGTTGTTGGAAGTCAATAGGGAGGCCTCTTGACTGGAAGCCTGCAGACGTGGGTGTTCTCCAGAGCCCTCGTATTGGTCATAGTGTAGGAAAACCTTGTCTGAGATCCTTGCTATGTTGGGACTTTGGTTATTGCCGCTTCACATCACATCACGTTCCCCTGTGTATATACCCGTGGCAAGTTTCTTATGACTTCTAATGCGGTGTCGTCATCACCCTACAGTTCACGTGGGGAAAGGGTTGCCTCCTCTGTTGGTTGAGAATATGAGTCAGGTGTCTCAGTTGAGGCCTGGTTGAGGCTCTGGCCTCCCTCGACCTTACTCCCTGCACAGCTATTACTCTGTACCTGTGGATCTTCCTTGGGCCACTCACACAGCCAATGTGGCTCCCACCTTTTGAGTTGTACTCTTGAGCTAAGTTTTTTTCAGCTGGGCTTTCACCAGAAGCTAGGTAGCAAAATATTGCAGAACTATAAATGGTAACCGCTGCCCTTCTGTACTCTAGATTATCTGAGTTCCAGCCTCATATTACATCAAATAATAATATCTAACCTGTTTTAATTAGTTGCTATAAGCCTGAGATAGTTCTAGGTTCTCCATATGAATGATCTAATTTCATTCCCACAGCAGCCCTATGAGGCAGGTACTATTATGCTCTTCATTTTATAGGTGGGAAAATGGGGCTTTAAGGTACATAATGTGTATAAAGACTCAGTAAGTACTGGAGTCGGACCTGAACCCAGAAGGTCTGACTGTGGAGCTCACACTCTTGCCCACTCCATTGTGTTATTGTTGTTGGCTCATTAGGAAGTTATGTAACTCAGAAGTTGCTTTGTTTTCCAAAACCCATTTGTAACTGGGCTCAGCTACAATCATTACATGGCTATGAAGAGCTCCTTAACTCTGAATGGCCCAAATCACTTTAACATAGATTTTCTTTTTTTCCTCATGATATCCTTGTATGGTTAATACTGACTCAGTTTTGTACTTGAAGAAAGAAAGGGCCCAGTGAAGTAAATAGCCATTGGTCACACAGTGATGCAATGATTCCACTGAGATTAGAAACAGGCTGCCTCCTTCCCAGGCCAGGACTTTGAGTGCTAAACCCTGTTACATAAAACTTATATGAAAGATACATGAGTCTTTCTGGTCTTGAGTTTTTTGTAGCTGTCAAATAAGATAAAAGGCATCTCAGGAGTGCTGATTGTTATGTGTGAAGTGACATGATCTTTAAGGAACAAATTATCTGTGACTGGGAAGGATTGTCAGGATTGTGGTAGAGGGACCCTAGCATACTTCAGACCCATGCTAGAAAGGAGGAATGGGAGTAGGTCTTTTCCTCACTGAAAGCATCCAGTGGAGACACTTGCTCATAACATGTGCATTCCTTGTTTCCCCTCCTTGGGAGAGATAATGATAGTATTCATTTGCAGGACCTTTTGCCTCTCTAGAAGCCTCTCGCATGGTCTCTTGACCTCTCCCGTGGAGTAGATGTCATCCTCCTGTCATTTCCTCCTGGCACCAGTGGTATATGGCTGTCTGCCCTGATTACCAGTGACTGCACTTATTAATACATCAGTGCGTGAAGTGCTGATGATTAACAGGAGCTACAGGAATCTCCCCATTATCTTCACGGGCAGCTCCTTGAAATAACTGTGCCTGCAATCACAGCTCACTTGGTTTGGGTTGGGAGAAATAATTTCCTCCTGTAATGCTGTCACCATCAAACTGGGGGCCACGGCTGTGAAGTTTAACTGTCCTTTAGCAGTCGCAATGGATTTTGAATGATGATGACAGCCATGTGCTAAAGAATAAGTCACTTGCCTGGTCAAGCTTAAGAGATGAAAGATAGGAAAGCCCTAAATTTAGGGAACGAGTCGGTTTTTTATACTTTGGGTTGAGTTGGGAAGTCAAAATCCGGGAATCGTGGGTCTCAGAACTCATTTAATCTGAATCACTCTCTTTATGGATGAGGAAATAAATACTGAGAAAGGTGAATTAACTTGTTCACGGTCACTCAGCTGTTTCTGACAGGACTGAGATTGTAACTCGGACTTTTTTTCTCTAGGGTACTGTTTCATGGACTAGCAGAGTAGAATGAAAAACCCAGCTATCTATTGGAAACTTTAAGATACACTATGTCCTGTCAATGTCAAAAGTCACACCTCCTTTGAAACTAAACTTTCCTTATACTGAGCAATATTCTGATGTCCAAGGAATCACCTCAACCAAATTATACAGTCAAAGCCATTAAACAATATGTTGGACAAAAACTTAACCCATCTACCATTTCAGAGCCTTAGCGCCATGGATCCTACTATATGTAGAAGTCCAAATATAAATGTATTTCCCTGCTTTGGCATTATAAGTTTCATAGATTAAGATCATTTGAAAGATACAAGCTGATTTTTTTACTAAGGTTTCCCCTCGCACCCAAAAATAATACATTAAAGAAATATAACATTCAGTTCTATTTTTGTCGAGATTCTGTGGTGGTTAAGGTCAAGCTAAGGACATATTTTATTGCTGTGATAGATGAGAATTACAAATCTGTGAGCTGTCCTGCAACTGACCTCATGGACTTCAGTTGTCCAAAATTCACAACTACTTGTCAGTCAAATTTGAGTACCCAAAAGAGATGGGGGAGTGGAGGAGTGGACAGGGGAATAGTAAACCAGAGTAGAGAGCTGGTAGACCAATAAAGAACCTTACTTGCAAGGTGTGTGCCCCATTCTTACCTTTTTTCTCCTCTTCTTATTGTCATTGTCATTATCATCCTCATCTTACGTTTTGTACTTATACTCTCCACTTGCTTATTTAATGACTCTTTTAATCTTCTTTATAAGTTGTCAAGTAAAGAGAGAGAGCTTTTTTCAGGACAGTGAAATTCAGAAGAGTGCCCAAGATTATTTATCAAATTAGCTGCAGAATATGACTCACAAGACCCATTCTTTACAATATATAGCACTTAAGGATTTCCAAAGTTTACAGGACCAACCAGCTACAAAGTCATTAAGAAAGAGAATAGAAAATAAAATCATGGTCTATAGCCATACCACCTTGAATGTTTCTGATCTCATTAGCCAAGCAGGGTCAGGCCTGGTTTATACTTTGATGGGAGAAAATAAAATCATGATTGACTGTAATTTTTCTATGGGCCCATGAGGAACAGGACCCAACCTTTTGATTTCTGTCTTCCTAAAGCTACCACTGCAGACTTTTGTTTGTTTTGGGTGTACGATCCACAGTGATTGTGAATATAGTGTTATTTTCATGGCCATTGCTGCAGTTCATCAACTGTTGACTCCTGCTAGGTATATTCTTGACACTCACATTAGGTGTGCTGAAGAGAGCAGCTGTTCATTGCATTTGGACTTAACTTTGGTTCTGGTTTGAGGGATGTCCTAGGGTTGTAGGAGAAGAAGCTGTGTCAGCATGAAAAGATGGGTGGTTTGAAGAAACATTGCTGTGCGTATAAGGTAAGTGTATACAGTTCTAAGCTTCCTTTTCCGCTGTATTTTCACAAAATTGCCTGTAATTGACACTCCCATGAGCTTCAGTGCTCTCCATCTGGAGCTAAGAGCCACTCTGAGATTACACATCCCTTTCCAGCTTTGAAAACATCAAAGCAACCATATCCAGCCTAATCTTGACAATGAAGAGCCCACAAATGCTTTTGGGCTGCTAATAGAAAATGGCTTTTGGGCAAGATTTTATCTGTGAGGCAAAGCACTTTTAGGGTCTTATGTAAAACTAAAATGGGTTTGTACAGAAATAATGCAATATAATGATGCTTTTTTTAAAAAAAAATCTAGTAAATTCCAGAGAATGGCCAGATTTTGGAACTCAAAAAAGCTGCCTTCTCAATGTTCCACTTATTCGCTCGTTGTACCTCACTGCCTCCTATCTTTAAACCTCCTCTTTAGTCTCCAAAGTCCTGTATGTGGTCCTGAGGTGGGAGCAACTGCTTCACTGGGATCTGGGATACCCACAGACAAACATTTCTCAAAACTTCTGGAAGGGATTCTTTTTAAAGCTTCTGTTTACCGGAGTTCTCCCTTTGGGTGCAGATATACATGGCTTATTAATGATGAAATCCCAGCATGTGTCATTCTTGTATTTTGGGGTTGCAGGCAGAACCAGTTTTCTAACCTAGCAGGCCAGAAGGTGGGGTAACCAAGTGGGGTAAGCCTAGCTGCCAGGAGCCAGCATGGCTGTGCAGAGAACAGATGGTAGAGGCACAGCCCCTGCCAGGCACAGGATGCCTCTACTGACCACCTTCAAGTAATCACCTCCCTAACAAGGTCCCCATATAGAATCCTCTAAAAGTAGACTCTTTTTTTTTTTAATGGTGAAGGAAGGAGAGCCTAAAAGTTCAAGGGACATCAGAACTCATATAGCCATTTATGAGTACAGTTAGGAGCCGTTCAGCCCCTTCTGACTCCTGGAGTGGTAGATAGGAAGGGCAATTCTTTTATATGTATGTATGTAGTCATTCTGTAAAACAGAGTAGCTTGATTATGTGTTCAAATGCTGAGGGCTGTTTATAAAACATGCTACTGTATCCTTTTACTGTGAATAGAAATATAACCTTCACATAAAAGAAGTAAAATAAAGGATAAATTAAACCATTTTATTTAATTTGTTAATTTAATTATTAAACCATTTACCACTCAATGTGCAGATCTAGAACTCGTAATGCAACAATTTCCTCACATAGGAACCATCATACTAACTCAGACCAAAGATTCACTGGGCTCAGGAATTTTCCTCTGATGCTGCGGTAGAGGCTATGCTATCTGATGCACAGCCTTCTGGATGCTAGCATACATACATAAGAGGTGATTCCCTGGCCGGGCGCGGTGGCTCAAGCCTGTAATCCCAGCACTTTGGGAGGCCGAGGCGGGTGGATCACGAGGTCAAGAGATCGAGACCATCCTGGTCAACATGGTGAAACCCCATCTCTACTAAAAATACAAAAAATTAGCTGGACATGGTGGCGTGTGCCTGTAATCCCAGCTACTCAGGAGACTGAGGCAGGAGAATTGCCTGAACCCAGGAGGCGGAGGTTGCGGTGAGCCGAGATTGCGCCATGGCACTCCAGCCTGGGTAACAAGAGCGAAACTTCGTCTCAAAAAAAAAAAAAAAAAAAAAAAAAAAAAGAGGAGATTCTCTTAGTTTCTTTATGTTTCTATTATAAAAAAAAAAAAAATTCCACCTTTTCTGCCTGGCTTTTTCTCTTCTGTCTTAATTGCCTCTTGGTGCAGTGAATTCCATAATCGGGATAAAACATTTATTCAGCATTTACTGTATGCCAGACACTGTGGTAGGTGCTGTCATAGGTGTAATCCATTTATTTATTCCTTTCTGTGACAGAACAAATGCTATAATGCTATAGACCCATCACTGAACCACTTTTTCTGTGCAGTTATGGAAATACTGTAGGGAACAACTGGCAGTGGGAGGATAGTAAGGAAATGGGAGGCTGAGGGATGCGATGCCCTTTCCAGCATGGGAAAAACAGGACCAGTAAACCTACAATCTGCATTTTCTACTTTTTCAGGGGAATCAGGTAGAGGTTAAGGGCTGTTGCTGATCCTAGTAAAAAAGTACTAGTAAAATGTAAAAATGAAGCAGTATCAATATTAAGCATTAAAACCAGCCCACTTCCTTACGAACACTTTGGGCTTATAAATGGTTGGACATGTGAGTATGTTCTGCATGTTTGTCCATGATAAAGGTGGCAGAATAGAGATTTGAGCTGGAGTCTACATTCTTAAAAGGCTCAGTTCCGAGCATATCCTATCATCCATTGTCATTTTGTGATGCCTGAGAAATACAAGTCCTCTGTAAAGTCACTCTCCCACCAACGTTATCCTCTTATTTAAATCTGAGGGCTTCCTTCCAAAGATAAATTTAGAAATTTGATCCCTGCCCCTGTCTAATCCCATAGATCAGAGACATTTGTTTGAGGATTTTAAAATTTTTAATATCTTAAAAGCTGGTTAAAGGAAGTGTCTGTGATTTACAGATGATGGAATTTGTAACACGTCTTCCTTAGGAAAACCTGAGATGTTATAGAACAAACTCTGTAGTAAACTTGGAATTTTCTATATAACTGTATTTTAAAGGGAGAAGCTGAGTCTGTACCCTGGGAATTATACCGATGGGAAAAGACTAATTCAGCATGAGATGTCTGGGTTAATTTATATAAGAGAAAACAGTAATGGAATTAAACACTTAATCTCTACGTATCATTTGGACTTACCATATTTTATTGTTACAACCGAAAACATTTACATTTTCTACCTCTTGTAAAGAACCTGGGAGAGCAACATTCCCAAGAGTCAGAGAAGAAAGGAGGCGAAAGTGTCTATATAACGGGCACTGAGTATACGTGGTAGACAGAATAATGTCATACCTAGGTTTAGTAAGCTAGTAATGAGATTTGCTGTAGATGATCGACCATCCTCAGCCTGCTCTTACTCTCACAAAATCTCAAGGCCCAGGGGAATAACACTTTCTGATGTAGGAGCCTTTTCTTCTCCTTTTTCACCTGAGAGTTAAGCCTCCTGGTTCAGCACAGCTTGATGGCTAAAGGAGACGTAGAAAGCTGGAGTGTTCTTGGCCTACATTTTTTAGGGACTGTGTCTTCTAAATCATACCTTTTTGTGTTCTGGGAGTAGGGGCTTCTTGCTTAAGACTGATACCTACTGCTTCTCAACTTCCTGTGCAGATAGAACAGTCATCTCTCAAACACTGCAAGCCTATGGTATGAAAAGGGGCCTAAGCCTTCCCTGTGGACACAGGTGGAAGTTAAGGGGTAGACATAGAAAACAGAGGTTCTGATTCACCACTGGGTGATGGTGGACCCCACAGAAGTTACCCATCTCCTCCTGCTTCGCTTAAGGCTCTCATCTCCCAGAAGTGTCAGGATGTTCCAGGTGAGAGACCAGTGGAGAATGTCCCTGGAATTAGTATAATGGCTAAGAAAGGTTAGAGTTGTCAAACAGTTACTTCTAGGAGGGTGTTTGAATTGAGGAATACAAGGAGCAGTAGAGTGGACTGAGATCTGAAATTAACATGTAGATGATAATCAGCCAAGATGCCTTTTCACATTAATAGGGATGCTCTGGCCTGAAATAAACAGAAGGAATATAGAAATGACTCCAGGCTCAAGGAAAAGCAATTTTAGAGTTATACCCAGCAGAGAATGGACTGCAGCAGTTGTTCTATGCACAGGGTTCTAACATCCCTAGTTCGTGAAGATAGTAATGGGAAAGATGAGCTCATTGTAATACGCGCTTCATTTATGCATTTCATGTTACAATTAGCTCATGTTTTTTATCACTACCTTCAAGAAGGCCTTCTAAGCTTATCAAAACACTGGATATCAGTTAGATAATGTAATACCAGCTACCTCCTGCTGATGAAAAGCCCTACTTGATTGTTGCCATTACCTGGGGGGTTTTGGATGTGATTGAAGGACTTTATGGTGTCAACAGGTAGCATGGCTGATCTGAAGTCAGATAATCCAAAACACAATTAATGTTAGACTTAAGTAAAGGGTGACAGTCACAATCAAACTGTAGCCCATGATGGTGGGATGCTTGAGGTCCACTGAGGAAAGAGAAGCAATGTGCTGAACCCTTCCCAGCCTGAGCTCTAAAACTCTTATAAACCACAACACTCATTTCTGTCCTTGAAAGAAAGCAAAAGCTGACATCATCAAACCACAGTCAGTTACCTCACTTTGAGGCCATGCCCTGGAACCCTAGCATGTGGCTCTTCCTCACAGCCTGCATGGGTGGCCTAAGACTCTACATAGGAGCAGGCTTTGTTGTCCTCTCTCTCCTTTTCTAAATGGTGGAATACTGGGAATTAGGGTCAAGTTCCCTTCTTGGGCTCTTAAAGCAAGAGATTAAGTAGCAAAACAAAAGACAGGAAGGAGCCACAGAACAGACCCAAGTGCATGAGGTCTTTGGAGGCAGTCTGGGAAAGGCTTACCTTAGATTTAGTTGGCTGCCAACTAGTAGCGTTCCAGAGGAGTTGGGTGCTGAGCTTCCATTGGTTGCTGCTGTTTAGGCCATGGCTTCCAAGCCTCATGTTACCACCACCCTTGGTCTGCAGGAGCTCCAGGAAAAGTCAACATTTGCAGCAGCAGCATTCAAAAAAGAAAAAAGTGATAGCTGAGTTCCTCTTAGTTTGACGGACCCACTCAACATTTGATCATGGTTGGCAAAAGATTCTGAAGCATACTGACTACTTGTATTACTCAAGGGAGGAAGGAATTGGGGCTAAATCCACAATTGGCATATTTGCTATCCGTCCTTTCAGCTAACTGATTATTTCAGAACTGTGGTGACAGTTTCTATTTTCTGGAGTATTTCAGGAAGGGAAACTATCTTTGCACTCATTTGTACGTGCATATCTGAACAACTCTAGGTTTTTCTATCTCTTTCCTTTGCTGCTTCATAAGTTTCTGTCCATATGCTTCTTGCACATTCTTATCCACCCCGTTCTCCTTTCTCCTTCCCAGAGCCAAGCTATGAGAATTGTTCGGACGGTGGGACAGGCTTTTGAGGTCTGCCACAAGCTGAGCCTGCAGCACACGCAGCAGAATGCAGATGGCCAGGAAGATGGAGAGAGTGAGAAGAACAGCAACAGCTCAGGGGACCCAGGTAGGCGCCGTGGCTTCTGCGGATGTGGATGGAGAGGCAGTGCACACAGTAGGCTCCAGTGGATCACTGGAGCCCCAGGCTATGAATTCATTTTAAGAAACATTTTATGTATTCTGTTTTTCTCCAAATTCTAGATTTTCTTTAAGGAACATGTATTACTTTTATAACAGAAATTAAAGATGTTTAAATTATTAAATGTTATCAGGGAGAAGTAGAGCTGCTATGCTACCAAATCTGACTTCAAAGAAAATTTCAGTAAAAAAGCACCCCTGTAAAACAAATTAGAAAGAACATAAATGTATAATTACCTAAATAGTTTGTGTTATTAAATTTCTAATTTCTGTAGTTCTATAAGCCCTCAACGTGGATAGTATTTTAATATCCCCAACTTTCAAGCCTCGTTAAAAGTCAGGAAGGAGGCTGGGCGCTGTGGCTCAGCCTGTAATCCTAGCACTTTGGGAGGCTGAGATGGGTGGATCACTTGAGCCCAGGAGTTCAAGACCAGCCTGGCCAACATGGTGAAACTCCATCTCTACTAAAAATATAAAAATTAGCAAGGTGTGGTGATACATACCTGTAGTCCCAGCTACTTGGAAAGCTGAGGCAGGGGAATTGCTTGAACCCAGCAGGTGGAGGTTGCAGTGAGCCAAGATTGTGTCACTGCACTCCAGCCTAGGCTGTTAACAGAGCTAGGCTATCTGGAAAAAATAAAAAAGTCAGGAAGGTGATAAGAATGTTGTATTATTTAATAATAAATGTGAAAAAATGAAGTATGGGCAAGAAAAAGAGCAGGTAAAAAAATAATACTGTTTATGTTAATTTTTAACATGAGAAACCTAAGAAAATAAACTGAGAACTATTAGAAATAAGAGAATTCAGCTAGAAAGTCAGAGTTTAATAACACATACAGATATATCTGTGGTTTTAGTATATTCCAAGAACAGCTGGTTAGAAGTCATAGTAGAAGAAAAAAATCCATTAAAATAACTAAAAAAAAATAAGATACTTACAAATAATCCCAATAAAAATGTGTATGTTTTCTATGAAAAAAAATCTTAAACAAATGGAAAGGTATGCCATATTCTTTGATGGGAAAGCTCAACATCATAAAAATGTTAATTCTTCCTTTGTGAATCTATAAACTTAACATGACAGTACAGATTTTTAACAGCAAAGGAGGCACCACAGTAAGCTACAGTGTTCAAAACTCATGAGATATAGCTAAAGCAGTGCTCAGAGGAAAATTCAAAGGTTCAGTTATTTACATTAACAGATGCCAAATCATGAAAGTCAAATTAATTAAGCGCCCCACTCAAAAAGTTCAAAAACAACAAAAGAAACCCTCCTCTGCATGCAGAGAGAAGACCCTGGCCTTGCACTGTAGCTACAGCAGTCACTGCCTGTGTGATCTTGGGCAAGTTCCATAACCTCTCTGCTTTAGTTTATTCTTCCAAGAAACAGAAATAGTAGTATTATGTGCTTCAAAATTACTGTCATAATTAGGTAAACTGATACTTTTAAAATGCTGAGCCTGGTGCTTGTGCAGAGAATGCACCACATATATATATGCTATTATTTTTAAGTAAATATATGAAAATTAAAAAACAAGAATAGAAAAAATTCTGAAAAAGATGAATGATAGCAGAGGAGGAGTGGCTTTCCTCATAGAAAAAGACATGATGAAGCTATAACAGGTAAAACTGTACTTACAGTAGGTAAAACTCATGTTCAAATAGGTGCCTGAATAGATCAGAATAGAAACTCATATACAGACCCAGGTATGTTTGCAAATTTAGCATATGATAGATGGAGAATCCATATGGAGAAAAATGTGGAAATCTTTATTAAATTTGAAAATTCATATGCCTTTTGACCCCAAAATTTCCTTCAAATTCTCTTCTAATAATTAATCCTAAAGGTAGATGCATACAGGTGTGAAATGCTTCATATATAAGGTTATATAACAAAGAATTTGTTATAGAACCAAAGGATTAGAAATAGCAAGAGGGGACTTTTAAATAAGTTACAATACATTGCACAACCATTAAGAAGAATGAGTTAGTTCTCTATGAACCCATGTAAAGCCATCCTCAAGATATTTTGCTTACTTAAAAAAGTCAGTTTAAGGGTCAGGCATGGTGGCTCACACCTGTAATCCCAGCACTTTGGGAGACTGAGGCAGGTGGATCACTTAAGGTCAGGAGTTTGAGACCAGCCTGGCCAAAATGGAGAAACCCCATCTCTACCAAAAATATAAAAAGTTAGCTGGCTGTGGTGGTGCAAGCCTATAATCCCAGCTACTCAGGAGGCTGAGGTAGGAGAATTGCTTGAACCTGGGAGGCAGAAGCTGCAGTGAGCCAAAATCATGCAAATGCACTCTAGTGTGGGTGAAAGAGTGAGACTCCATCTCAAAAAAAAAAAAACCAAAAAGGTCAAAGTTTAGAATGGTGAAAAAAAAGAAAAAAAAATAGAATTGTGGATATGACGTGCTACCAATTTTATTAAAAATCCATAGATTTAAATGTGTGTGTATATGTAGGTATATATGTATACACATGTATGCACACACACACATTTCTTATGCATGGACTATCTCCAGAATAGTACACGAGAAACTGGTAACTGTGGTTCATCCTGGGAAAAGGAACTGGATGGCTGGGGTGGCAGGAAGATTGACTTTTTGCTGTACTTTTATAGCCTTAATACTTTAGATATAGATTAGTTATATATCCATTATAAAAAAGAAAATGTATGTTATTAGATATATGTTTTAGATGTATATTAGTTATAAATAGATATATATTAGTTATAGATATATATTAGTTATAAACCTTAGATGTATATTAGTTATAAATAGATATATATTAGTTATAAATCTTATATATTAGTTATAAATAGATATATATTAGTTATAAACCTTATATATTAGTTATAAACCTTATATATTAGTTATAAATCTTAGATATGTATTAGTTATAAATAGATATATATCAGTTATAAATCTTAGATATATGTTAGTTATAAATCTTGAAAACCTGACATTATTTTCATCCTAGTGCTCACTTTCTACGTGAATAGAAGGAATTATTTCACTTCTCTTTTGGCTTACTCATTTCTATTAAGTAGTGACATTCCATTACTAATGACAGCATCTCCGTGATCTTGACTCATAAAGTATTATCACACAGATGGAGCCTTGCATTCTGTCATGTACCCTTGGCCAGTCTCAGTTTATAGCAAGCCACAGTCCTAATGTGATGTAAACCTTAAAATGGTTCCATTTCTGTGATATAGGACTTAGAGATAAAGCAGAGAAATAGAGGCACACTTTGGTGAATGCTTTATATATCTCTGCTGGTCAATTTTTAGAGCATAATGGTGACAGTTTCCTATAAGCCTTATATGGAGGACACATCAGATCTCTAGCTGGTTGCTTGGCTCAGAAAACAGAAGCCAGTCTGCTCATTTCTGCATTGGAAGATTCGCCACGAGAACTGCTAGCTAGAGAAGATTGAAGTCTGACATTGTTAACTCTTCTTTGGTCATGCCCATGCCCTGTTGGTGGCCTGGTTGGTGGAAAGCCACATCCTAACCCTCAAAAGCTTTAAAACCCACAGTGACATTGGCAGCCAGTATACACATGTACAAAGAAATTTTAAGCAAAAAGTAAAGGGTATTTTCTCCCGTGAAGATAGTTATTCCTGGAGTGAAAGGGGGTTGGACACAGAGAGGGTGTCTGGAGGCTGAGCATTTGAACACTGTTATTATCACAGAACAACCATCAGAGGCATTTGATTTAATCTCCAAGACCCTAATCAGAACCTATCACTCAGCTGCTGGCCACAGAGGTCAGGGTCATATGGTCTGGCCAGGTGGAGAGAACCACCTGGATAGCATTTTATATTAACAACACCAAGGGTTAGATCTTATTTCCCTTTTGCAGTGGGAACTGCTCTTTTCTTGCACTTCTGGCCCCTGCCGTGGTCTGCTGGGTGGAGTGGGTTTGGTGTGATTCATGATTCTCTGAAGACTCAGTGGGGATTCCATAAGGATCACTTCCTATCCTTTTCTTTCAGTCTTACTTCCCTCACTCCTCCCTTGTTCCCTGAGCTCCTTCCTACTTGGAACATACGGTATCATGGACTTTCCAGCCACAGTCAACACTGTTCCCTCTGCCGTGGGTCCCTGCCTTCACCTCTATGCAGATATCCTACTCATCCTTCAAGCCTAGCACTATGTCTTCTAGGCAGCCTGACTTTCAGCTCCCACGCTCATTCAGAAAATTTAAACCCTTTTTTTTCTGGGTTCCCGTGTTTTCTTCACTCCTGGCTGATGCCATTAACATGAACATTTAGTCCACTGTGTGCCAGACATATAACGTAGCGTCCTCTGTCTTTAGTGGAGTATGAGCTCTGGGAAGGTAGGGACTTCCTAGCACAATTAAGACTTGTTCATTCCTTTTTGTGCAATTCTCACCTTATAAAATTGTTTGAAGGAATTTAAAAACCTACATAAATATGTCTAGCAGAGTTCCTGATTATATGTATTCATTCAATAAAAATGTCTCCAACTTCTTAATATATAAAATATATTTTCAGTATATATATTTTTCTCTCAGAAATTTTAACTTTTTTAGTTTTATATGTGTATTTTATGTGTATATCTACTTTTATTTTTGAAAATGATTAAAGAACTCTTGTCAATTAAAAAAAAAAGACTTGTTGAATAAACTGACATGCACAGTCAGTGAGTGTGGCAGGGAGTACATATGGTTTAGTCATTGTCAACAAGTCTTTGTTAAATGCTTACCGTATGCCAAAAGGAACACAGAGATTGAGTAGAGATTTCAACAGGGAGTGACTTTTAAACAGCCCCCTTTGATGAGGAGTGATGACAGTTGGTGTGGAGGGAGCAGGTAGAATTGAGGTGACACTGGGAGACAGCACAGTATTGACGAGAAAGTGGTGACAGTGACCATGGCTACGAAGGTCAGTGTGCTCAATCCTTGATTGTAACAGATGGTCAGCTTTGAAATAACAGGCATACCAGCTATGTTTCTCTCTCTCTTTTTTATTACCTTTTTGGAGGTAGTTTTCCCAAATCTCATTACTATACGTGAGACTTCAGCTGCTTGGCATCTTCCTTATACTACTCTTCCTAAGAAAAGGAAGTTGATATTCTACATGAGGGTCCATTCTAGGAAAGCCTGTCAGGCCTGGTACAGTTTCTTCAAGGTTTAAGATGTCCAACAGAGCACTGAGTCTCTGCAAGGAGATCAGGCATGGGCTGGGTGTGCTAAATAATATGGGCATCCCTGCAGGGAAAGGGAGGCAGCAAGGGTTCTCCCCTGCTCGTGAAGGTGAGGAGAAGGGCTGTAGGCTGATGGGAATTGTGTTAGTCAGGGACATACAGAGAAAGAGAGAGACTCATTTTAAAGAATTGGCTCCTGGAACTGTAGAGGCTTGGTAGATCCAAAATTTGCAAGATAGGCCAGCAGGCTGGAGACCCGGGGAAGAACTGCAGTTTGCATGTGAAGGCCGTCTGCTGGCAGAATTCCCTCTTCCTCCAGGTAGGTCAGCCTTTGCTCTGTTGGGACCTTCAACTGATTGGATGAGGTCTTCCCATATTATGGGGGAGTAATCAGCTTGGCTCGGAGTCTAATGATTTAAATGTTAATCTTATTTTAAAAAAAAAAACACCTTCACAGCAACATCTAGAATATTTGACCAAATACCTTGATACCATAGTGACCTAGCCCAGTTGACACATACAATTAACAGCCACAGGAGTGAAGATGCAGAGTGGCACGATGGAGCGAGTACTGGGGCCACAGGCTAGAGGAGCCACTGAGGGCTTAGGTTCCAGCACCAGAACCACTGGCTTGGATCCTGACTCTACCACCTTTCAGCTGGCTAATCCTCAGCAAATGTCATGGTCTCTCTAGAGCTTCATTTTCTCATCTGTCTAGTATTGTGAGAGAATCTATGTAAAGCAGCATAGTGCCTAGCATGTAATATGCTCTCCGTAAGCAACCACTGTCGAGTTTTCCGATGTGGACTCCAGAATACATGACCGGATCTGTACAGCGAGGGAGCTAGACAGGGCCTCTCCAGTACTATGATTTTATGACATTTCCAAGTGAAATGATTAGCTGGACGCCCTCTGGTGATTGTGAGGAGCGAGGCCATGAGGCTAAACATACTTTTGAGTCTGAGTATTTGGAATTAGCATTTCGTTCTGGGACTGGAAATGTTTTCTTGTCAAGGAAGGCTGTTTACTGCCTTACCCATAGTCGTTTCCTTTTTACATCCCACCACACGTGTTTTTACTGTCTATAAACTGCTAGGAATGTGCTGCTTCTTACTGTAAATGCTTATCCCAGAGTATTTTTGACTACGGAGATTGCTGTCTAATGGGACACCTTGAGAGCAGCCCAGAGTGGAACTGCTGGTGGACGGTTTATTACGAGAATCTCACTTTCCGTGTTTGGGAGCTTTTTGTTTAGTGCGATGTTTATCTTACCAGTGGAGCCAGCCCACCTAACATGTCAGCAGGCCCTCCATTGTACAGAGGAAACATATTTACTCTGGGGGAGCTGGAAAGTGCTGTCTTGTCACGTCTCTTCATGGTTTCCAGCAGTGTTTTCAGTGATGTTGCTCACTTTCATTGTGTGCCTCCTCCCTCTCTTCCTCTCTGTGCCTGCCTTTCTTTCCTCCCTGTTCTGACTACTGTTCCCTCCCTGGGGGAGGTTTATCTTTTGTATCATTTGGCAGCAGCTTCCCTTGGCCGTCCCTGGGGCCCAGAGCCAGGTGGGGCCGCTGCTCCTGTGGCACTTGCCCTGTTGTGTCCTGTGCTGTTTCTCTGACTCCTCCTGGAGAGGGTTTCCTGGGAGACACCCTGTTCCTTGGAGATGACCCTCCTCCCCCAGCTGCAGACAATCCAACATGGGAAAGGACCTGGAGCCTTTTGGTGGGATAGACCTTTCTGAAAATAAAACTTTTTTTTTTTTTAATGCGAGAAAAGCACCTAAAATCTACTCTATCAGCAAAGACTGTGAATACGATATTATGAACTAGAGTCCTTGTGTCGTACATTAGAGTTCTGGCCTTACTCATCCTACATACCTACAACTTTGTATTCTTTGACTTATATCTCTCCCTTCCCACCAACTCCTGGTAACCACCTCTTAGGGTAGTAATGATGATAAATCAGTTAATACAGGTTGAGCATCCTTAATCTGAAAATCTAAAATCTGAAATGCTCCAAGATCAGTAACTTTGTGAGCACCAACTTGACACCACAAGTGGAAAATTCCACACTTGATACCTTTGCTTGCTGATGGTTTCATGTACGCAAATGTTTAATGCACAAAATTGTATAAAATTGCCTTCGGCTATATAAAGTGGGTATGAAACATCAGTGGATTTCATGTTTAGATGTGGGTCCCATCTCTAAGATATTTCATTATACACATGCAAATAGGCAACTCTAAAATCCAAAACACTTGTAGTCCTAAGCATTTCAGATAGGGAGACTCAGCCTATACACATAAAACTAGAGCCATTTTGTTTAAGCTTAAAGGCTGTTATTGTTGCTGTTTCAAGGCCAGAAGTGGCCATTTCAAGCACTTTGGGACTGAGCTTGTAACTCCTTCCTCATTTGACTGTACCAATCTGGCTAAACCCCACTTCTGCATTAACCCAACAGTACTTTTTCATTTTCGCCCTGTGACGTTGATCAGCGCTAGAGAAAACTGCCATCCACAGACCAATTACACATTTGTGGTCCCCAAACGCAGCTAGGGCTACTTCACCATTCAGCAGCCCTGCTTGTCCCCAGCTTCTGTCTCAGTGGACAGTGGCCTTCTCCTGCCGCCTGCCTATGCATTCCACCTCCATCTCACCTCCTCTGGAACTCTGAGCAACTGGTTATCTCGTGCTCGTGAATCTTCATCCAAATTATCTGCTATGCTGCCTTTCCCTTCCTCTCCCAGCTGCAGATAGGTAAGGCCAAGTCTTTCTTATCTTAAAAACAAAACAAAATTAAGCCTTCCTCCTCTATCTCCATCCTACCCATGACCTTCTCTCGCTCCTCTCCTTGGTAGCCCGCCTTCTTGCATGCCTTGTCTGTACTGTCTATTTTCTTATTTTCTCCCATTCTTGCTGATATCTTTTCAGCCTCCAGTGATCTGGTGTCTGCTGCCCTGCCAGCCCTTCCTGCAGCTACCAGGCGGGTTTTCCTAAGGGCCACCTGTCTCTGTAGTGCTCATCTCCAGCAATGAAGTGCGCTTTGGCAGCTTCTGGGGCACCCCCACCACACACTCCTTCCCTTTTGACTCCACTAGCTGCTTTTCAGCATGCTTTGCAGGCTCCGCTTTTTCTTTTTTTTTTTTTTCCTTGAGACAGAATCTCACTCTGTCACCCAAGCTGGAATGTGGTGGCACAATCTCAGCTCCATGCAACCTCCACCTTCCAGGTTCAAGTGATTCTCCTGCCTCAGCCTCCCAAGTAGCTGGGATTTTAGGCATGCACCACCATGCCTAGCTAATTTTTGTATTTTTAGTAAAGATGGATGTTTCACCGTGTTGGCCAGGCTGGTCTTGCACTCCTGAACTCAGGTAATTCCACCTGCTTTGGCCTTCCAAAGTGCTGGGATTACAGGCATGAGCCACCATGCCCGACCTGCAGGCTCCTCTTCTACCTACCCTTTAAGTGTTGGAATTTCTCCAGACTTGCCCCTGGTATTTTTTTTTCTGATGTCCCATGATTTCAACTAAGGTGTATCTTTAGGCCAGGCCTTTTTTGCTAACTTTCTATTAATGCGCTATAGTAATCTACTCAGCCTGCCATAATAAAATGCAGTAGATTGGGTGGCTTAAACAGCATTTATTTCTGGTAGTTTTGGAGGCTGAGAATTCCAAGATTAAGGTGCCAACCAATTTGGTTCCTGGTGAGGACTCTCTTTTGGCTTGCAGACAGCTGACTTCTTTCTGTATCCTCACATGGTGGAAAGAGAAAGAGCTCCTACATCCCTTTTTATAAAGGCATGAATCCCATCATGAGGATTGCATTCTCATGATCTAATTACCTCCCAAAAGCTCATCTCCAAATGCTAATACATTGGGTGTTAAGGCTTCCACATATGAACACCAACATTCAGTCCATAACATACCCAACAGCCTAACGGGTATCTCTACTTGACTGTTACGTAGACTCTTACGATGTCAACAGGTTTAAAACTGAACTCATCTTCTTACCTGCAATCCTGCTTCTCCTCCTGGATTTTTCCTATAGGATGCCAGTCTCCACTCAGTCACCTAAATCAGGTATTTTAAAACTCATCTTGCACATATCCCCACCCCTGCCCCCACCAAAGACAAGCAAGTCCTGTGACTTCTGCCCCATGAAGATCCATCAAATACATCTCTTCCCCATGTTATTGCCACTGTCTTTGCTTAAGCCCTCCTATTTTCCACCTAGAGTATTGCTTTCTCTCCTTCCTCCTGGATCTATCCTCCATCTAGAGTGAAATTTTGAAGGATGGAAATGTTTTGGTATTACCTGCTTTCAGTCCCTCAAGATAAGATGCCGACTCTTCCTGGTTGGGTCCCTCCCTGCAGAACCACTTGCAGTGCCTGACATGCCGTGGACTTCCTGCCTCTGTGCCTCTGCTCCTGTCTTGCCCTCTGCCTAGAATGCCTTCCATGGCCCTCACCTGGCCTGCACCTGCCTACTTTCCCACCTGTCTGAGCTGGTACTTCTTCTGCAGGTGGCATTTGCTCCTCTGAATGGGCTCCTTTCACCCTGACCCAAGTGAGATGCGCCTCTCCTGGTATCCTGCACCTTGGATAGCCCCCTCCTAGGTGATGCTTATGACCTCAGGCTGCAGCCGTGGTTCATGTCTGTTTCCTCCATCAGGCTGGAGAAGCATCGAAAACTCAGATTATGCTTGTTTGTGTTTAGGCTCAGTGTCTCATAGATTTCTATCATAATAAATGCTTATTGAATAAGTGAATGAAATATCCATGTATCTGATGGCTTCTAGTTACTATGTAATGTATCAGATAGAAATAGTTCAAAGAGATAGTTCAGAAAGTAGTACCTCCTACCCCCACTCTTGGTCTTATTTCCCTCTATTACAGTTTGGAAACTGGAATGCCTCTTCCCATAAGTTTTCTGGAGATGCCAGAAGTTTTCCATGTCATTTCCATGCCAACCACCAATAGGGCTATTTCCCCAGGTCCTGGAACACCAGGAGAGACACGAAACACACAGATTTCCTCATTTATTTGATAGGACCAAAAGAAGGCCATTTGCTGTGGGTCCCTCCCACCAGGTCCTGTCCTAACGTGATATGCTATAACACACATAATGATTACAGCCCTCCATCCAGCATGTCCTGTCTATCCCAGCTCTACCCTTCCCAGTTCTAACCAATGTGGATAGTATACTGATCTGTGCCCATTAGCTGTAATAAAGTGGCAGGACTCCACCTGTGATCATCGAGACCCCCACTGGGTGGCAGGAGGTCTCTTAGAAAGCAGTCCTAGGGTTTGTCGTTGAATTACTTCAGCGTTAGTTTGGGAACTCTGCTCATACAAACAAAATAGCTGAATACTTTATGTTTTTATAAGTCCGCCTAAAATAGCAAGAAGCTGAGATATTTTCTTTTTTTTTTGAGATGGAGTTTTGCTCTGTCGCCAAGGCTGGAGGGCAGTGGCACAATCTCGGCTAACTGCAACCTCTGACTCCTGAGTTCCAGCGATTCTCCTGCCTCAGCCTCCTGAGTAGCTGGGATTACAGGCACCCACCGCCACACCCAGCTAATTTTTTAATTTTTAGTAGAGACGGAGTCTCACCATGTTGGCCAGGATGGTCTCCATCTCTTGACCTTGTGATCCACCCGCCTTGGCCTCCCAAAGTGCTGGGATTATAGGTTTGAGCCACCATGCCCTGCCAAACCTGAGAGATTTTCTAATTTCACCTGGGCTTCTGGCGAGGCCCTTTCCAAACGCTCTGTGTCTGGGGCTTCTTAGTCCTCATTATTAGTCTCTCCAGGGATGGGAAGTAGATAAGCCTGCAGCCTGTTCTCCTGTTTTGCTACCCTGTCACTACACTACTTCCTTTGTCAGTATTTATGGAACACTTTCTCTGCCAGAGAAACATTTTTAGGAAACATGTATGAGACACAGCCTGGCCTCAAGTCTATAAGGGAAGATTGATGGCCAGGCACATCCAATATCATGTGCTAAGTGCACAGAGCACTGCAGGAGCCCAGCTCCTCCTGATCACTGATGGAAATTTCATCCTGCTCTTTCCTGTACAGGCATGGAGAACCAGACACTCAGTTCCCAGCACCTCCCAACTACCAACCCTCTATCTCTCAGGCTAAACCCCTTCCAGGTGCAGGGTGTGGTAGAGAGCAGGCTGCTCCCTGTGCTCCCACCTACTGGCTGACCAACAGGCAGAAGAGCTTCCCCTCCCTGTCCCCACTGGCCACAGTCAGAACCATCTTCTCTGTTAAACACCTTTGCAGCCCTCCACAGGACTGTCTCCTCAGCTTCTGGAGTAGCCAGGAAGAAAACCAAGCTCACTGTTTACTTTCTAAATGCCAGGCTTGTTTCCCTTAAGGAAACTTCCTAGAACAATTTGTTCTACAAAGTAAGCACTCAAATGACCGAGGCCTGGGTGCCTGGGCTGGCTTCAGCACTGGGCATCAGCTCTGCGTCTCCTGCTGTACCTCCACCTGGTCCATTTAACAATTGGTACGTGGTCTCTGAAGACTCATGAGAAATCTTATTTAAAGATGGCAGTAATTAACCTAATTGCAAATATAGACAATGAAAATATTTCCCACGAAATGCCCAGGAGTTGTCAGATATTTTTATAGAATCCAAGAAATAGGATCAGGGAAGGAAGATAAGTAAGAAATAGCAGGCCTTTCTTAACATTGGTATTAAGCAGTATGCTGTGCGTGTGGTTAAATAAAGACATGGCCATTGTCTTCAGTGGAAAGGAAGAAATGTGGGAAGGAGAAAAATTAGATAAGGAAGCATGGAAAAGAAGCCACCCCATCCTTCCCCTGCTCCCCGTGCCACCTCCTGCAGGCCTCTTCCTGGCTTCTGCTCTTGGTGAGAGGAGCAGACTCTGAGGGCTGAGAGATGGATGCTGTGTTAAAATATGACTTCTCATCTCCCTGCCTTATTCCTCAGTCATGGAACCCTACCTGTCCATCTAACTGAGCATCTAATTCCTTAGCTGAAGAAACAGGGCCCAGAGAGAGAGAGGTGATTTGCTGCTTCTCCAGCAGTTCATTAGAGGCCCAACTGCCTCATCTCTGGATCCCCGAGCCAGGGCTCTTTCCCCTGGCTGCTTCCGTTCGTGAGCTGCGATGAGATGGAGATGACCAGCACTCCCTTCTCCCAGTGTCCCCACACCCTGTCAATATATGCCTTTGGACCTGGCAAAACTGTCATATCCAGGCTTGAGGAAGTATTGCTTTTGTTTCTGCACTTTGAATACATACGAAGATGGGAACACCTTATGGGGCTGGAAATGCCCTTTAATGTACTTGAGTGAAAAGATGTGTGAAATGTTACACAGCCACAGGCGTCCCTGGGCTCGACATGCCTGAAAGCTAAAGTGTTAGGGGACGAGGACTTTGTTCTCAGTGTGTCCATTCTCTTTCCTCCCTCCCGCGTTGTCCCTGCAGGCCGCCAGCTCACCGGAGCCGAGAGGGCCTCCCCGGCCACTGCGGAGGAGACGGACATCGACGCGGTGGAGGTCCCACTCCCAGGGAACGACGCCCTGGAATTCAGCCGAGGGGTGACTGATCTAGATGCCGTAGGGAAGGAAGGAGGCTCCCACACAGGCTCCAAGGTAGGCAAGAGATGGCCCCTCGGAGTGACCTGCACACATGTGTCCTCAGGTTGTCAGTCACTTCCTAGCCCCTGCCAGCTCAGCTTCCAAGTGAGGCATTTCACAGCACAGTGGTGGTGCCAGAGCATGCTTCACTGCTTTTCAGAGGGTCTGACTTCCAGAGGGTCTGGACGCTGGGCGCTGCTACAGGCCACGATGCCGTGGAGCTGGTTCCTGACACACATCACCCTCCCAGAATCCCACCGGTATTTGATCTCATACTCCCTGGTACCTTCTTCCCTTAACAGCATCTCATCTTTGCACAGTATTTTGCAAGACTCACTCTGCCATACACACACACACACACACACACACACACACACACACAGAGAGAGAGAGAGAGACTCCCCTGTGGCTTAAATCTAATAGAGCAAAGTCAGTTTGGCCCCCCCTCTGCCTGCAGTAGCAGTGGTATACCTTTGGTAATTCCTGTAGATAGCACCACAGAGTCTGGAAATTGGCCTACTAGATGTTAAAAACTGAGAGAACACCTTAGTCATCATCAGCTCCAGTGTAACAATGTATAGGTGAGATGACTGTGGCCTATGGGGTTTCCTAATGTGATCCAATTAAGACACTAAGAACTTGAGACCAAATTCCAACCTGGAACCAAACCTAATTAAAAATGTTTTAAACCCAGAAGCAAAATTACTGACCAATAGCTCTACCCTTAGATTCCCTGGCAGTTCACTATATCACATCTCCTCTCTTTCTTCGTCATTCATATCTTATCTCACATGGAGGTCTGGAGGGCAGTTCAGTTCTACACTGTCTGCCTGATGTTTCCTTTGGACCCAGTGTGTCCTCTACAGGTGGAAATAACCCTGTGTTCCTGGGGACCTTCCTTTTGTATGCCTGAAGAAGGCCTCACAGCAGAACTGACAGAAAATAAAATGTCTCTCCCTGTCTTTGAGTTCTATGAACTGTAGAAGCCATCTTGGTAAAAATGCCCACAGGAGAGGGAGACAGAAGGAGGGAAGGAGATAGGAACAGCTTTCATCTAACCGGATTTCTCCAGATCATTATTTATTTTAGTATCCCATCTTCTTTGCTGATGGTTCTCACCAGAGGCAGTGGAGGGCAGGAAGTAGCTCCTTCACATGGCCCCTTCCTCCGGGACCCAACTCCAAAATTCTAACGAGGGAGTTGTCATGCTAGCATGGATGGAAGCTATGTTTGACTAAAATAGATTCTTCTAAGTCTAGAACCTCAAGGAACTCAATGACAGGGCATCACTGGAAGTGGTGGGCATGGAGCAGTATCAGCCATCAGTCTCCCATCGTGCAGGGTCATTTACTGAGGTGTCCCCATATGATTTTCTGACTGTGTGGTATCAGCCCAGGCAGCTACACCATTTCCTTCCTGGACCCTTACTCCCATTTCCATTGAAGATGCAGCACTGTCAGCTTATGGGTTTTAAGTGCGTCAGTTTGCTCCTCCCAAGTGCATGCCAAAGAGAGGGAGGGCCCTCAAGATGGCTCCTGCCACGTGTCACGTCCTGTCTTCTCCCTCCCCTGCAGGCTTCGCACCCCCAGGAGCCCATGCTGACAGCCTCACCCAGGATGCTGCTCCCCTCTTCTTCCTCGAAGCCTCCAGGCCTGGGCACAGGGACACCACTGTCCACTCACCACCAGATGCAGCTCCTCCAGCAGCTCCTCCAGCAGCAGCAGCAGCAGACGCAAGTGGCTGTGGCCCAGGTTCTCCTCAGCCTCCTCCCTACTTCGCAGGCTCCACTCTCATGGGCTTGATGCACCTTCCCTAGCAAGGGGCTCAGGGCAGGTTTAAAATCTAGGGAGTTAGAAGGAATCGCTCATGCTATTGGATCATTGCTTGTTGGGGAGTGGGGGCAGCGGGAGGGGGAGAGATGGGGGATGCAGTTCAAATGAAGAGGCACATTTTGGTTTCCCGTGTATCCCCCGCTCTGAGCTGGGCTTGGCTGGCTTGGCTGAACATTGTTGTTTAATGACTTGAACTGACCAAGGGAAAAGATGCGCACCGTTCCACCCTCCCTTTCCTGCCCGATTTTCCTGATGTTTGGGATGGGAAGGGATGCCTTCAGAGTCAGGAAAGTTGTGGGTTTATGAGACCACTCTTAAAACAGCTTAAAGTATGAATTTGTGCCAAACACCGTTGTAAAAAGACGACTACCCTGGCATCCCAGTCTCTGTGTCTATAACAAGTTTCCCAGCCTCCATTCTGATCTACTTATTCCAGGTAATATTTGGTTGGAATTCATGACCATGGGATTTAACTTGCAGGAACTTAGGTATATTATTAGAGCCATAAGGAAAAGACTTGACTTAGATCTTAGAATCAAGGTGGTGTTTGTGCCCCAAAAAACTTGTTGGGCTGCTGCTACATTGTAGAGGAGGGTGAGCTGACTTTCCTTGCTGCTTTCAGCAGGGATTTCTCCTGTTTGCTTTCTGTAGAGGGTTCTGTAGTCCACATCTTTCTTGGCACTTATGAGTCTGAGCTTCCTTTCTACCACAGGCAGTCAGGGAATGGTGAAAACATTCATTCATACTACAGGCTGAATCCTGAGGCAAGAGACAGGATCAGGGCCTGATAAGTGCATGAAGATCTTAGGAGAGGGGCAGTTGGGGTTTGGAGAATTGGGGAAGGATCTGGAAAGGCAGCTCTGCATCAGTATTTCAAATTTGCTTGATCAGACTGTTGACCACTTAGGTTTTCTGCATTCTAGAATGGCGAGGAGCAGACTTCTCCAGGGAGCACTTACTGCTCTCTGTTCTATCTTCTGCTTACTCTTCTCCTGGCTCTTGAATGGAGTGAATAATCTAAACAGGGCTGTCCTTTCTACCTTTTCACTTTGAGGAGGCATCCACCTGCCTGACCATAACAGGATCTGCTACAACTCAGGTTTTGAAAAAGTCCTTATTGTAACATGGTCTCCATTGACCTGGGCCTGAGACGCAAGCCTCATGGATGACTTTTGGAGCCAGATTTCAAAAGAGTAGAATCCATGGACACAGCTCTCAAGTTACTGGAATCTTTTTAAAAAGTCTTACCATGAAAAAAAGGATGTCTGGTGATGCTAGAATGATTTGCAGGTGTTCCCAAAACAGCAACAGAGAGGAGGGAATGTCATTAATGACTTCTCATATTTGGAGGAAAAAAATGATTTCTCTTTGTTGAATAAAAGAATCCATCTCCTGTAGTTAATGACGGCATGGTCGTTTGAGAATCCCCTCCCTAGCGGGATGGCTGACAGGAGCACAAAGACTAAGCACTCCAGCACGGGTCCATTCCCAGACTCATTTCATTTCCACAAGTTTCCCATTGAATACAGATCATAATACTTTTATCTTGCAGTGTATCAATTGGCAAGTAATTATTATTTATCAAAGAATGGGCTTGATGCATATTCATGATATGATTTTATCAGGGAGGCATTTGATTTTGAAGTCACTGCTAAGTACTAGAGAGAAGCTGTTTGCAAATGTGTAATCCACACAACAAGAGTATTGTGGCAGTGGAAGGAAGCATTCAGTCTGCAAAGCAACAAGGCATATAACTTATCACAGGTCTAGCACAGTCAGGATGAAACCTAAGAGTGGTTTTCTGGTATAGAATCAAGTGTTAGTCTCCATGGGACATCCTTCCCTGACCCTGTTTTAATTGTGTCTCTCTTAGAAGACAGTGAATCTTGGGGAAGAAAGGAGTGTGGTATTTGAGATTTGCTTCATGAACTTCTCTCAGTTGTAGACATGTCCACAGGCTGGGCACCCTTAGCCTCTCACTCACTTGGAATCTGTTGAATATAGTTGCCCTGCTTGACTCTCAATACAAGCAGTGTCGTGATCAAAAAGCCACCATGGTGCATCTGTGTCCCACATTGGTGAGATGACTTTAGGGAGAGTCATAGACTTCCAAAATCGCCAGATAGGACAGGACCTTGAGGCCATCTGATAGGTTCTTGAAAATACTCCTGTACCTCTATCTGCCATCCCCATCCGCCTCTGACCACCTTCTTTCTGTTCGCATCTTGCTTTTGCTGTCCAGGAGCACAGCAGGGATATTGTACCTCTCAGCTGGCTTTCAGCTCCCCTGTCCTATAGATGGATTCAGTTCTAAACTGACCTTCAGTTAGAGGCTTCTCTGCACACTGCTCTTTCTTCCACTTTCTTTGTAGTGCTTAATCCAAGGGCTTTTTATTTGTGTCTATATCCTTAAGTAAAAGCAATTATGTAAGATGTAGCTGGATTGATAGGTGGGTCTCCTTGGCATCTTTCACACATTTGAAATAGACCAAATATAGCAAGCTTGGTTTCTCTGCATGGATGGGGCTGATTTCAGTTTCCAGGATGAGGTTAGCTCTTACTTGTTCTGTCAGACTCTATTGCCACCAAACTGCAAAGCTTCTGTCTTTCTTTATTAAACTACCAGCAGTCCCCAGAATTCCAATGAGTAAAACTGACCTCAGCCTTTCAGGTAGGAATAGTTTCCTTTTCTCAGAGAGCATCCAAATCCTCCTATGTTGTTCCTGGATAAAAATCAAAGGATAAAGACAGTTTCTTGCAGACAGGCGTGCCCTTGAGGTCACTTGTTGCACTATTTATGTCTCCCCCACCCCCAGTTTCTTCCCACAGGCCAGTCTAGTTATGCTGTTGCCATGGGGACCAGGCTTAGGTCTCCTTCACAATGTCTTGATTTGGCCTAAGACCTCAAGAACTCTCCCAGCCTCACCCTAAATTGGTTCTGAGCTGGTCTGGAAGGGGCTCACCCTGGCCTTAAAGGTATATGGGCAAAGGTGGTAATTAACCAGCTCTTAAGTATTTCCAGGTTAGACCTCAATGTGTAAATAGTGAATACCCAAGTCCGTCTGACCACTCTCCCGACCCAGCATGAGTCTTGCCTGGCTGCACTAGCTTCCTGCTTTTAGGTGGACCAGAAGTTCAAGGGTGTGAAAGAGTATAGCTAAGCCTTGAATCAAAGCTGGGATGTAGCTGGCAGCTGCATGGCCATGGGCTGGGCCGACATAGTCTCAGAACTGATCTGGGCGCTGTGGCTGATTGGCAAGAGTTAAGTAGGCCAGGTCTGTTCACAGTTTGCCAATGCCCGGCCTTGTTCAATAGTTCAGTATTGCTATTTAAAGATTTCTGCTCTACCTGCTGCCACTTCTGCTTGTTCAGGAACAAGGAATTTGTTATTTATGCTTCGCAGTCATGTATGCTGTAGTTAGAGGAACGGCGCTAACAAAACTCCGCATCCCCACTCCAGGCCCTCTATTTAGCATCTGTCCTCGTGGCTTCTCTCAGTCCCCAGCACCCTCGCGTGCACTGCCCAAGTCCCTGCCGTGTGCATGTGAGACAGCGGTGCCTGCCTCTGCTTCTGTGTCCAGTGTGTGGGGGGGCAAATTGCTCTGGTTCTCTCCACTGCCATTTCCATGTGCCTGCTACTCCCTAACTTCAGCCTGGCCCTGCCCTCACTTCTGATGGAGGAGCTGGAGTCCAGGCAAGTAAGCTGGAGAGTGAGGGGGCCAGTGATCTTGCGTGGCTGGGTGGGTTGAGGGTGGGTTTCAGAGTCTGGGGAAGCAGTTTAGAGCTGGAGGGTGCAGGGCTGAACGTATGTGTCATGCTGAGGCCATAGTGCAGACCATTCATTGCCAAAGACAATGGGGGTGATGATTTGTATCTTTCCAGAAAAAAATGTGGTCTACTTTCACGAAAGGGGTTTAATTCTTTTTAAGAAAAGTATGCTAAATACAAATAAATATCCCATCTGGCGGGGAGGAGGTGGTGCTGTCTGCTCCCGTTGTTTGAATGGGGAAACAAAGCACAGAAGGCTGTAGCAGACTGCCCAAACCAAGGCTGCAAATAATGCTGCCTCATCTCAGGGCTTCAAGTTCAAGCCCACATAGTTAGAAAATGCTGCACCTCAAAGTTAAAAGAAGTCCAGGCCGTTTTGTCTCAGTGTGTCCTGGTTTGGGCTCTCCTGCAGCACAGCCTGCCACAGCATGAGGTTTGAGCTTTATGTCCAATACCACTTTTGACAGCTGCAGAAGCAGAGGGCTCATTAGTGCTGGCTCAGGCAGTGGCAGCAGCGAGCACTCACACATTCACAGGGCTTGAAAATCCCTGAAGTGGTATGACTGGGTTTACAGAGGTAAAACTCATTTAATCTGGTACAAGCAGCGTTTTCTCATGGCACTTAGTGCCCGTGGATTTGCGATGGGAGGCATTTGATTCAAGGATCTTCTTTTAGGTGTTGTTGGCACTCCACCATTGCAACTTGGGTACCCACAAACCAAGCTTTCAACTTTGTTTTTTCCTTGCTTCTGTAAGAGGAAACTCTTCCTTTACCTTCAATGCTAATTCTCTGACTTCACAATGGGGAACTGAGGATTTTTTTCAATGAGCCATTAACAAGTCACCTCTAGTACTGGTCATGATGTCAACCTGGATGTGTAATTTTCAAACTATCTGAGCCTCAAGCCAGTTCTCTCAGTTGACAGATGGAGAAACTCAGGTCCAGAGAGAAGTGAGTTGTCTATAATTACTAGGGAGAAGCCAACAGACAAGCACTCCAGCTCCTGGTCTGATGCATTCAAATGGCCTGTCCTGCTGGGATGTTCAGAGTGGGTTGCAGGGAACTGACTCGGCCGGGCACGGTGGCTCATGCCTGTAATCCTAGCACCTTGGAAGGCCAAGGCAGTGGATCACTTGAGGTCAGGAGTTCGAGACCAGCCCAGCCAACATGGGGAAATCCTGTCTCTACTAAAAATACAAAAATTAGCCAGACTTAGTGGCAGATGCCCATAATTCCAGCTATTTGGGAGGATGAGGCAGGCGAATTGCTTGAATCCAGGAGACTGGGGTTGCAGTGAGCCAAGATCACACCACTGCACTCCAGCCTGGGTGACAGAGTGAGTCTAAAAAAACAAAACAGAACAAAACAAAACAAAACAGAAACTGACTCTGCAGCACATGTGCAGGGAGCCCTCTATAAGTGCCAGTTACTGGTATTCAGGATTCTCTGTTTTCTTTGTTTGTATCCACCGAAAGACTTTGTTCCACATTTCTCTCTGGTTGGTTTAGAAGGATGGAAGAAAATGGAAGATGAATAATTTAGCAATTTTATTTGCTCAGTGGGTTCCTCTCGGTGACACTCTTTGTTGGGATAAGTAGCGGTTGGGATCGTGCAAGGTTAAGCTAACCCTTCTCTGAGGCTTATCTGTGGGTGTCTCACAGCAGCTGTCCTGTTTCTCAGAACCAAATAGATTTGGGGGACCCCCAGATGAAATTTCTCCATGCCCCTGTTTCCAAGGAGGAGAAAACCTTAATAGCCACCCACCATCTGTCATCCAAATTAAAATATTATTGACATTTCTTTCCCTGTTCAGTGGGTATAGGAAGAAACAAATGCAGTTTCTTCCTGCTATACTGTCACAACATACTTCTATGACCCAAATGTATGGAGCTTTTTCCCACACACCAAACAAGCAGGCAAGCAGTTCTGCAGACGACACCCAGTGTCCTCTCACTTAGTTTGATTCTGATACTATCTACCTGGAGACAGCATCAGATCCCACAGTTGGAGGGCTCAGTCCCACAAGCCTTTCCTCCACTTCGGACACCAATCACAAGTCATAGTTTGTCACCTACACCTCTGACCAATTGGCTGTAAATTGGTATTCCTATTGCCCTCTCCTTGGATTCAACGAATTTGCTAGAGCAACTCATAGAACTCAGGGAAACACCTGCATTTACTGTTTTTGTTTTGTTGTTGTTGTTGTTGTTGTTGTTTTGTTTGTTTGTTTGTTTGTTTGTTTGAGATGGAGTTTCGCTCTTGTTACCCAGGCTGGAGTGCAATGGCGCAATCTCGGCTCACTGCAACCTCCGCCTCCTGGGTTCAGGCAATTCTCCTGCCTCAGCCTCCTGAGTAGCTGGGATTACAGGCACGCGCCACCACGCCCAGCTGATGTTTTGTATTTTTAGTAGAGGCGGGGTTTCACCATGTTGACCAGGATGGTCTCAATCTCTTGACCTCGTGATCCACCCGCCTCGGCCTCCCAAAGTGCTGGGATTACAGGCTTGAGCCACTGCGCCCGGCTTACTGGTTTATTTTAAAGGATATCATAAGGGATACCAGTGAACACCAGATGGAAGAGATGCCTAGGGCAGGGTATATGGAAAGGGGTGCAAAGCTTCCATGCCCTCCCCAGGTGCCCCACCCTCCAGGAACCTCCAAATGTTCAGCTGCCTGGTAGCTCCCCAAACTCAGTCCTTCTGAGTTTTTAATGGAAGCTTTATTATGTAGGCAGGATTGGTTACATCATTGGCTACTGGTGATGAGTTTAACTGTTAGCCCCTCTTCCCTCCTGGAGGTTGGGGCCTGAGACTGAAAACTCCCAACCCTCTAATCATACCTTGGTCTTTCCTGTGATCACCCCCCAAATCCTGAGGCTTCCAGGGGTTCCCCAGCCACTAATCATCTAATAAGCATACAAAAGAACACTCTTACAACTGGAGATCTCAAAGGTTTGGGGAGCTGTATGTCTGGAAATGGGGATGAGGACCAAACACGTATTTCCCTGGATCACACCTGTTCTGACCCTTCCCTAGATTTTTTCTCAGTTAATAGGAGACAAAAAATGAGGCTGACTTCTTGACCAAATATCAGTTCTGTCCTTAGCAGCTTTATGGAGGAAAGATTTACTTTAAATTCCTTAGGCCTTATCCCCTCTGTGATTCCATTCAATTAGAAACAGGGTCAACGGCAAGGTCAGGACCTCCGATCTAGGCAACAGGGAGGCAGCCACTGTACCCACAAGTGTAATTCTCTGAGTGCTGGTTGCTGGGGTGTGAGGGATGGGGGCACACCCTGGGCCAGCAGGTTACTTGACCAAGGGTGGCTAGAATTGTCCTTTACTCCCTAAAAAAATGTGAATCTCTTTGGAGCAAACTCCTCTTCAGAAATTTGATCATTTGTTTTCTGAGCAAGAGAATCAGCTAATGCTTCCGACTCCCCATCCATCTTCCTGCAACCTCATCCCACCTCTTCTGCCCCTAGTCACCTGGCTCTGTCTTTACCCACACCATGGTTTTGGTACAAGAACACCCTTTTCCCTATAAGCTACCTTGGTCCAGGCCATCAAATTCATTAGTTCCCTTTCTTCAGGGCCCTTCCAAAGCCCTCCCTGGAGAACCCTTTATTCATCACATACGTGTGAACACTGATACTGGCCTTCTAAATCAGTTTCTTCAAACCAGGTCCTGCTCTGGTTGCCCCCATCTCCTCCCACTGAGTTTTATCTCCACATAAGGATTGATCACCAAGAACAGAGCTGTTGACACCACTAGGCCTCACGCAGGCTAAGTGCACTGCTGCCAGCTGCTCTGCCATGATGAGGTTGGAAATTGATGAGGGTGCCACAGACTATTCACCTCAGCCCTTCTGGGCTGGTTGGAGGAGGCCCTCTCATGAGTCAGTCAGCAAATGTTTGACCCCTACCAGGTGGTCCTAGTAGTACATGGTATGAATCGTAGTCCTAGGCGTCTGCCATGGCAAATAAAAAAGGAAGACAGGGAAAGAAGCTGCTGCCTACAGAGTGGCTTGATGACAGCCGCCTCACTAATTTAAAAAGCCATGTGTAGTGCTTCCTGTTTCTCACTATGTTTGGGCCAGTGCGGGAGGAAGACAGATTATATGGGCTTCGCTGTGACACTGTTCTTAGCCAGTGGGTCAATATATCAGTTTTGGTTTTGTTTTTTAAAAGACAGGATGAGAAAAGAGTGCCCCATTCCACCTCCAACATGGCATGCCATGCTGGGTGCTGAAGGAGTTCTCTAAGCAGGGATGGAGCACCATGCGTATGTGTGTGTGCATGCGCACGTGTGGGTGTGGCGGTGGATAGCAGGTCAATGGCTCTTTCCTGCCTCTTGCCCTTGGTGTGGGACCCGGAGTGGTACCTTAGTGATGCATCATGGTCGTCCCTTGGGACACACAGCTTCACAGGGCCAGTGAACCCACTCCTTTCAGCTCCTTCTCCTCTGGAATGATAAGCCCAGATGCCCATTCTACCTGTGAAGGGCTTCTTCTTGAACTGGATGTGGAGGGCATCTCTGGTCCTGGCCGTCTGCCAGCGACTCTCATGCGCATTCATGTCCCTCTCTTCTCTCTGTCCTGTCTTCTCTGCCGCTGCCTCTTCTCTGCAGGTACACTTGCTGAAGGACCAGTTGGCTGCTGAGGCTGCGGCACGGCTGGAGGCCCAGGCTCGCGTGCACCAGCTCCTGCTGCAGAACAAGGACATGCTCCAGCACATCTCCCTGCTGGTCAAGCAGGTGCAGGAGCTGGAGCTGAAGCTTTCAGGACAGAATGCCAGTAAGCCAGTACCCTGCCCAGCCTCACTTCCTCTGGGAAGGCTCTGGAAAGTGTTACTTTCCTCAAGTTTTTGGTGGTGATTTCTTGGACCCCTGACCTGCCCCTATATTCCAGCAGAAAACATAGGCAGCTTTGTTTCCCTGTTAGTACACTTAATGAATTAAAGAATCACATTCCCAAAGGAGATCTTGGGTGCCTTCCAACCCAGGCCCAGGGCTTGACTTTGAATGTACTCGGAGTCATTGCTATGTGCTCATCCAGTCTCTACTTGATAGGGGCTCCAGTACTGTATGTCCTAGGGCAGCCCATTTCTTTCTCAGAGAGCTTTTGCAAAATACAATATACTCAGCACCTATCAGGTATCATGGTCTCTGTGAGCTCTGTGGGAAGCAACAAATTGTTTATTAGTTTACTACTCTGCACTATGTATTTTTAGACTCTCACACAGAAAAAGCTGGGAGCAGTATATCTGTTCAGTGGATAAGGCAGTGGAGTCACTGGTTGCACAGCTCTGCTTGGCCCCTGCTTGAGAGGCTGTCTGTACCCTCAGCACCCCTGGGCTGGACCAGACAGCTGTAGATTGCAACACATTTTCACACCTTCCTCTTGAGTTTATCCATGGGTTGTATGCATGCTCACAGTGTGTATGGACTGTGGACCAGCAAATACCCATTGATCACCTATTGTGCCAGAAACTGAGATAAAATTTTTTGCATGTGAGCTCACTTAACCCCTGTAGTTCTGCTGCAGAAAAATGGCATGCCATTTTACAGAAGAGGTTAAGTAACTAGCTTAAGGTTACAGGAGCAAGGTCAAGGAGCAGAGCCAAGATTCAAACCTAGATCTGACTGCGAAACTGTGTTCCAACTATACCAGTGGTTCCCCCCAAACTATCCTATGAGCTTTTAAAAAATGCTTATTACTGGGTCCAATCTACAGAAATTCTGCATCGTTGGGCCTGGGGCAGGTCTGGGAGTCTGTAGTTTTAAAGTAGCCCAAAAGTGTGGATTAGAAACCAGTGCCCTTCACCACACTGGAAGCCTCTCTGGATTTTCCAGGTTGTTCATTGAGACTCTGCTCTATCCTAACTAATGGGTTTTTTTTTGTTTGTTTTTTTTCTTGTTTTTTTTTTCTTGTTTTTTTGTTTTGTTTTGTTTTGTTTTTACATGATTGTGTTAAAGGTTACCATAGGCTTCTAACATGGTTCTCTCAGTTGGTACCTTTTTCCTACCACAACCCTACTCAGACCCTTCAGTGGCTCCCAGAACCATCAAGTGGTTCTCATGTCGCCGCCTTTACCACGTCCCAAAGCTCCTCCCCTCCAGCAAGGGTGTCTGGAGCCATGTGGGGGCAGAAGGGAGGGGTGAAGTGTTGAGAGATGCAACCCCCCCTTCCCCGTCCTCGTCCTCGGGAAGTTGCTGCTAAGCTGGTCTGGGAAGGGCTTTTGCAGAGGCACGGCTGTCAGAAGGCAGGCATCCCAAATCAACAATCTTGTCTAACGTGGCCCCTCTTCTGTCTCTTGTCTCCCATGCAGTGGGCTCCCAGGACAGCTTGCTGGAGATCACCTTCCGCTCCGGAGCTCTGCCTGTGCTTTGTGACCCCACAACCCCTAAGCCGGAGGACCTGCACTCGCCGCCGCTGGGCGCAGGCTTGGCTGACTTTGCCCACCCTGCGGGCAGCCCCTTAGGTAGGCGCGACTGCTTGGTTAAGCTGGAGTGCTTTCGCTTTCTCCCGCCCGAGGACACCCCGCCCCCGGTGCAGGGCGAGGCGCTCCTGGGCGGGCTGGAGCTCATCAAGTTCCGAGAGTCAGGCATCGCCTCGGAGTACGAGTCCAACACGGACGAGAGCGAGGAGCGCGACTCGTGGTCCCAGGAGGAGCTGCCGCGCCTGCTGAATGTCCTGCAGAGGCAGGAGCTGGGCGACGGCCTGGACGATGAGATCGCCGTGTAGGTGCCAGGGGCCAGGAGATGGAGGCGGCGGCGTGGCTGGAGGGGCCATGTCTGGCTGCTGCCCGGGTAGGGGATGCCCAGCGAATGTGCGCTGCTGAGGAGAATGCCAGCCAGGGCCCGAGAGAGTGTCAGGTTTCAGGAAAGGATTTGCGATTCTGCTTTGGAGGATAAAGTGGGGGAAAAAAATCGGATTCTCAGAGGTGAATCAGCTCCTCTTCTACTTGTGACTAGAGGGTGGTGGGGGCAGGGCCTTCCAGAGCGCATGGCTTCAGGAGAGGGTCTCTCTCCAGGACCGCCAGGCTGCTGGAGGACCTGTCCCTACCTGCTACATCCTCAGGCTCCCCCGCTTTGTCCGCGATGTCCCCGTACCCCCTCACTCTCCCCGTCTCCATGGTCCCGACCATGAAGGGAAGCCATGCGTACCTTCTCAGGTACTTTGTTTCTGGATATCAGGATGCTGTGAGTTGCCTAACCCTTCCCCGACCTTTATGAGAGGAATTCCTTCTCCAGGCCCTTGCTGAGGTTGTAGAGATTGAGTGCTCTGGGCTGCAAAAGCCAGGCTAGTCCTTGTAGTGTGAGCATGGATTTGGAATGTGTCACAGCGGATAAGCTTTTAGAGGAACTGAATCCAACATTTTCTCCAGCCGGACAATGAATGTTGCTTCAAAGGAAGCCTTGAAGCTTTAACATGGTTCAGGCCCTTGGGGTGAGAGCCCAGGGGGAGGATAGCTTGTTTGCTGCTCCCAGTCACTTAGATCTGATTCTTGTTTTGAAAGTGCTGCCCTGCCCACCTCCTGCCTGTAGCCCAGCCCATCTAAATGGAGGCTGGGAAGTGCCCCTCACCTCCCCTGTGTCCTGTCCAGCGGAAGCTTTTGCAGCACTTTACCTCTCTGAAAGCCCCAGAGGACCAGAGCCCCCAGCCTTACCTCTCAACCTGTCTCCTCCACTGGGCAGTGGTGGTTAGTTTTTACTGCAAAAAAAAAAAAAAAAGAAAGAAAGAAAGAAAAAAAAAAAAGGAAAAAAAAAAAGTGAATGCAGGCTGTTAGCTGAGACTGTGAGACTGTGTTTGTCCACTCTTCAGAATCACTGCCACTTGGGTCAGGGACCACAGCCGTGTCACCCCTGGCCCATCTCTCTGGGTGCGTGCCTTGAGCACACCTGTCAAAAGTGCCATGTGCAGTCGTCTTCTCTTTTACGATCTAGGCGTTGCCTAGGGATCACCACTCCTTAACAGGCTGGCTGGGGCATTGAGGAAAAGCTCCTTTGTTCCCGTAAGGCCAGAAGTGGCTGTTAACAGATTTTCAAATGCCTGAAGAGATTGCTGAGACCTTCTAGAGTCATATGTTCAGGGAATTAAGTCGTTATCCTAGACAACAAGCTACAGATGCAAACTGCAGTATTACCGGAGGGTCAGTCAGTAAGGATATGATTGCCCCAAAATGGAGTTCATCGACCCTAGCTTTGCTCTAGAATTTACATAAATAAAAGTGCAGCCCTCTCCTAGTGGCCCCAGTTGGATTTCTTGTAGCCCAGAAAGTCCAAATTAAAGGAAATAAATGCAGTTTTATGTTAGCCCTCCTTGGTGCATCAGGGTGTCAGCAGAAATAGGATAGGGTGGTGTGTGTGTGTGTGTGTGTGTGCGTGTGTGTGTGTTTGTATACACACTTACGTTTATATATCCATGTGTGAAGAAAGGCGTATACATATACGTAGGATTGTGACCAGACAGAAAAGAGTGGGGATCTCCAGGGTATTTGAATCAACAACAGATTTGTGTTTTCTAACGTGCATTTAGTTGGGGAGGCATGGTTCTGTTTGTTTCGTTTTGATCTAATTTGCCGTTGGAAATAGGTGCAGGTACATGGAGAAGGAAGAACTAGGAAAGTGAGATCCACGAAACTAAATGAGCAGCTGTCAGGAATCCAGTGTGGCTGAGCCTACCTAGCTTATGAAATCTAACCCAGGGTTCCTTGGGTCTGAGACCGTTTAGGTTATTAAGATTTTGAACATCCAGAGGAGTGAAAAGTCTGTTTTCTGGACGCAAGCAGGAGCTGAGGATAAAGCCAGAGGCCAATGGATTAGGTGTGTGGAATGTAGGTGGAGAAGGCTTGTATGGGATGTGGACAGGGAGGGTGAGGAAGGTAGTTTCTAAATGGGCTATAAAAGCTTGAGATGGGATAGAAGAAAGGAAATGGAGAGATTAAAGAATTGGAGAAACCAGTTATCTGTGTTGCTGACTTTGGGACCCATTCAAGACTCTTGCCCTTGGGGTGTTCCATGGTGGTTTCTTCGTGCCTGGGCCCCGTCTTTTCCCCAGTTCAGGCCCTCCCTGGAGGACTAGTTTGTGTATTGGCATCCTCCCTAGTGTGACCTAAATCAGTGCACTCTTAGTGTGTGGAGATGGGAGACAAAAGACAGAACTAGGAGCCTTGAAGGATCACCAGCCACCGACCCTCCATCAGGGCCGACTGGGCAGGAAAGGGAACGTGGCAGACCTGATTTCCCAATGATGTCACCCTGTCCTCCTCCCTCCTTGCTTCTTGCTCTGCTAACTCGACTCTGCCTTCCTCTTTTTCATCCTTCTACTCTGCCCTATATGGAGGACAAATGGACACCAGGGGTGCTGACCTTATTGGTGCCTGTCCCAGCCTGCTCCAGGTGCCAGCAGACTCTCGTACACAGGAGGCTCCCACAGTTATGGAGCCAGGAAAGAATTTCTCCGCACTGGATGAACTGTATATGGGATTTAAAATTATATTCCTTATATTCCTGCTTATATCAATGCTCTCTCTGTAAAACCTCTTCCTAGCCTCGTTTCTCTCAACTGATCTTGTTTAGGAGTTGTATTCCTTTTATTTACTCTTTGCTTGACTGCTTCCTCCTAACCCTCTACCTGCTAGCCCTCTACTCCCTAAAACTGTTGTGTCATTAACTCTGTTGGATCAACTCTCTGGGAAAAGATTCTGTTAATGTAAGTGCACTTACTCCCTGGATGTTGTCACTAGTCTAGTGGCTTTTGCTAAATAAACCTTTCTTATTTCTAAAAGCTTTTCCATTGTCTTTTCTTGCTGCCTCTATTCCACCTGCTCCTTTTCTCCCCCTCACTTCTAGCCCACTTCCCAAGCCAAGTGGCATCAGCTCTGTGACATGGTTCCCAAGGGCGTGGGATTGAGGAAGGACAGGTTCCCTGAAGGAGGAAAGGAAGATGGTGACTTCATTTACGCTTTCTATAGATGAGACCTGCAGGATCAGATGTTATCAGTGGTTCTTAACTAGGGATGATTTTGCCTCACCAGGGGACATCTGACAATGTCTAGAGATGTTTTTGGTTGTCACAAAGCTACTGGCATGTAGTGAGTGAAGCCAGGGATGCTGATCAATGTCCTACAATGCACATGACAGCTTACCACAACAAAGAATCATCCAGCCTCAAATGAGGTTGGGAAACTCTTGTCTACACCCGTTTTTGCTGACTCTGCTGATCCCAGTTTTTTTCAGACTCCAAATACTAGAATATGCAGGTAGTAGCAGCCAGTTTGTTTTTTGGTTTTGGGATTAAAATTTTAAAGCAGAGTCTCACTCTGTCCCCCAGCCTGCAGTGCATGATTATGGCTCACTGCAGTCTTGACCTCCCTGGGCTCTGTGATTCTCCCACCTCAGCCTCCCAAGTAGCTCAGACTACAGTTGTGTGCCACCACACCCAGATAATTTTTGTTTTTGTTTTTGTTTTTGTTTTTGTAGAGACAGATTTCACCATGTTGGCCAGGCTCTTGAGTTCAAGTGATTTTCCCGCCTTGGCCTCACAAAGTGCTGGGATTACAGGTGTGAGCCACCACGCCTGGCCAGCATCAAGTTTTGAGTGATTGAAAAATTACTACATCATAGATACTTGCCAAAATCACTGTATAATTGTATAATTAAGATTATACAGCTCATGCCTGTAATCCCAGCATTTTGGGAGGCCAAGGCAGGCGGATTGCTCTAGCTCAGGAGTTTAAACCAGCCTGGGGAACACAGGGAAACACCATCTACAAAAAAAAAAAAAACATGAAAATTAGCCGGGTATGGTGGTGAGTGGCTGTGGTCCAGGCTGCTTTGTAGGCTGAGGTGGGAGGATGGCTTCAGCCTGGGAGGCAGAGGTTGCAGTGAGTCAAGATCACATCACTGTACTCCAGCCTGGGCAATAGAGCGAGACCCTGTCTCAAGAGGGAAAAAAAAAAAAAGATTATACTATTTCACTGACTTTATGACTGAATGTCTGTAGTTGGTAGAAGTTTGAATAGGTCCGTTCCAGAAATGTTCATATTGGAGACAGAATAGGCTCCTCCCCATACCTACCTGGGAGGATTATGTATCACTGAGACACAGCTCAGCAGAGAAGTCCTGACTCATGAGAATGTAGGCTTCTCTGCAAGGTGTAGAAATGAAAGGGCGGAGAGGCTGGTAAACAAGGGATTGTTTGAGGAATGTGGAGCTGTGGGATCGCACAGAACAGACTTTACAGAAGCCAGGTCACTTTGGCTGGAACTTTTAGCTATTTTGCAGGCAGAGGATGTATTAGGCCTGATTCTTTGTCAGGCCCAGGCTAGAGAGAAACTTGGAAAAATTAGATCAACTGGGTTCACATGCCCTTTGTTCTTTTCTGCCTGAGTAAACTGAGCTGAGCTTTGTATCCCATCTGTAAAATGGGGATAGTATAAACCACACAAAGCTACCGTGGAGAGTAAATGAGATTGCATTTAAAAGTACCCGGTAGAGGGTGCCTGGCAGTGACCCAGGATACAGCACAATTTACCTTTCAGGGAGCTTCCTCCCACCTGCACCCGTGTTGCTCATGCTCTGTTCAGTGCTGGGTGCTTTTTTCTGCTCTGCTAAAACTTAGCTCCATACTGAGAAAATGCCTGGGGTTACACTGATAGTACATTAAATGTGGAATATGGAAAATGCCTCGTCTTTATGGAGAAGACACTAACCATGAGCACCTGCCAGGCAGGATGGGCATGTACCGTGGCACCTTGGCTCAGTCCGTGGCCTGCTTGTTTTCCCTCTCATGACATGTCCTGGGCATGTTGTACAGATGCCATAGAGGAGGGGGCGTGGAGTTGACGAAGGACAGGAGACAACAGTAGCTCAGAGTGAGGACTAAGAAGATTGCCCAGAGCCTCTCATTTGCCCTTTCAGGGCACAGGGTCCTGGGAATGATGTCAGGGCTGCATGGAGACCCCCACACCCTGGACTGGACGGGTTCTGACCTTGTCCTGGCTCCCAGCCCAGCAGTCAAGTGGACTCTGGGATGCAGGCTGGGTTGGGTTGGTAAACAGAATGGGGCGAGAAGCATGAGGGCACAGGGCTGGAGTGGTCTCACGGCATATGATACGATGGGGATCGAGCCCAGCCTCCCTCCCACACTGTGGGGAACCAGAGAACCGTGAATGAGAGTTTTAGCAGCACACTGATAACCAGAGCAGCTCTGCTAAGCCATAGAGTAAGACTCAGGAGGAGAAGCCATTGCGAGGTGAGGGAGAACCCTCCACGCCACCTGCTGGCCAAGCTCTGAGAGAGGCAAAGACTAGGGGAGGGTTTGTGCCAGGGTTCCTGCAAGGCAGTGCCCACTGCAGTGGAGGGGCCACTGAGTCATCAGACAGGTGAAGAAAGAGGTAAATGAGGCTTGAAAGGACCACCAGGAAGCATTTGGTGCTTTCTAAAAACCACCTTACAGTCAAGATAGGTGTCCTTGATGCATCGCTGATGCTTATTTGTCTTTCTGGGTCAGATGGGCTGGGAAGTTCACTCAGAAATAGAGGAAGAGACAGGGCTGCCCACTGGGCACATTACTTGGTAACAGGAAGCAATAGGTTCCTATGTTTACCTGCCCATTTTGACCTGGCTCAAAGCAGCCATGAAAAGATGTCTCCTGGGTCAAAAGTGATTCCACCCCTCAGAAGATCTACCATCAAAGAAGCCTTTAAAATGGCAGAGATTCTTCCCCATGCAAACAGGAGAGGGCATCCAAAACCTTCTCCCCAGGGTGGAAAAGGACTGACCACATAAGAACCAGGCAGAGGCCAGGACCCTAACACAGTGGTTCTCACAGCTGAGCTGTATCAGTCACCTGGAGGGCAGGTTAGAACACAGACATGCCAGCCCGAGCCCCACAGTTTCTGATTCAGTAGGTCTGAGGAGGGCCAGAGAGTTCCCAGGGATGCTAGTACTGCTGGCTGGACACCTCTCTTTGAGAACCTCTGCCTTAGAGGATATTCCCAAACTTTAGGTATTGCGTTTATTTTTAAAAGCGAGAAAGAGAAGGGGAGGGAGTGTGTCTGGTGTTACTAGGCAACCATTAACTAAAAGGGATGGGAGCCGGGTTCTGGGAAGGACAGCAGGCGCTATGACGTGACCTCAGACTGGACAGAAGGCTGTGACTAGCTTTATTGGCATCTCTCTAGAGACATAAGTCGGCTTCACTGCCAAGTTGCCTAAGGTGTTCAGCAGGACTACTTGAAGGCCTGGCAGCTGCCTAAGGAGAGCCTGTCTCCCAGCAGGGCCTTCTGCTCCTTGCTCCAGAGGGCTTTGAGTTTGCGGTAGTACACTTTGCAGCTGAAGCCCTCCCTGAAGCCCCTCCTGATGTGGCTCTTGAGGAAGTCCAGGGTGGGGTACATGCGGCAGCAGGCCACGCACTTGTAGCCATTCTGCTGTGCTGAGTGCCACCTGGAAGCCATTAGGATGTCCTGGGATGTGATGGAGTCCAGGCCATGTCTGAATTTCTTGGTGACTTCTCGGGGGCAAGTGTTCTCTGTGGAGGAAGAGGACGAACAGTTGCTCTCAGCCATGTCCTCAGAAAGGCCGTGGTCCCACTTGCCCTCATCCTGCTGCTCCTCTGGGAAGTTGTAGGCCTCCAGGTGGCGCTCTCTGTCTGCACACACGAAGTAGCTGTAGGGGGAGAACCAGGGCCTGTAGATGATGCAGTTCCGCCTCAGCTGCTCCCCGTGCTGGCTGTCCCCGAAGCTGTAGTCTGCAAAGGAAAGGACCATGTCTGAAAGCAGACTGGGGGCAGGGGAGCCAAGGATGCCAGCAGAAAGTCAAGAAGCAGACATCAGGCATGACCTCCGTTACTTCCACCCCACCAGGATTGCAGGTCTGAGAGCAGACGCAAGACTGGGGAGGGCAGCTCAGGGCATTCCTTCTTGCTGCATTCTTTTTCTATGGTACAAATGGCCGGCGGATTGTGGGGTGAGAGAGGCGGCTGCTTTTAGTTAGTAAGCCTTGGTATTTGTCAAGTCCTTCCTTTCCTGGAGACACCGTGTCCACTGAGTCCTCTCAGGATAGACGCAGGTGACCCAGCAGACAGACAGACCATCCGCCTCCCACAGTTCCTCTTTTCGCCGCCCATGGCAGTGACCCTTTTTTCAGCCTCACTGCCCATCCTGATCCCTCTACGGCCCTCTCAGCCAGAAGCTGCTCTTGCACAGGAGAGGGGAGGCAAGGCGAGAGCCCCAGGCCTGCGGTGTCTACCGAAGGAAGAAGGGCCAGAGAGGAGGATGCAGGTGACAAGCTGTACATGGGGCTCTGGCTTCCAGACACCTCATCTCCCTTAGGGAATCAGCCCCTGTTCATCCTTAGCTTCCCACACATTCCCACCCAGAGTCAGAGAAGGTCTCACCTGGTGAGAGCACTGTATTTTGCACCCCTTGCTGGACAGTGATGCTTTGGTACTGGGGTGGCAGGGCCTGCGCTGGGCTGGATGCCTCCGTGGGCACCGTTGTCTTTGCAATGTCTGCGTTACAGAATAAACACTCTGGTGAGCTAAGCAAGGATGAGATTCCACTTCTTGGGACTTCCCCCCCAACCAGGCACACCTAGAGGCTCATCCTCTGTACTTTAAGGCATCTCAAAGCTGAAACAGAACAGTGACCTCTCAAACTCAAGCAGCTAGAGCTATTCTGGATGACATCCTGAGGAATTCCGAATGGGGCCATTTCAGGCCTCAGAAAGATTCTCTGGAAAATGGGATTTATGATGTGGCCCAGACGACACATCTCTGCTTGGCCTGCCCCTCACCTGACCCTCCTGCATCTCATCACATGGATGACTTCACTCTGCATTGACAGTCTCCTGGGCATCCTGACACCCAGAGTCACCAGCTGCAGAGCAATGTTGCATGCCCCCTTTGAGGATTGTCCAGTTGAAACATCTCATACCCACAGTCAGGGCTCCCGTGGGCCATCACTGCATGGCACACCCTGGAGTAGCTGCTAACACTTGGACAAAAAGCTGACCTGCCTCAAATCCCAGAAAAGCAGCTGTGTTCAGTTTGGGGGATAAATTTATAGATGTCATGTATGTAGACAGATGGATGCTTAGGAGGCCACCTCCACCAGGTGGTATGTCTCCATTTGACTGTTCGCCTGGGGATTTTTTTTTTTTTTTTTTTTTTTTTTTTTTGAGATGGAGTTTCGCTCTCGTTACCCAGGCTGGAGCGCAATGGTGTGATCTCGGCTCACCACAACCTCCGCATCCTGGGTTCAGGCAATTCTCCTGCCTCAGCCTCCTGAGTAGCTGGGATTATAGGCACACGCCACCATGCCCAGCTAATTTTTTATATTTTTAGTAGAGACGGGGTTTCACCATGTTGGCAAGGTTGTTCTCGATCTCTTGACCTCGTGATCCACCCACCTCGGCTTCCCAAAGTGCTAGGATTACAGGCTTGAGCCACCGCGCCCAGCCTCCCCTGGGGATCTTGTTAATAGCACGGGTACTGATTCAGTGGGTCTGGGGTGGGAGCCTGAGATCCTGCATTTCTAACAAGCTCCCAGACAATGCAGACGTTGTAGGTCTGAGACCGTATTTTGAACAGGGAGTCCTCAGGGTGTCCACCCTCATTCCATGATGTGCTCATCAGTTTACCCTGCCGCTTAGACTTCTCATGGTTTGCTACTCCAAATCCTCTCCAAGATTGTCAAAACAGAGCTAAAACTAGTTTCTACTCTATGTAGACATACTGCCACCTCGAGATTCCATGCACTCTAGGGGGAAAAACTTGATGATAACTGGAGGCTGAGGCAGAAGAATTGCTTGAACCCAGGAGGCAGAGGTTGCAGTGAACTGAGATTGCATTGTTTCACTCCAGCCTGGGTAACAGGAGCGAAACTCCATCTCAAAAAACAAAACAAAACAAAACAAAACAAAAAACAAAAAACAACGTTTCCCCCTTTCTTTCCTTACTAAGAATGAATATACAGCAGGAACTACTTACCACAAATGCAGCATTTTGAAAAGTTATTTTCTCCCCATATGTAATTTGACTTTCTCACTAAATCTTGGTCCTATAACATGATCTGGTAGAGTACTCAATTATAAGCTTCAAAAAACCCCCACATCTTTGTGGCCCTGGTGGCACCAGAATTTACCTGACAGGCTGGTGGCACGAGAGGACATAATGTTGGGAAAGGCACTCAGGGCAGAGGAAGAGATTTGAGGTCCAGAGATGCTGAGGAGTGAGAAGTTCTCCATGTTCTGACCACTGCAGGGTACAGAGATCACACACCTGCTCTGGAGAGGCTGGCTGGGTTGTCCAGACGATAAACATTCTGAGCGCAGTTGATGTCACAAGGCACATGATTCCACTTCCCAACTAGGTGACCTTTGAAAGATGAGTGGAGGCTACTGCAAGCAAGATTAAAATGTGTAAAGATTGTTTGTAACTTGCCATTTACCAGTGGCAAGCCCTGATTGAGAATACCCAGAGAGAAGGAATAATACAGTAAACATATTGTAGAGGCGCTGTCTGTCCCTTCTATCTTTATTTTCATCACTTTTCTGTGTTGACACTGTCTACCCCAACCCCTCCAGCCCTGGAAACCTCTGTCCTCCCTGAATACTCTTCCTTTTCTTCTCCTTTATCAACCTAATTTCTGTCAGCAAATATATTTGTTTTGGTTTAGTTTTTTAAGGTTTATATATTTTTTCACATTTTCTTCAGAAATTCAAATTCATAAAAGTTGCAGTAAGAGGCTGGGGGCAGTGGCTCAGGCCTGTGATTCCAGCACTTTGGGTGGCCAAGGCAGGCGGATCATTTGAGGTCAGGAGTTCAAGACCAGCTGGACCGACTTGGTGAAACGCCCATCTCTACTCAAAATATAAAAATTACCCGGGCATGGTGGTAGGCACCTGTAATCTCAGCTACTCAGGAGGCTGAGGCAGGAGAATCGCTTGAACCCAAGAGACAGGTTGCAGTGAGCCAAGGTCACGCCACTGCACTGCAGCCTCAGTGACAGAGTGAGACTCCGTCTCCAAAGTTGCAAAAATAAAATCAATACAAAGAACACCCGTATGCCCTGTATGCAAATTTTCCTATTAACCTTGGATCCCATTTGCTTTATCAGTTCCCTTCCCCCTACTCCCTGCCCTATGTGTGTGTGTATACTTAATTTTTTCTCTGACTATTTGAAGGTAAGTCATAAGCACTATGTCCTTTTACACCTAAGTACTTCTATGTGCATTTCTTTTTTTTTTTTTTTTTTTTTTTTTTTTTTTTTTTTTGAGACAGAGTTTCACTCTTGTTACCCAGGCTGGAGTACAATGGCGCGATCTCGGCTCACCGCAACCTCCACCTCCTGGGTTCAGGCAATTCTCCTGCCTCAGCCTCCTGAGTAGCTGGGATTACAGGCACACGCCACCATGCCCAGTTAATTTTTTGTATTTTTAGTAGAGACAGGGTTTCACCATGCTGACCAGGATGGTCTCTATCTCTTGACCTTGTGATCCATCTGCCTCGGCCTCCCAAAGTGCTGGGATTACAGGCTTGAGCCACGGCGCCCGGCCCTATGTGCATTTCTTAAGAATAAAGACCAAATATTATTTTCAGTGGTTGGTGCTCTTTTTAGCAAGTGACTAAAACACAAATGAGTGGCTTACTCAATACTGTTTTGCTCGTTGTTTAAGTCAGTTTGATGGGGAGACTCTGGGACTCCAGAGAAGCAAGGTCACCTCTCTGTTTCGTTTGTCCTATAACAACCTTGTGCACTGGCAAGGTGTGGAATAAGGTGAAGATGACTGTGACAGTTGGAAGCTAAGCTGAAGGTGCCCCTTTCTAGATTATCACAACATGTCAACTAGATACAGAAAAGGGCTGCGGATCTAAATGGCAGGTATGTTTATGCTGCATGGGAGCTCTGGCCCGCTCTGGAAATAGTGATGAGCTTCTTTTGCAGTGGTGTTGAGCATGCATGAGTGGAGTGTGAGTTAGCTTCTGCATATGAGAGCCCAGAGTTGTCTTCCTGTGTGTATTTACTCACAGTACTGGAACAGTCGGCCGACAATGGGGAGAGCATGATTCCCCTCATGTTCCTCCCCCATGGCCTGGTTTGGAACATTAGGATGTGTTGGAAAGTAAATTGAAGCCTCATACTTTGGCAATTTGGGGGGCATCTGCAATTTTATTTTAGCCATTATGGTGTAGAGAAAGCTTGAGAGTATGGGCATCGGCTTATGTGACTTCTAATCCCCCTCTGCCATGAGCTACCTGTGTGACATTGTTCAAACCTCTCTGCCACTTGGTTTTCCCATATTATCACTTTAGACTAAGTTGGAGTGGACACACGTCTTCCTGGCTAAAGCCCAGTGATTTACATGTGGACAGTAGCATCCCTGTGAGTGACACACACAGGACCCCCAGGACTTAGAACTGCATTCTGTCTTAACCCATCACATTTCTCCCACTGCCAACTTCAGACTCTCCCACTGGAACCTCAAATCTAATGTAAAGGGGGCTCAAAATACTGGCGGGAAATATGGGAGGTGGAGTCTCTCAGTGCCTGTGTAGAGTTTAAAATATGACCCTGTTTTGATTTAGTCACTGATAAGCTTGTGGGAGCCTGGTGGTTCAGGGTGCACACCACTCCTCATAGCAGGGCCCTTGTCTTGCATGCTATGTCCTCCCGAGGTATGCTGCTGCTGGTGGCCCAGGCAGGAGGTGACACTCTCAAAGCGATTGGTCACTACGTAAAATGTGTCTTTCTCTTGTTTGTTTCCCACCTGCTTTCTGAGCTCCTTTCTCGGACAGGTAAGATATCCTATTTTTTGTGGATGACTTACATCCCCAGATGCCCTCCTCTGCTTGAGTTGTATGCATGTTGGGGGCGGGGGCTGTTGGGAGGGTCGCCTGGCTGGGGTGCAGTCATCTCTCCTCCATTGCCATTATTTGCTGAACCACCAAGCGTCTAGTCCAAAGGCAAGAGGGACAATGTGTGGGGGTCATTAGAGCCATCATCAAGAAAGGGACCCATTGCACATCCTCAGATATGGGGATAAAGTGACCCCCAGCCAGAGCCCCACTTCCACTTTCACCAGTTCTCCTGGTCTAACCTCAAGAGCCCCTGAAGACCACTACCATAGAGGAGGTTTTGAGTGGCTTTTATAAACGGAGAAAGACTTGTGAGCAGTTTCCCTACAATGCCAGCCCATCACGCACATTTTAAGAATTCATAGAAAAGTCAAATTTAGTTGAACAAACTTATTAAATGGCTACTAAAGGCTCTATCATATAAGACCCTAAGCTAGGCATTGTGGAAGATGAAGAAACACTTCAGATGCTGTGGCCTCTCAAGGAGCTTACCATTTTAAGACAAGGTGTATTTACTGGAAAGATTTAGACAAGTGTAAAGGGAGTGCATGATAGGTTATCTTTCAATTACTTGAGAATTCAGTGCATTTTATAGACTATGTTATGAAGGATAGAGAGCAAAAAATACAGGAAATCCAAAATGGTGCATAATCCAGAGTTACGTTTGTTACTAAGAGTCTTTTAAAAATAATAGCTCATAATTTACGAATCACCTTGGCAGGTGTTTTTGGTGCTGGCCTTTTTAAAAACGAATATGTCTGCTCCAAAAATTCACTTTAAACCAGTAAGGAAGCCAGCAAGGAAATGTCTGATTTGGGAAGTGGTGGCAATTTGCCTTCCCCAAGCATTTTGTATGGTTTCATTATGGTCTATATACTTTCTGGTTTGGGAGAATATAGTTAAATGGTTTGGTTTCCAAATCTTCTTTGCTAGTTTGCGATGACGTGATTAAAGAAAATAAGAACGATGTGGGACCTGACAGGCAAATTGTGCCAAATTGGATGATGTGGCAAGATACGCACTTAGGAGAATCATCAGGAGTTGACCCTGCTTGCTGTGGAGCAGGCTGGAAGCTTCTACTAGAGTGGTGGGTCTATCTGGAGCCCAGCCAGCTCAGGTCCTGTGTCCAAGGGATCCTGTCATAGTGTTCTCTGGCCTGTCCTCACCTTGCAGTGGTGAAGATCACAGGGCTCATCTGCAGAGAGCAGTCTTCGCTCCTCTTCCCACAGCTTTTCCTCCCTGCCACCCAAAGGCCCTTAGAATGTGGCGTATCTAGGTAGTTGGCCTAGCAAGGATAGAGCCACTGAAACCACAAAAAAGGTTGCCACCGGCCCAGGATGCAGCAGCACGGGGCAGAGAGAACTGCTTTACACAAAAATTCAACAGAAGAAAAACCACCCTAACCCCAGTTACTCTCAGAAGAGGCTCAGTGAGAATAGACACTTAGCAGAGGTGTTGACAAGGAAAGGAGCCTAGTGATCAAATGATCCGGTAATCGCCTTCCCTCAGACTGACAACTTATCTGGGGTAGTTGTTATAGACAGAAACCTTGATCCAGGTTCCAAGGCCTCAGAGTAGGTCTGGCTGCCTGATGACTGAGCTGGATTTCCAGATAGGGAGAAGATGCCCAAGTGTGAGCGTGTGGACAGCATGGCTTAGAGCCTGGCGCTCCAGTCATTTCGGTAACAAACTTTGAAGCTACTATCTTGGCCACCACAGTTTTCTATCTACAAAATGGGTGTTGGTGATTCAAGATCTGTACTGAGCACCAGCTATGTGCCAAACCCAGGCTAGGCATTGAAGATACAAAGGTGAATGAGGCATGGCCTCCTTGCAAATCTTTATGACCTAACGGGTTTATACCCAGCTCTTTGAGTTCATTTTTCAAGCCAAAGAGGATCCCTACAAGAAGGACCATGTACCAGACATATATAGGCAGCTATTCCATGATCCAAAGCAGGGCAGAGCTGTGGACAGAACCCTGAGCTGTGGGTTAGAAGGCCTGAGTTCCAGTTCCAGCCCTGCTAGTATTTAGCTGTGTGACCTCAGGCACTCCCTGCATTACGCGGAGTCCCGCTTGCTTCATTTATAGGTAGATATCCTTCCATGCAGCACCTCCCCAGGGGGTTGTAAGGATTAAGTGAGCTGATGTTCATTAGGATCCTCGTGCTTCACTGGCACCGATTACCTATCCATTTGGTAGGTATGGATTCTGAACCACCGCTTAGCATCTCTGCAAGAGCTGGCCCACTTGCTCAAGTCCTACCTCTGTAGACCTGAGGAGGGGCTGCCCCATTTTTCGTGGAGAATATGTGCTGTACTCGTGTCCTTCAGTAGGGAGCATCTAACACCAAGCCTCATCCATGCCGTCCCTCCACCAGCTTCCAGCCCTCTGAGAGCTCAGTACGTACCGAGGGCGATATCAAAACGGCAGGTTTCATTGCTTCATCCTCATGTTTTCTTTACTTCAAAGGGCCTGGTGATTCCAAGGTAAAGGGGCCAAGCCATGAGTCAAGGAGGCAGGCTTAAAGGGACAATTTTATTTCTTTATGGCTAGCATTAGTCTGATTAACGTGGGTGGGGCAGAGCTAGAATTTCTAGTTTTTCTGCCATCTGCAGTGGAAAGTTCAAGAGTGTCTTTGCTGGCTCTTTCTTGAATATTTCCAAAGCCTTGGAAGGTTCTAAGTTTTGGTTCTAAGTTTCCTTTGCATAAGGAAAGCTGAATGATAGGGCACAGGTCCTGCTCCCCTTTTCTCATCGTGTCTGTCTGTCCCCTCTTTGTTCATAGTTGACCACGGCATGTTTGAGAATTTGAACACAGCCCTCACTCCAAAGCTCCAGGCCAGCCGCTCCTTCCCCCACCTGTCCAAGCCCATGGCCCCCAGCTCTGCCCCTCTGGGCTCTGCTGAGCCTGTGGGGGCGGGACTCTGGGTGGGCAGCAGCCAGCATCTCAAGAACCTGGGCAAAGCCATGGGGGCCAAAGTGAATGACTTCCTGCGGAGAAAGGAGCCCTCCAGCCTGGGCAGTGTGGGCGTGACGGAGATCAACAAGACCGCAGGAGCGCAGCTGGCCAGCGGGGCTGACGCGGCTCCAGGGGCCTGGCTGGAGGATGAAAGGTAAACCCCTCACCTGCCAAATACTCATGCCCTCTGTGGACCCACTTGAAAAGGTGTAGGGACAAACTATAGTGTCTCCACAGGACAACAGCCCCGAGGAAGGGGTGTGAGATTGTCCTGTACAGAAAAGCTGCAGGATCAGGCCACACTCGGGAGCTGGCTTCCCCTTCCACAGACACAGCTGAAGGTTGCTGAGTGCCCACCATGTCCTCAGCCCTGTGCTGTGGAAGGTTACTGAGTACTCACCATGTCCTCAGCTCTGTGCAGCTGAAGGTTGCTGAGTGCCCACCATGTCCTCAGCCTTGTGCTGTGGAAGGTTATTGAGTACTCACCATGTCCTCAGCCCTGTGCAGCTGAAGGTTGCTGAGTACTCACCATGTCCTCAGCTCTGTGCAGCTGAAGGTTGCTGAGTACTCACTATGTCCTCAACTCTGTGCTGTGGAAGGTTGCTGAGTACTCACCATGTCCTCAGCTCTGTGCAGCTGAAGGTTGCTGAGTGCCCACCATGTCCTCAGCTCCGTGCAGCTGAAGGTTGCTGAGTGCTCACCACGTCCTCAGGACTGTGCAGCTGAAGGTTGCTGAGTACCCACCATGTCCTCAGCTCTGTGCTACTGAAGGTTGTTGAATACCCACCACGTCCTCAGCTCTGTGCCACATGCTTCGGTTGCATCATTTTTTCTAGCCCTCCCAGCAGCCCTGGGAGGTAGATGATATTTCCATCCTGCAGATACCTCATTTTCAGACAGGTAAAGTAAATAGCTTGAGGTCCCAAAGTTAGTACTTGGCACAGCTGGATTTGAACCCAAGTATTGCCCAGAAGTTCTCCAGGTAGATTCTGATGCCCGGCCATAGCTGAGAACTGCTGCCCTAGACTGTTGCTTGTGGAGACACCTGAGCCTGTCAGAGCCCACAGGGGCAGGGCAGGAGAAGGCCCCTGTAGCAGCCCTCCTGTTCTTCCTCCTCCTACCAACAGACCCTTTCCAGGCCTTGTTTTAAACACCTGTGCATCTGAGGCGGGAACGCCCTCCGCAGGCCTTATTGCATGGGTTCTGATTTGACAAAGTTCACCAGTGGTCTTTATCCTGTCTTCCAGAGGCCAGTATTTTGTGTTGCTCTGAGCACTGAGTGAGCATGGACCAGGCCAAAAGTTGCTGTTGTGCTGAAGTTGCTAAAACCTGCATGCCAAACCAAGAACTAGACCCAAGGAGTAGAGCACTCATTAGCAGGGGTGGGTTGAAGGTGCAGTTGCAGTTGAAGAGGAAGGAAGGTGGACTGGTGGCTTGTTGTCCTTAAGCTGTGTGTGTTTGTTGTCATTAACCTTACAGGTCAGTCCTGCAAGAAGCATTTCCTCGACTGGATCCTCCACCCCCCATAACCAGAAAGCGAACCCCTCGGGCCCTGAAGACCACCCAGGACATGCTGATTTCATCACAGCCTGTCCTCAGCAGTCTGGAGTACGGGACAGAGCCATCACCTGGGCAGGCCCAGGACTCCGCTCCCACTGCCCTGCCTGACGTCCCAGCAGACGCTTCACAGTCAGAGGCCGCCATGGAAAGAGAAGAGAGAGGCGAAGTTCTGCCCAATGGAGAGGTTTCCCTGTCAGTACCTGACCTCATCCACAAGGATGGCCAGGACGAATCCAAGCTAAAGATGACGGAGTGCAGAAGGGCCTCCTCCCCCAGCCTCATCGAGAGGAACGGTCTCAAACTCAGCTTGAGCCCCATCAGCCTGGCAGAGTCCTGGGAGGGCAGCCCCCCTCCTCAGGCGCGGACCTCCAGCCTCGACAATGAAGGTCCTCACCCAGACCTGCTGTCCTTCGAATAGAGCCTCCGCTCTTCCCCACCGAGCACCACCCTTGTCTTCCTGTCGTCACCTCCACTGTGCACACTGGCCCTAGCCCCAGCTCCGCTGTGCCCTTCGTCTGCCTCGTATGAGGCACCAGCAGACAGCCAATGCTCCACCATGGGATTTTGCAGGGCTGGAAGTCCTTGAGTAGTGCTAGTTAAAGAGTCTATCTGCAGAACGGCTAAAGGACTCGATGTCGTCTTGAGCCTAGTTTTCTGCAACCTCCTCTGGATGGGCTGCGGCCATTGGACACTGGAGCTCCTCCACTCTTGAGTTTGTCCTGGCTTCTCAGTGAACTTCAGGGCCACCAGCCCAGGATGATGGATCTTGTAGGAATTCTCTTTGCCTGTCCCCCACATTTCACCTCCTCCCCTGCTATTCTCCCTCCCACAACCCGGTCCCTTCTCTCTCCTCCCTGGCGGGTCCAAGGCCCCTGGCTTCAATGGGAGCAAGGCTGGGTGAGAAATGATGGGTTTGGCTTGATGATGGGCCCTGGCCTAGAAAGCCACACACCCAGACCACAGCCCAGCCATGGCTCCTCTTGGTCCCAAGACAGCACAGACCCCTGGTTGCCATGTTTGCTCTGCCCCTGGGATGGAGGCCAGAAGAGATGCTTACCAGGCCTGAGACCTTGAGAGTTCACCCAAGGCTTGAACGCTGCTACCACGGGTTCCCAAGGTTTCCCCCGATCTGGTCAGATGTTGAATACAAAATGTGGGCATTCTTCACGGAAGGAAAGATCAGGCTTCCCTTGCTATGTGTGTGAAGACAGAGCCAGGCCCCAGCAGATGCAGCCGAGCACACTCTGATTTTGTTTTGTGGGGAGGGCTCAGGAACTTGGGGGTGGTTTTGGCATTCAGGGCTGGTGCTAAAAATCCAGAGCAGAAGCAGGGAGAAGGGAGTGGAGACGAGACAGAGAAGAGTGATCACCAGGGATCAGAACAGCTTTTCAGGGGCCACCTTGCAACCTCAGATGATGCCGTTTCAGGCCCTGGGCCTGCTGTGAGAGCCAGAGTGAAGCACATGCAAGATTGGCATGTGAGAAGAACATGGGGGCGGCGGGGGGGACCACTTTCAATTAAGTGGAAGTGCTTTGTGCTTGTGCTGAAGTTGCCTGGGCCTCCTGCAGCCCTGGACCTCACAGAAGCGGCCCCAGCCTGCCCTTCCCTGCCTGCCCTTCCCTGCCTTTCTTTTATGCTGATGCTAGTGGGCTTTTTTCCTGCTTTCAGGATCTGTGTAAGGGACGGACCGGGTTCATCCAACCTTAACTGGTTCCTGCCCTCCCACCTGGATTTACCCACTTTTGTGTTCCTGTCTCCCACCAGGGGTCCTATTATGCTGTCCTCCTGTGGCCAGCAGACCCTGTAAGGGGGTGATCCCAATCCCGGGGGTCTTTGCATCCCTTTTCTTGAACGAGGTGTCTGGTTCCCTGGGAGAAGGCTGGGAATGGCACATCCAGCCAGGGCAGGTGGTACGGCATCCTCCTTCTGGGGTTCCTGTGGCCTCTCCTGTTCCATTCATTCTTTGGCTTCCCACCCATAAGCTCTGGGACATCCAGGGCTTGCTTCCAAGCTCTTCTTACCTCCAAGCTTCCACTCCCCTTCCCACCACCACTGCCATATAAAATGCCCATGCTAACTCCTACAGAACGAGTAGCCTCAGCAGGATCGCTAGGATGTGGGTGTCTTCCTGCATTCTTGCTTCTGCATCTGTGTGGCCTTGCCACAGCCCTCCCACCACTTGCCTTCCATTGCCTTCCTTCTCCCAGAAAGCCAGACTTCACCACGTGCTCACCACAAGCTGTCTCCGCTCCTTCGTGAGGGTCCCTGCAGGGGGGCACCTGCAGGCCCTGGTGGAGTAAGCAGGGCTTATGTAAACATTCTTTCTCCGAGGATGCGATATCTGACCCTGAAGTCAGAGAAGGTCTCAGGACTAGCATTCGGGGTCCTGTGATTTTCCCAGAATGGTGCGCGGTATCACACAAAACATCAGAGCTGAGGATAGCGATGGAGTCCCTAAACACATCCTGGAAGCAAGCCACTTCATCTGAGCTTCCAATACCAGGAGCGTGGTTTGTGCTTTGATGGGAAACTTAGAAAGCCCCTGCTCTCTGGGGCTTCTCCTCTTCTAGAGCCCAGGGTGGCTCTGGCCCAGTTATATAGCAGCCATGGGTTCAGGGATTGCAGGTGCAGCCTTTCTTAAGTACCCCGCCTCCACTTTAAAGCCCAGCTGCTGCTGAAGTCCAGACTCTTAGACCCAGGATGAGCAAAAGGATCCCACCAGGACGTCCAGGACCATTGCCAGGGTGACCCCAGAGTTCTTCAGACTTATGTCTGATACTGAATACAGCACCACGGGACCCTGCTCCAATCTAACTGCCTACAACCCACCCGTCTGCCTGCTGCAGAAGTGATGCTGCTACCTTGGGAGGCTCTCTGAGACTGGGTTTCTGGTCTTAGATGCTGCAGCTAGTACCTGGTGCTAGGGACTAGGTGCTCCCCAAAGCTCAGCAGGATGAGTAGCTACTACTCATTCTGCAGAGGGCTTGGCTCAGACCAGGTCTTCCATCCAAAGCCTCATCTGGTTTCCACATCCATCTCAACAGTCTGGCCTTCCTGTGACTGAAGCCTGGCGGCCACGCCCCCACTAATCCCACACAGCGAGTCCAGCTTCTCTGGGAGCTCGGCCCTCAGTTAGCCCCGTCCATGAGAGGGCAGAGTAATGAGGAGGAGTAAAGGACCTGTCTTCTATGTTCACCTAAGGAAGTTGGGACCACAGGGTCTTTTATCTCCTTGTTACTCCTCAGCGCCACAGTAACCCCCTACTCAGCACACAGCTTTATCCTGGTAGATTATCAGGCGAGCTTCCAGAACCTGGCAGGAGGCTGGTGTATCCCCCTGCACAGAGGGAAGTGTATCTGAATGCTGTGTATGTGGCTGATATGGAAGACACACGTGTATGCAACCCATCAGCTTTTGAAGAAGATTGGCTCCAGTTTGGAGGAGGAAGATTACAGATCTATTCTGAGTATTTTTTAGAGAGTTAATATTTATATTTTTAGAATTTTCTGGTAGAAGGAAATTGCACAATAAAACAACTTGGTTTGGTTTGCTGGCTCTGTCTGTTTTTTCTCCTGACTGATGGGAGTGGTTGGTTTCCTCGAGGCTGACTTGCTGGGTGGTGGGCATTGGCATTTTCCTTTGTAAGCCTGGAAAAGTGAGAAATGAGGGAGGTAGAAATGTGAGGAAGATGAGCACTACCGACACCTCCAGCCTGAATCCTTCGTGGGCAATGACTTCTGAGGATGTGTCATCCTTGGCTCCCTTGACTGGCCACTGTGACAGAGAACCTCTCCCAACCTGACCTATTGCTGTTTCAGGGGCACCATCATGATGTGCACAGGAAGGACCCTCCTTGGAAGGAAGTGGACATGGCCATCGGATCACCCTCTAGCCCACTCATTCTTTACCTGGGTCCACAGCCCTCTTTCACCAAGAAAAAGGTGGAGCTTTGCATTCGTGTGGGCACCTTCTTCTGGAGACAGACCAGAGCTCTCCGCTTCTCAAACAGAGTCATCAATAAATGTCAGTGATTTGGACTTACGTACTTCCTGGGAAATTGCCGCCAAGGGCCACCCTGGACAGGGACATTCTTGATGCGAGAAGGTGGCTCAGAGAAGAGCTGGCCTGGAGTCCCTTTGCCCCATTGCTGCCCCTAGGCCAGTGTCAGATCCAAGGACCCAGAGGACCCACACAGATGAGAATTGGCCAGGCCTTTATCCTCCTTAAAAGGAAGGAAGTGGGGAAGAAACAGGAAGGGAAGGAGGGGCTTGGTTCACAGAGGTCACGCACGTTTCCAAAGGGAAACATGGGACGTTTCTGTGCAGGCCTCATGTGCAGCTGTGACTGTGCCTGGGGTTGGATTCCACAGTTCCACCTGTAAGGGCTCCCTGGCTCCCTGTCAGAGGCGTCTCAGGCATGAGGCTAGGTCCCTAATGTTTTCTGCATCTTGTTGCATTCCCACACCTTGTTTCTCAGAGGAGGGGCAAGACGAGAACAGCTGGGCTCTCAAAGGTTGCTCGCTGTCTCTGGAGTGGGGTGTGTCCTGATTGTCCAGGGAAAGCAGGAAAAACACAACCAATCCACCACGTTCCACGCATGGGAAAAGGCATTGAAAATACTTAAAACAGCAACTTTTTTCTTTGTGAGTATGCTGCGGTGGCTTTTCAGACGCCCTCTCCCACTGAACAGCTTCAGAGCTGTTTCTGCAGTCGTTCAGGTGCGAAATGTGCTTTTAACATGCCTTTCTCTCCCACTATTATGCAAAGTCGTTATTTTCATCTAAGATCAAGTATAGACAGTTCTAGTGTAAAAAAAAGTTTCTGAGGAAATTTTAAGTGTAGAAATGGAAGTGCGTATGTCGTGTTTTTTCATGCTGTGCTCTATGCTGAGCCACAGTTCTAGAATCTGGGGGACAAAGATGCATTTATTGAGGCTACATATCCAAGCCCCTACCTGCCGGGCACTAAGGGCTATCTAGGGCACAGTGTTGACATTGGTGGAAAAGTGGCACGTGGTCCTCTTTCTCCATTCTGAATGGATGTGGACGCCATCATACCTGCCCTCCCGGGCGCTATGCAAACAGGGTATGTGATCAGGCTGTGAACGTGCAGTGGAATCACCAAAGTAGGACTCTGGTGAGGCAATCAATTTCAGCCGAGACAGTGCTCGTTTCCTCTGGACTAAATCTGCCGGTAGTAGTTGCTGAAGGAAGCACACTCACAGGCCACCAGAAAACCCACTTCATCCCTTACGTCTCTGCCCAAGCTGGCGGGGACCCCAGCTGGTATGCAGACTTAATGAAATTAGCTGACCCGGGAATGTACTCAGACGCTATCCTCATCTCAGAAAATTCCTGCTGGGCTGGTTTAATCTGCTCCCAGATTTCACAATCCCTTTGAGGTCAGTGAATCCTGGTAGTGTTCTAGAACTCTGTGCTTGGACTCCCTGTCCTCTCTCTTCTCCCCTCCCCACACTGTGGAGTTTCCCAGGCCAGCCTAGCTGTGGTGGCAAACTCAATGATGGCTTCTGTGAGATTTTGGCCCTCAGAGTGCCCTGGCCTTCAGTCGCCCAGTTCGCCGCTCGGGTTTGGGACATGCAGTCTGGAGCCTCCCACTGTGGCCCCTCTGTGAGTGGGAACAAGTAATTAAGTCTATATAGCTCTTGTAGCGAGACTCCTACCTCCCCCTTCGAAAGCTTCATCAATGCACATGGCATTTAATACCTTTCATCTCTCCCAAGGAAATCCCCTCTGGAAGCTTTAAGTTGTCCAGTGAAAGCATCTTCAAGCACATCTCCCCTCCAGGATGCCCCCTCCCTGCTACTGTTTGTACTGGGGACACAGGATGAAAGCCCGGAGTCCCCGACACTGACTTCCTCCTAATGAGAAAATTCCTCCACTTTCCGTCTCTAGGGACCAGCTCTCCTGAGACACAAATCCTTTGTGTCCAGCTTATCTCCAGCTGCTGCCATGATAAATACTCCAGCCCGAGGGAGCCTGGGGAAGCTACCCCGCAAAACAAATCACTTGGCTATTAACAACACAGATGAGGACCCAAGCTTGAGGAAACCTTTAAGGACCACCTCAGACTCCAGGCTGTATTCTCCCTCGTGCGAGTTGCCTGAGGAATCTGTTGGTTGTATAGAGCAGGGGAACATTGCCAATGTTTGTTCTTTAAAATTGACCAAAACAAAACAAAAAAACCCCAAAACAAAAAGCAACCTCCCAACAAACTGCAACTTTTTTCTTTTTCACCATGTTTAGCCAGCCAGCTGTTTCCAGCGCCATCTGCTTAGCCACCGCCTTCCTGAATCATCCCTCCATGTCAGCCGTCACCTGCTTTCTAGGCTTGTGTTTATTGTGGAATTCCTGTTGGCTTGGTCTGATGTTCAAGCACATCTGAGGGTTCAGCCCGCTGCAGGGGCTAACTCACAGCAGCTTAGAACAATCCCCCTGTGGTGCTCACAGGAGCGCTTTGGGTTGGTTCAGGCCTTCACGGGCAAGTCAAAGAGGCAGGAGAAAAGTGAACTGTCAGTCCTGGGAAGGCTTTGCAGCTTCAGCAAGACGCATGCCCCCTCTTTATCCTGAGCCTGCAATGGATGGGCCTCCTTGCTGGAAAGGAAAGCTCAGGACACGTGTGGACTGCTCCTGTTGTTTTTGCTTCTCACAATGTCCTGGTACCTGCTAAATTCTGTTGCAGCCAACCTCCCTTGCTCAACTTGAATCCTGGGTCTAATGTGTCAGGAAGTCTTTGCAGCTGACCTGGTAAGTACTCTTTAGACCTGGCCAGCGTGTGACATATCTAGGAGCTGGGCCTCCTGGAAAGGCCGTGTCAGCCATCTAGAAAGTGATTTCACGTGTAAGAAAGCTGGAGGGGAATGAGGGGGTAGGACCCTTGCCCATGCCTCTCCCTACCCCACCCCACCCCGTCAATCATCAGTCAGCAACTATGTAGGTGGCACATACTGTGACCAGGCCAGGAGACTTGCTGAGACGCATGTGGGGGAGGTGTCAGGTGAGTTCTTTGTGCTCTCGATTATCTGTGGCCACCTGCCTGCCTCGAGGTGACATCCGCCACTGCTGCTTCTCTGCTGCAGTTCCCCGGGAGCCTCAACCTGCTCCGAATTGCTTCCATGCCTGTGTTTAGGGTGGTCCATCTTCCTTTCCCTTTGCTTTGACTTTACCGGGCTATGTTAATTCATCCTTCCCATTTCCACTCAAGCATCCCTTCCTCCGAGGTGGCTTCCTGACACCACCCCATGCCTCCTCTGTGCTCCCATAGCATTCTATGAGTTCCTCCATCATGGCACTTGCCGTGTGCCATAGGAAGTGCTTCCTCCTCCTGTCTCTGTCCTACAGGTCCCTGAGCTCAGGGGCAGGTAAAGATGCTCGATAAAGATGCTCTTTGAATGGAACTAAACTCAGGAAACTTGCCGTTGGATTTGTGTGGAACAGACTAGATGGGCTCTGGGGTAGACCAGCAGGACCTCTTTCAGTCCCTCTTCCATACAGGCAGCCTCTGTATGTGGTCATCAACTCCGCAGAGAAGGATTGAAGGTGGCCATGGGCCAGTGTGAGGCTCATTTATCTGCAGCCGGAACCTTCATTAACTCGGTTCCTTGGACAGGTGCCACCTTGCCGTAGAGCTGGTAGAAGCAGGCACTTATATCCAGCATCACGCAAGAAGGGTTGTGCTTCTGTGCCAGGCCCCTGTCTACCTCTGGGAGCGGCTTACAGGGCTCTGAGTTCCAATTCTTCACATTCTACTTCACTGTGTTAGGCTTGACTATTAATTAGTGCTTTATCATTCTCTGAAGCTTCTAGATACCCCAGGAATTGTGTTAATCTATTTATACAAATGGTCTCATTTGTTTTTCTGATAGTGTTTTACTAAGCCCATTTTCCAGATATGGATGTTATTCCATTGTGCTTAAAGAGATTCACACACACACTGTCTCATGAATCCTGTCTTTTGTGAGGGAGGTATTTCAGCCTCATCTAAGGAGCAGGTAAACTGAGGCTGGGATGCTGACAAAGCCAACTTCCTGGGTCTTAGAGCTGAGAGGCAGAACGAGCTGGGAAGGCCTAGGTCTTCGGGCCTGAGAAACAGCCACCTGCCCCCACTGCACAGCTCTTCTCCGTCTCCATCACGCCAGTCTGATAAATAATTCCAGAAAACGTTCATGGCTCAGAAACATCTTTTTGAGTTAGATCTTCTCCAAGCTCAATACAATTTCATTAAACACTGTGTATGCATAAGGGATGGGAATTTAAAGACCCATTTCACAGTCCCCTCATTTTGCACAAGAGGAACCAACAGAGACTGCATTATTAACATGGTGACCTGGTCTCAGTGAAGCCCCACAGTAACTTTGTGTCGTGAGTCATTATCCTCATTTTCCAGATGAGGCTGACCAGAGGCTCAGGGAGTCTTAGCAATTTGCCCATAGTCACTCTGATCAGTAAGTGGCAAAGCTAACAATTTGAAAACATTCCTGAAAACATTCTTTCTTAAAGGTGTTGATAAGAGCCTACTCTAAATTGCAAGAATTTTACCCTGAAGTAGGAGTGGCAAGAGCACTTCTATTGCATCTCAGATTGCAAACTCAGGGAAGCCTGGCTTATACGCTAATCCTGTTATCGACACTGGAGATTAAGCATTCAGTGGGTAAGAGAGTATTCTTTGGAGACTATTTGCTAAAGAAATGCATCAGGTCTAACAGCTACCGTGGTACTCAGCAGTGCTAGAAAAGCAAAGAGAAAAGAAAAGAAAGAGAAGAATAAAGAAAGAGAAGAGAAGAGAAAGACAGGGAAAGGAGAGGATAGAAGAGGAAGGGAGGGGAGGGGAGGGGAGGGGAGGAGAGGAAAAAGGAAAGGAAAGGAAATGGGGGGAAGAAGGGAAAGAGAGAAAGAAGAGAGAAAGGAGAGGAAGAAAACCCCAGCAGTACTGGTTTTCTTGATGGCTGTCTGACCTCTTGTGGCTGGCATTGGGTATTGCAGTTTGTGGTAACTGGAAGGTTTTCATGACAAAACTAATAGCAATGTATGAGGTAAATATTATCTCCATTTTAGAGAGGCTTGTATTTTTCCTAAGATTATTTAACAAATATCACTTCTATATTTTAAAATAAAAGGAAGGGCAGTTCTTGATTAAAAATTCCAGTAGGAGGGAAAAAATAGAAGATGAAATCTTTGAAAAATGAGAATTCTTTCATTCATTCATTCTATTCATTTAAATAGTGATAAAAGTAAAGAAATATTAAAATCCTGAGAACAAAATGGCAAATAAAGTTTCACATTTGATAGAGAAGGAGAAAACTCACTGTTAGACACATTACAGTGAAATTTAAGATCATGAAGACAGGCCTCTTTCAACTTTTCAGAAAAAAAGGTCAGCTGTGAAGAAGGATCAGATTGACATTATACATCTCCGTAAGAAACCTACGTGTGAAATGCTAGTGACTTAATATGTCTTATATCACTGAAGGAAAATAAGTTTAAACCTGCAATTCTATATTTAGTTGAATTATTTAAATTAATCAAAAATTTTAAAAAGACTGCAAAATGTTTACGACTCAAAGACCATCTTTGATGAGAACACTGAAAATCTACTCTCTTAGCAAATTTCAAATATGCAAAATACTTTTGCAGAAAATATTCCAGCAAGAAGAGAAACTTGGGAGAGTGCTATGTGTTTGTAAATATACCAGGATAAGTAATTGACTCAGTAAAGTATACCATTACTTAAATGATAGAGGACCCAAAAGAGTAAATAACAATTAAAATTTTAGATAATATCAGAAAATCTAATGGGATTGGTGATGGTGACAGAAGAGAAATGAGAGAGAGTATGCTAAATTATAACTATTGATACATTTATAACATTATAGAGCAAAATAAAAATACAGGGCCTAGTAAGTTATGGGTAACCACTAAAACTTTTTTTTTTTTTTAATAGAGCTTTCAAGTTAACAGAGGTCAATTTGATCTATTCAATGGAAAGCAGAAAAGGAGAAAAAAAGAAAAAAATGAATACTAAATGGAAAGAATGGTATAAGATGGCAGAGATAAATTCCAATAGAACAAATTATAATAAGCATGTGTATTGAATTCACCAACCAAAAGAAAGAATCTTAAATTGGAGGAAAAAAAAATCCAGCAATATTGTGTCCACAGAAGGCAGAGATAAAAGGTGCAAAAAACTTGGAAATGAAAGGGCAGAAAATTATAAACTGGGAAAGTATGAATAAAAGTTGGGATAGCAATTTTAATATGATGTAAAATATAAATAAAGGCAAAACTAATAAGAGACAAGGAGAAATACTTTATAAAATAAAAGAAACAAATGAAGATAAAATAAAAATATATACACGTAAAAATATGAACTTAAAACAGCTAAAATAAGAATGGTAAAATGACAAAAATAGTTAATATACTATGATAATCAGAAAGCTAAACATTATTATACACAGAATTAAAATGAAAGATTTCTCTTTCTCTGATGCTGATAGATCAGATAGATAAAATATACAAATCTATAAAAATATTTGTTCTACATAATCTATAATCTTGAATACATCTGATTCAAGATATACATATGATTCTAGGGGAAGAGGTGAAGAGAATGAGTTTAAAATGAATACAAAGAGCAATTCAAATAGATGAAATATTCACAGCATGTTCACATATACCGGGTCAGCAAGGAAACCTCAGAAACTGAAGTCAAGCTGTTATTTAATCTTAACATGATACAGTCTGAAATCTATACTAAAATAACTAAAAATGTATGTTTGAAAACAGTTACAAACTTCTAAACAGTTTTTGGATGGAAGAAGATAACTTTTATAAGAATTAAAAGTACTTTGACCTGAACAGCAATAAACACTATTTGTGTTAAAATTTATGGGATACAGCTAAAATAGTACTTTGAGTTAAATTCACAACTTTAACTATATTTATTAGAAAATAATAAGTATTGACATTGGGCACATCCTGTTGGTAAATAAATAAAATAATAATAACAAGTATTGAAAACAAGTCAGATAAGCCCTCCTGAAATGAAGTTGGAAATCAAACAGAGAATAGCAATTTTAAAACAGTAACAAAAAAGATTAACAAAACCAAAAGCTGGCTTTGAAAAGACTAACAAGATAGATAAAATCTATAAATATAAAAGAGTAAGATCCAAATAGGACACAGAGTGCGGAAGGAGATGTGGCTATAGTCACAAGAAATCACTAAAATAATACAAGAATACTATGAACTATCTGCCCATAATTGTGAAAACAGACAAAATCAATACATTTCTGGAAAAACAAAAAATGTCAAAATTGGCAAAATATTTTAACAAATCAATAAGTATTAATATTAACACAGTAATAAAAAATGCCCCCCACTCCACTCCACTAGAGCCTCAAACTCAGTTTTATAAGAAAGTACCGTACTAAAAAATGTCAAGGAACAGATAAGTTTATTTTTATTTTTGTTTCTTTTTTGATACAGGGTCTCTGCCACCCAGGCTGAAGTGCCCTGGCACCATCTTGGGTCACTGCAACCTCTACCTCCTGGGTTCAAGTGATTCTCTCACTTCATCCTCCTGAGTAGCTGGGATTACAGGTGTGTGCCACCACACCTGGCTATGTTTTTGTATTTTTGTAGAGATGGGGGTTTCACCATGTTGGCCAGGCTGATCTCAAACTGCTGACCTCAAGTGATCCCCCGACCTCAGCCTCCCAAAGTGCTTGGATTACAGGCATGAACCGCCGCACCCAGCCTGGGACAAATAACCTTTACCTTAAAAAGTTGTTGCAGAAAATATTAAAAAGAGAAAGACTTTTCTTCACCTTACATGAACAGTATAACCATGATTCAGTATATTATAGTCTTATTTGGTTTATGGGTTTTAATGCAAAAATCTTAAATGAAATAATAACTTACCAAATCCCACAGTTTATGAAAAATAATATAATATGATCAAGTTAAACAAAGCAAGGATGATATGATAATCAACAATTTTATTAACTTCATAACTCACCTTTATAATGGAGTGAAGACAAAAGGAATGTGACTGTCTCAATAGATGCAGAAAAAAATCACAATAAATGTCAAAACATTTCTAGTAAAAATTATAAAATTGCCTTTAATAAGGTTACAAGAAGGCATCATCCTTAAATAATTTCTAAGCATTCCCTGTAATACTGGAAACAGCATGAGAATACTCACTATCATGACTATGGACTGTTTAATATACACAGGGGCCTAACCAATGGGTAAACACAAAAAATAAATGAGCATAGATATTGAAAAGAAAGAGAATAAAATATTATTTACAGCTGACAAAAGTCATTTACACAGAAAGCACAATAGAATCAACAGATAAACTAGTAGATCTAATGAGAGGGTCAACATTTCACTACCACCATAGCCTATTAGAAAAGTAATAAAACATAAGACAGCATTTACAGCAACTAAAAATAATTAGGAATTGATCTAACAGAATATACAAGGCTTCGGTCTTGAAAATTTATGACTCCCTGAAAGGGCAAAATAAGATGACCCAAGAAAATGGATGTGGCATGTTTATGCATGGGAGAAATCACAAGAACGTCAGTTCTCTCCTATTTATAAATTTGTTGCAAATTCGTTCAAAATTCCAAAATGAGGTTTTGAGCAATTTCATGCATTTATTATAAAATGTATATGGAGGAATCAAGGTCCATGAATACCTAAGTCAGTTTTGAAAAGTAAAAGAGGGCATTTGTCCTGCCTACTAGACACATGTAGGAGTAGGAGCCGTGACTTGCCATGACCCCAAAGCTCACAATGGTCCGTACTCTGGGACTCCAGCCACAATGTCTGTTCATATTACCTGTAAGTCTAGAGCTCCTCTCTTTAAAAACTCTGACGCTAAGTCCAATGGGGTGAAATGAATTACTACAATTTGATGCTGGGTAAGAGAAAGGGCATAGAATTTGGTACATTTCAAACTAACCAGGTCCTAATTCACATTTTGAACAAGCAGAAAAATTCAGCAAATCAATTTCAATAAACCTTAGAAACCAATTCAACAAACCCCCCTCAGCAATGTGCTTCCAGTCAATTTCTCTAAACCGGGCACAGCTCTGAGCAGCACAAATTTCTACACTGTAGAGGACACAAGGGAGACCCAACCATGCTTTCGTGGCACGTAGAACCTAGTGGGGAACAGAAATCACACATAGAATATCTTAGAAATCTCCATCTATATCACTGTACAGAACCATATTCATGCTGTTGAAATGGTTGATGCATAAGTAGAATTGAGCAAAATCATGGAGAAAGTGTGGCCAGGGCAATGCTCACCAGCTGGTTTAAGGTTAGAAGGAAGAACCAGGAAGGGAGTAGCCCAGGCTGGAGGGAGAAGGGTGCACATTTGTGTCCAGCAGGTACAGAGAACGTGCTGACCATAGGCATCTCCATCACTCCCGATCCCTCACCATCACCTGACACAAGCAGGCTCAACAGAGAGCCTGGGGCAGTGTCTATCATCCCACGAAACACATAGACAAAGAAACTAAGACCTAGAGGTGGGAAGAAACCTGTTCAAAGTCACACAGCCACAGGACTGGAGTTCAGGGCTTCAAACTCACAGGCAAGTGTGCCCTCTTCTGGATGAAGCTGCTCCTTTGACTGCATGGTCTGAAGGAGGGTGTCAGCCATGATGTAGGGTGATACTTTTAACAAGTCATCGGGAAAAGGTTCAAGCTGTCCCATTCCAAGAAAGAAGAGTGAAAATGGAGAGGGCTTTGAAATTGCTCTGGTGCATGTCTGGGAGGCAGGGATAGGGAGAGTGCCCTCTGATGCTGGTGAGCAGAACATCTTCAGGTACACGACCAAGAGAGTCTAATTGTCCACTAGAGTTTGGTGCTTTGGACCTATGCCTGCAGAAGTGGTCACCAGTGAGACCTGTCACCCATCTCTTCAACTTGCTTTGTCCAGCAGCCTTAACTTGAAGGCAAGACATCCACATAATCACTGTTACTGTTCTTTGGAGAGAAAAAAAGCAGAAGACCAGTCATAAGACCACACCCAGAAGTCATATCAAACAACCCCACTCAAAAGAAAGAAGACCCCTCCCCAGGCACAGAGCCCACTTGGTGCCACCTCCAAGTTATATCTTCAAAGGCTGGGGTACCACAGGGAGCTCTCCTAACAAAATAGGGGATCCCCCCCTTTTTTTTTTAGATGGAATTTCGCACTTGTTACCCAGGCTGGAGTGCAATGGCGCCATCTCGGCTCACCGCAACCTCCGCCTCCTGGGTTCAGGCAATTCTCCTGTCTCAGCCTCCCGAGTAGCTGAGATTACGGGCACGCGCCACCATGCCCAGCTAATTTTTTGTATTTTCAGTAGAGACGGGGTTTCACTATGTTGACCAGGATGGTCTCGATCTCTTGACCTCGTGATCCACCCGCCTCGGCCTCCCAAAGTGCTGGGATTACAGGTGTGAGCGCCCGGCCAGGGGATCCCTTTATAAGCCAAGCCTCCGAGCTTCCCGCACAGGTGTCTCCATTCACCAGCAAGACACCCGTGCTTCCCTTGAAGTAAGAACAGCTGAAGCTTGTTGTAAGGAAGCAAAGGGAAGGGGAAGAAGAGGGTGACGGGGAAGATTTCCTCTTCAGTAGCCGAGGATTTTGGAGCTCGCTGTGTCAGCACTGACCCGGCCTGGAAAGTTGGTAAGTCAGCACTGGCCCGGCGTGGAAAGATGGTAGAGGGGGATTCATGCCCAGTTCTTGGGGAAGATTTCCGAGGGTTCGTCTCTTGGGATTTGTGATTCTTTTCTCACTGTCGAGACAAATACTACCACCACCCCAGCTGGTCCCAGCAGCTCACCTGGGTTTGCCTAAGGGCTGCAGCACAGATACATTCCTGGGTTTCTAGCTCTGCCACATTTTATACTTTTTATTCTATAAATTTTGGGGGAAAGTAGCTGTGGGGCTACATTTCTAGAGCTGGACCTATAGAAAGTGATTTTTGTGTGTCCACGAGTACACACTGCCCTTCATGGGGATGGGGTGGGGGACAGAGAAATAATGGTAGGGGAGGAGGTTGTATTTTAATCATTGAAACAATATGCTTAGCCTTGCTGGGGAGATGAGAAGCCAGCTCTGGCAGCCTAAAGGGTGACTTTGCTGCGGACAGTGTAGAAAGGCATGGAGTGATTGCAGGCTTTCCGAGAACTCTCTGTCCTCTGCTCCCCGACCTAGGGAGGACATCTCATCTCATCCCATCACCTGCCACTGATAACCGCAGTCCCTTTCACTGAGAATATAACCACACATTCCAACATGGGAAAATAGGATTAAGCCCTAAGTGTCTCTGGAAGTCTGGGTTAAATTCAAACAACATTGCAAATGACAAATAATAAATTCTTTCCTGAGAGCAGATTTCAAGGGTGTGGGTAAGCAAGAATGACTGCTCGTGATACAATTTGATAGGCCTCGGCAGGGATTCTCTGTGCTCAGATTTACTGACCATCTCTTTTTCCGCCATGCCTTCATACCTTTAAAAATGTATCTGACATAATTTGACACCCAGCGCTTTATAAATGAATGCTTAGCAAATATTGGGCAAAATGTAACAGTATGAGCATTGGGGAGGAATTGAAGGGCTAAAGTGATTTTCTCATTTGAAAACCCGCTCATTTGCCCATTTATTCTCAAACTTGAATGGTCTGCGCAAGTTCACAGAATGAATTTGAAGTCAGCTGTCTGTCCAGGAACCGCCCTTGCTCTCCTGGCTGCAAATGTAGCCAGCCTTAGGGGATACCACTTCTCAACAAAATGGAAATTGCTCTTAGTAGGATGAAGCTTTTTAGAGAATGTCATAGAAAAGAACATTTATCTGTATTGAGTTTTACAAAGGAAGAAATTGGTGGAAATAGAATTAAGAATCCTTTCTGGCCCCCGTGTGAGGGATTTTACCATAAATGTTTCCAACTCCAATTTCGTTTCTCTCCATCTCAAGCTGAGGCTGGTTCTCTTTATTGGCTTTAAAAGGCTAACCACCAGCCCCTGATTTGGTTTTTCATATTTGGAGATCAGTTCCTTTAGGTTTGGAAAGACCTGTTTTGGAACATTTTCTGCAGCCTGCAAAAATACGAGAAAGAAGATTAGACATTATCATGTAATTGTGTGTAAAATGTGGCACTTCTCAAAACAGTGGTTTTTCAAGGCTGCCTCTGTGAGCTGATGAACTGAAAGTGAGTGGCCAGAGCTCACACCACTTCCAGTTCACAGAAACTCTCATTTCTGTTTTGTTTTTAAAGATTTCTTTATATATTTATATAATTTCTTTATATAAAGAAATTATATAAATATAATTATTTTTATATTTCTTTATATTTTTATTTCTTTATATTTATATTTCTTTATATTTCTTTATATAAAGAAATTATATAAATATAATTATATAATTATAAAAGAAAAAAAAGAAATTATATAAATATAATTATTATATTATCGCACTTTAGGTTCTGGGGTACATGTGCAGAACATGCAGGGTTGTTGCATAGGTATATATATGGCAATGTGGTTTGCTGCCTCCATCCCTGTCACCTATATCTGGCATTTCTCCCCATGTTATCCCTCCCCAACTCCCTACCCCCCACTGTCTCTCCCCTAGTTGCCCCCAATAGACCCCAGTATGTGATGCTCCCCTCCCTGTGTCCATGTGTTCTCATTGTTCAACACCGCCTATGAGTGAGAACATGTGGTGTTTGATTTTTTGTTCTTGTGTCAGTTTGCTGAGAATGATGTTTCCAGATTCATCCATGCCCCTACAAAAGACACGAACTCATTGTTTCTTATGGCTGCATAGTATTCCATGATGTATATGTGCTACATGGTGTATATGTCCAGTCTAACATTGATGGGCATTTGGGTTGGTCCCAGGTCTTTGCTACTGTAAACAGTGTTGCAATGAGCATACTTGTGCATGTGTCTTTATAATAGAATGATTTATAATCCTTTGGATATATAGCCAGTAATGGGATTGCTGGGTCAAATGGAATTTCTATTTCTAGGTCCTTGAGGAATTGCCACACTGTCTTCCACAATGCTTGAACTAATTTACACTATCACTAACAGTGTACACGTGTTCCTATTTCTCCACATCCTCTCCAGCATCTGTTGTCTCCAGATTTTTTAATGATCGCCATTCTAACTGGCATGAGATGGTATCTCAAAGTGGTTTTGATTTGCATTTTTCTAATGACCAGTGATGATGAGCATTTTTTTATATGTTTGTTGGCCTCCTGTATGTCTTCTTTTGAAAAGTGTCTGTTCATATCCTTCCCCCACTTTTGAATGGGTTTGTTTGTTTCTTGTAAATCTGTTTTAGTTATTTGTAGATTCTGGATATTAGCCCTTTGTCAGATGGGTAGATTGCAAAAAATTTTTTCCCGTTCTGATGGTTGCCAGTTCACTCTAATGACTGTTTCTTTTGTTGTGCAGAAGCTGTGGAGTTTGATTAGGTCCCATTTGTCTATTTTGGCTTTTGTTGCCAATGCTTTTGGTGTTTTAGTCATGAAGTCCTTGCCTATGCCTATGTCCTGAATGGTTTTGCCTAGGTTTTCTTCTAGGGTTTTTATGGTGTTAGGACTTATGTTTAAGTCTTTACTCTGTAGTTACTTTTAGTGTAAGGTGTCAGGAAGGGGTCCAGTTTCTGCTTTCTGCACATTGCTAGCCAGTTTTCCCAACACCATTTATTAAACAGGGAATCATTTTCCCATTGCTTGTTTTTGTCAGGTTTGTCAAATATCAGGTGGTTGTTGATGTGTGGCATTGCCTCTGAGGCCTCTGTTCTATTTCATTGGTCTATATTTCTGTTTTGGTAACAGTACCGTGTTGTTTTGATTATTGCAGCCTTGTAGTATAGTTTGAAGTCAGTTAGCGTGATGCCGCCAACTTTGTTCCTTTTGCTTAGAATTGACTTGGCTATGTGGGCTCTCTTGTTTCCATATGAACTTTAAGGTGGTTTTTTCCAGTTCTGTGAAGAAGGTCATTGGTAGCTTGATGGGGATAGTGCTGAATCTATAAATTACTTTGGGCAGTATGGCCATTTTCACAATATTGATTCTTCCTGACCATGAGCATGGAATGTTTTTCCATCTGTTTGTATCCTCTCTTATTTCCTTGAGTAGTGGTTTGTAGTTCTCCTTGAAGAGGTCCTTTACATCCTTTGTTAGTTGTATTCCTAGGTATTTTATTCCCCTTGTAGCAATCATGAATGGCAGTTCATTCTTGATTTGGCTCTTTTTAAGTCTGTTATTGGTGTATAGGAATGCTAGTGATTTCTGCATGTTGATTTTGTATCCTGAGACTTTGCTGAAGTTGCTGATCAGTTTCAGTAGATTTGGGGCTGAAACAATGGGGTCTTCTAAATATACAATCATGTCTTCTGCAAATAGAGACAATTTGACTTCCTCCTTTCATAACCGAATACCCTTGATTTCTTTTTCTTGTCCAATTGCCCTGGCTAGAACTTCCAATACTATATTGAATAGTGGTGAGAGAGGGCATTCTTGTCTAGTGCCAGATTTCAAAGGGAATGCTTCCAGTTTTTGCCCATTCAGTATGATATTGGCTGTGGGTTTGTCATAAATCCGTTTTACAATTTTGAGATACGTTCCGTCAATACCTAGTTTATTGAGAGTTTTTAGCATAAAGGGCTGTTGAATTTTGTCAAAGTCCTTCTCTGTATCTATTGAAATAATCATGTGGTTTTTGTCTTTGGTTCTGTTTATGTGGTGGATTATATTTATAGACTTGCATATGTTGAACCAGCCTTGCATCCCCAGGATGAAGCCTACTTGATCATGATGTATAAGATTTTTGATGTGCTGTTGCAATCGGTTTGCCAGTATTTTATTGAAGATTTTTGCATCAGTATTCACCATGGATATTGCTTCAAGTTTTCCTATTTTTGTTGAGTCTCTGCTGGGTTTTGGTATCAGGATGATGTTGGTCTCATAAAATGATTTGGAAAGGCTTCCCTTTTTTTGGATTGTTTGGAATAATTTCAGAAGGGGTGATACCAGCTCCTCTTTGTATGTCTGGTAGAATTCAGCTGTGAACCCCTCTGGACCTGTGCTTTTTTTTGGTTGGTAGGCTATTAATTCCTGCCTCAACTTCAGCCTTCGTTACTGATCTATTCAGGGTTTTAACTTCTTCCTGGTTTAGGCTTGGGAGGGTTCAAGTGTCCAGGAATTTATCCATTTCTTCCAGGTTTACCAGTTTATGTGCATAGAGTTGTTGTAGTAATCTCTGACTGTAGTTTGTATTTCTGTGGAATCTGTGCTGATATCCTCTTTGTCGTTTTTATTGTATCTATTTGATTATTCTCTCTTTCTTTTTTTATTAATCTGGCTAGTGGCCTGTTTTGTTGATCTTTTCAAAAAACCAGCTCCTGGATTTATTGATTTTTTGAAGGGTTATTTTGTGTCTATCTTCTTCAGTTCTGCTCTGATCTTAGTTGTTTCTTATCTTCTGCTAGCTTTTGAGGTTTTTTGATCTTGCTCCTCTAGCTCTTTCAATTTTGATGATAGGGCATCGATTTTAGACCTCTCCTTGCTTCTCATGTGGGCATTTATTGCTGTGAATTTTCCTCTAGACACTGCTTTAAATGTGTCCCAGAGATTCTGGTATGTTGTGTCTTCGTTCTTACTGGTTTCAAAGAATATCTTTATTTCTGCCTTCCTTTCATTGTTTATCCAGTCAACATTCAAGAGCCAGTTGTTCAGTTTCCAGGAAGTTGTGCAATTCTGAGTTAGTTTCTTAATCCTGAGTTCTATTTGATTGCACTGTGGTCTGAGAGACTGTTATGATTTCCATTCTTTTGCATTTGCTGAGGAGTGATTTAATTTCAATTATGTGGTCAGTTTTAGAGTAGGTGTGATGTGGTGCTGAGCAGAATGTATATTCTGTGGATTTGGGGTGGAGAATTCTGTAAATGTCTATTAGGTTTGCTTGGTCCAGATCTGAGTTCAAGTCCTGGATATCCTTGCTAATTTTCTGTCTTGTCGATCTGTCTAATATTGACAGTGGAGTGATATCAAGTCTCCCACCATTACTGTGTGGGAGTCTAAGTCTCTTTGTAGGTCTTTAAGAACTTGCTTTATGTATCTAGGTGTTCCTGTATTGGGTGTGTATATATTTGGGATCATTAGCTTTTCTTGTTGCATTGATCCTTTTATCATTATGTAATGTCCTTCTTTGTCTCTTTTGATCTTTGTTGGTTTAAAGTTTATTTTATCAGAGACTAGGATTGCAACTCCTGCTTTTGTTTTGCTCTCCATTTACTTGGTAAATCTTCCTCCATCCCTTTATTTTGAACCTATGTGTATCCTTGCACATGAGATGGGTTTCTTGGATACAGTACACCAATGGGTTTTGACTTTCTATCCAATTTGCCAGTCTGCGTCTTTTGATTGGAGCATTTAGCCCATTTACACTTAAGGTTAATATTGTTATGTGTGAATTTGATCCTGCCATTTTGATGCTAGCTGGTTGTTTTGCCCATTAGTTGATGCAGTTTCTTCATAGTGTCGATGCTCTTTACCATTTGGTAAATTTTTGGAGTGGCTGGTACTTGGTGTTCCTTTCTGTGTTTAGTGCTTCTTTCAGGAGCTCTTGTAAGGAGAAACTCTCATTTCTAAGACCAACCTCTGACTCGAGCCACTCTGAGTAAAGAGGATTTGCATTCGAGGGATCTCAATGCGGCCAGAGTATCGAGGGAACCCCATCCTTGGCAAGTTTATCTGGGGCAGTTCTTGCAGATACACTGTGAAGGGTACCCCTCTAAGAGCTTATGTCTGTACCCTACTGGGAGGCTTTGCTATCTTAGAGGATGATCAGAAGTGGACTTCTGATGGAAATACAAAAATGAAATTTTTAAAAGATTTTCCAAATGTTATTTTAAGCTTCAGGGTACATGCACAGGATGTGCAGGTTTGTTATACAGGTAAACAATAGGTAAACATGTGCCATGATGGTTTGCCTCATAGATCACCCCATCACCCAGATATTAAGCCCAGCATTTATCGGCGATTCTTCCTGATTCTCTCCCTCCTCCCACCCTCCACCTTCCACCCTCCAATAGGCCCCAGTGTGTGTAGGTATCTGTGTGTCCATGTGTTCTTATCACTCAGCTCCCACTTATAAGTGAGAACATGCAGTATTTGGTTTTCTCTTCCTGTGTTAGTTTGCTAAAGATAACGGCCTCCAGCTCCATCCATGTCCCTGCAAAGGACATGATCTCATTCTTTTTTATGGCTACTTGATATTCCATGGTGTATATGTACCACATTTTCTTTATCCAGTCTATCATTGATGGGCATTTAGGTTGATTACATGTCTTTAAAATATGCAATTTGTATACTGGAGGAATTCAGAAACTCCAAGTGAGGAAAACGAGACCAAAAAAGTCCTAATATAAATGGAAAGTAGGAATGGCAGCACAACTCAGTTAAGTTGTAAATAGTTGTTTTCTGTTTACTGGCTATACACCAAGTACTATTTTCTAATATAACCTTTTAAGAATAATTTTAAAATAAAAAGAATTTTCTGGCTGGGCACGGTGGCTCACGCCTGTAATCCTAGCACTTTGGGAGGCTGAGGTGGGTGGATCACTTGAGTTTGATACAAGCCTGGCCAACATGGTAAAACCCTGTGTCTACTAAAAATACAGAAAATATGGTGGCAGGCACCTGTAATCCCAGCTACTCAGGAGGCTGAGGTAGGAGAATTGCTCAAACAAGGATAGAGGTTGCAGGAAGCTGAGATGGTGCCACTGCACTCCAGCCTTGGTGATAGAGTGAGACTCTGTCTCTTTCTGGTTCCATCCTGCATCACTGTTGAGTCTTCTAATTCAACAGAGGTTTTGCTTGGAGTCCAGGTTGGTGCAATTGACCACTGGAGGAGCCACAGTGGAATAACAGTGGGGGTTATTCAAAAGTAGAACCCAAGCCTAGAATCTTTTTATTTCTCTTAGGGGAAAACCAGGTTAACTCTTGATCTGACTCTCATCTCTGCATTGTGCTTTCTGTTTTAGAATGCTTTCACGTAGTCATGGCTCAGGTAGAAGACACATTCCCAGGTTCTTCTTCCTCAGCCTTTGGCTGTTGTTGTTACAGTCCTTTTTTGTTCTTACCTGTATCTTGTAATACCCATGTCTCTCTCTGAAGATTCGGTATGTGTAGACAGTATTTTTGAACCTGTGGAAAAATGACTATGTAAATCATAATGTTCTATGCAAATCCAAGTAACATCTATCATTATATTTCATATGTGATACCTTTGTTCATCTTCAATCCTAAAAAGAAACTTTTTTTTTTTTTTGAGACTGCGTCTCACTCTGTCACCCAGGCTGGAGTGCAGTGGTGCAATGTTGGCTCACCTCAACCTCCGCCTCCTGGGTCCAAGCGGTTCTCCTGCCTCAGCCACCTGAGTAGCTGGGACTACAGGCATGCACCACCATGCTCAGCTAATCTCTGTATTTTTAGTAGAGACAGGGTTTCACCATATTTGCTAGGCTGATCTTGAACTTCTGACCTCATGTGATCCACCCGCCTCAGTCTCCAAAGTGCTTGGATTACAGGCATGAGCCACTGCATCTGGCCAAAAGAAACTGTCTTAATTCACTTTTTGTCACTATAATAGACTACCACAGACTGGGTAAATTATAAATAATATAAGTTTATTTGGCTCATAGTTCTGGAGGCTGGAAAATTCAAGGTGGAAGAGCTGCATCTGGTGAGGGTGTTCTTGCTATGTTGTAATATGGTGCAGGGGCATCGCATGGGTGAGACACAAAGAAACAGGATGGGGACCAAACTTATCTTTTTATCAGGAACCTACTTTCTCAATAACTAACTCACTCATGAGAGATAACAGTATTAATCACCTCTTAAATGTCCCACCTCTTAATACTATTACAACAACAATTAAATTCCAACATGAGTTTCAAAGGAGTCATTCAAACCATAGCACTAATCATTTTCAGGCCCTTCCATTTGTGGGAATTTGGAAAGAACAAAACAAAACAAAACAAAACAAAACAAAACAAAACAAAAAAAAAACAGGGTCTTGAAATGGGAACTCTTATTCTGATGTTGAAAGTCTCTGCTCTAGGAACGAGAATAAGGAAAGAAGGTCTGTCTACAACTTCCATAGTCTTGATACTTCTCTCTAGTTTTATTTATTTAATTGAATTAATTTATTTAGTGTGTGAAACAGGGTCTCACTCTGTTACCCAAGTGGGGAGTGCAGTGGCATGATCATAGCTCAGTGCAGCCTTGACCTTCCTGGGCTCAACCGATTCTCCCACCTCGGCCTCATGAGTAGCTGGAACTACAGAGCACAACACCACACTCTGCTAGTTTTTTTGCATTTTTTTTGTAGAAATGGGGTTTTGCCACATTGCCCAGGTGGGTCTCAAACTCCTGAACTCAAGCCATCTGCCTGCCTTGGCCTCTTAAAGTGTTGGGATTACAGGCGTGAGCCACCGCACCCAGCCACTAATATTTTCTCTTAGTTTTAAAATACATAGAAGGAAAAATGCATGACAATAATGGCACAAAGGCTTAGGTGAAGTGTGAGAGAAATGAAAGGATGTTATTATAAGGTTCTGATGCTACAGGTGAAGTGGCATAACGTTTCTCAAATATGGACTATAAGTTAAACATGTATAATATAAATACTAAGTAAACTACTAAAACTCAAGGAGTTATAGCTAGCAAGTCCTCACAAGAGATAATTTGGAAACATAAAAAATAGTCAATCAACCCCAAAGTAGGCAGATTACTTATTAGATACAACTCCAAAACCGTGATCCACAGGAGGCAAAACTGATAAAATGGGCTTCATTAAAATTGAGAATCTCTGGCCTTTGAAATATACCATTAAAAGAAGGAAAATACAAGTCACAAACTGGAAAAAGATACTGCAAATCAGCTATCTCATAAGGGACTCACATCCAAAACATGTAAAGAATTATCACAACTCATAATAATAAAATAATCTAATTTTAAAATGTGCAAAATATTTGAGCAGACACCTCATCAATGAAAATATGCCCATGCATTTACTGTCAGTTGATTTTTGAGAACGGGATCAAGAACACGCAATGGGAAAAGAACAGCCTCTTCAATAAACTCTTCAGGAAAAACTGGCAGAAAAATAAAAATTGGATCCTTATTTCATACCATATGTGAAAATCAACTGAAAACGCATTAAGACTTAAATGTAAGTCCTGGAGCTGTAAAACTACTGGAAGAAACCATCGGAGAATAGCTCCGCAACATTAGTCTGACCTATGATTTTTGGATATCATGCCTAAAGCACAGACAACAAAGGCGAATAATAGACAAATAGCATTGTATCAACCTTAAAAGCTTCTGCACAGCAAAGAAAACAACAAAGCAAAGAGACAACCCACAGTGCAGGGCACAGTGACCCATACCTGTAATCCCAGCACTTTGGGAGACTGAGGTGCAGAATCGTTTGAACCTGGGAGGCGGAGGTTGCAGTGAGCCAAGGTTGCACCACTGCACTGCAGCCTGGGAAACAGAGCAAGGCTCCATCTCGAAAAAAAAAAAAAAAGCAGAAACAGAGACAACCCACATAGTAGGAAAAAATATTTGTATGCCATACATCTGATAAGGGGTATATACCCAAAATATATAAGCAACTCATACAACTCAATAGCAAGAACACAAATAACTGTATTTAAAAATTAACAAAGAATTTGAATAGACATTTTTCAAAAGAAGACATGCAAATGGCCAATAGGTTTCTGAAAAAATGCTTACCATCACTAATCATTAGAGAAATGCAAATCAAAACCATAATGAGCTGTCATTACAGATCCGTTAGAATGGCTATTATCAAAAAGACAAAGGATATGGAGAAAGGGTAACCCTTGTGCAATGCTGATGGGAATGTGAATTAGTATAGCCATATGGAAAACAGTATGGTATGGAGGTTCCTCAAAAAATTAAAAATAGAATTATTATATAACCCCACTACTGCGTGTATATTCAATGGAAACAAATCTAATATGTTGAAGAAATAGCTGCACTCCTGCTTTTATTGCAGCATTAGTCATAATAGCAAAGACATGGAATCAACCTAAGTTGATTAATAGATGAATGAAGAAAATTACGCATACACATACACACAGACACACACACAATGGAATATTATTCAGCCATAGAAAAATAAAATCCTGTTACTGCAACTACATGGATGAATCTGGAGGGCATTATCCAAAGTGAAATAAGCCAGGCCCAGAAAGAAAAACAACCACATAGTCTCATATGTGGCATTTAAAAAAAGTTGATCTCATTAAACTAAAGAATAGAATGGTGGTTCTCAGGCACTGGCCATGGGAAAGGGAGGACTGGGGAGATATTGGTCAAAGGATACAAAATTTCGGCTAGACAAGAGATTTGTTGTACAACATTGTGACTACAGTTAATAACCATATATTATATGCTTAGATGGGGCACGGTGGCTCAGGCCTGCAATCCCAGCACTTTGGGAGGCCAAAGTGGGCAGATCTCCTGAGGTCTGGAATTGAAGACCAGCCTGGCCAACATGGTCGAACTCTGTCTCTACAAATATAAAAATCACAAAATACAAAAATTAGCTGGGCATGGTGGTGGGCACCTGTAATCCCAGCTACTGAGGAGGCTGAGGCAGGAGAATCACTTGAACGCAGGATGGAGGTTGCAAAGAGCTGAAATGGTGCCACGGCACTCCAGCCTGGGTGACAGAGTGAGACTCTGTCTCAAAAAAATAAATAAAATAAAATAAAATAAAAACCATATATTATTGAAAAATGCTGAGAGGCAATTTTGTTTTCTCACTACAAAAATAATAATGTGATGAGGTAATGCATATGTTAATTAGCTAGATTTAGTCATTCCACAACATATATATATTTTTAAACATCACATTATACACAATAAATACATACAATTTTTATCTATCAAATAAAATAAATTAGATTGCATACTTTAAATATGTACAGCTTATTTTACTTGAGTTAGACTTTAAGTTTTTAGAAATAAAAAGTAAAATCTGCTGTTGAACCTCAATAAAACAAGAAAGGAAAATACATGACTGGCAAATAATAAGCAGGTGAAAGGATACTCAGTATCATTAGTCATTAGTGAAATGCAAATTCTACTCATGATGAGATGCCACTACGCACTTACTAATATGGTTAAAATGTAAAAGACTGACCATTCCACATATCTGTAAGGCCGTGGATCAATCAGAACTCATGTAATGCCCATGGGAATGGTGAGACAGTAAAATCGCTTTGGAAAACAGTTTGACAGTTTCTTAAAAAAGATAAGCCTCTGTGGAACACACAACTTAGCTGTTCCAGTCCAGATTACTTACCCAGGAGAAATGAAAGCATGTGCCCACACAAAGACTTAGTCACAAATATTCATAACAACTTTAGTTGTAAGAGCTATAAATGAGCAAACGAATTGGGATACATCCCTACAGTGGAACGATATTCAGCAATGCAAAAGAATGAACTATTGACACATGCAACAACATAGATGGATCTCAAAATAATTATTCTGAATAAAAGAAGTCAGACAAAAACGACTACATGCTCTATGACTGGATTTATATTAAATTCTGGAAAATACATATTAATCCATAGTGCCAAAAAACAGATCATGTTGGCCTGGAGTCTGAGCCTAGGTGGAAGATATGGTAATGAGAGATTACAAATGGGTGCAAGAAAAGTTTTGGAGGTGATGAATATGTTCGTTATCTTGGCTGCGTTAGTTTCATAGGTGTATATACATATGTCAAAATCCATCAAATTGTACACTTTTTATGTCAATGATACCTCAATAAAGCTGTAAGACACACTCATGGCATTAAAAGGTAGATGAATATAATTTATTTTTATAATATATAAACTAAATTTTAATCCCATATATACATATATATGGTTTTGCTATTTTCGTGATTGGTTTTGGGCATCAGATAGAAAAAGTGTTTCCTATTTGTGCTATTGTGTTCTCGGTAAATATGTAGTGGCTTGACCCTCAGTGTGGGAGTGATACACAGTAGATCCTCCCTGTTTGTTTATTCCACGGAAATCATTGTCATCATTTATGTGAAATACATAATAAATACATGTAAAAATCATTTAAAAATCTTTGGCATTAATTTCTCAGTTGAGGTTCAAAAAGGCTGGAATACAGGGCAAGTTTTCCCATATCTTTGAATTGTTTTGCTCTCTGTAATCTGGTTTAGCTTTCAAGGTAATCATTCTATGAAGTGCTGTGCCCATCTCTGAATCCCTGCTCAATGCATGAACTGTCCACAGATTAGCATGGTCTCATGTGTGGCCACCGTTGTGGAGAAACTTACTCGTATTCAAGTTTTTATTTTACCTAATCTTCAAAAGGTCAGTGGAAGGAAATGCAATCCCCTGTGCCCTGTAGTGTCAACAATGTATTCTGCATTTTTCCATTCCATGATGCAAGTGGGGAACCCAAGTCAATAAAGAAATATTTGAAGACTTTTGGCCTCTGGCCTTATCACTGCTCCTGACCTCATTGTATCTTGGTGCAACCTTTTGTGGTACTAATTTGTCGGTGTGCGTGAAGATTTTTAAACATCTAGGATTTTATCCTAACTAGAGAGTTGGGCCAACTTTCAAAGATGTAAGTACAAAAATGTTAATCATCCCAAATTACACTGGGCCCACTGAACTAAATTGGAAATGAAAATTGAAAATAACCTAAATGTATGATATATATACATTATAATATAGCAAATCAATAAACTACTAAGCAATCATAAAGGGATAAGGAAAGATACCTACAATTATGAAAAAAACAGGTTGCAAACGATCATACATAATAAACTATTATGCACATATATTGGCTTGTAAATGCACAGAGAAAAGTCTGGAGAGAGGTATGCTGAAATATTTCTTTTAAATGGTGATTTCACAGTGGCGAGACTGATACAACTTCTGCTTTCTTTCTTGTACCTTTCTACATTTGGTTTTTCTAAAACTAACTTTCATTAGCTTTATAAGCAACAACAACGGAGTGGAGCATTTCTTTTCTTCTGTACTGTACAATCCTTCCAAAAGTCTCAGAATCGGAGATGCATCAATGACTCTCAAGGCAATAGAAAGACATTGCCATTATTCTTCTCAATGAGAGCGTGCACTATGTTAGGGCTCAGGTGTTTGTCACCTGCAGGCTTCCTACGGCTTTGCAACGTTATTCTTTCCTTCACGCTTGCAGATGAACCCTTTGCACCTCCTAATAGCTACTCCATTTAATTCAACTGATGATAAAGGCAGACTTAGAGTTCCTCACACTCACAAAGTCACACTACACAGACAGCATTTTACACATGGGAGTTGTCTAGAAGCTCTATCACAGTGTATGATCAGAAGACATTTCCTGTCCACAGTTACCACACAGCTTTTTGATGAGTGTCATATGCTGCTGGGTCAACTTGCTCTGTGACTTTCTCTGTTTCTGACCTTCTTCATAGTGTCTTCATTACTAGATATTTAACTTCATGAAAGCGCTGAGGTTAGTGTATTGCCATTTTAATGCAGCAGAGAAGAAGGGGGAACTGCATATCAGAGTCCACTGCCAAGCCTTCAGACCCCCTCATCCAAGGTGATTAACTGAAATATATTTCAGTGAAGCTGGGGACATAGGTAAGAGAGGGAACGTAATAACATATTAGCAGTTTGGCCCTAGGCAAGTTATTAAATAAGAGGCTACAGTTTATTTTCTCACAAAATAGTGATCATGTCCCCTACTGCAAAGGACTTTGCAAAGGACAAATAAGATAATGCATGTCCATGCTTAGCGAAATGTTTGCTTCATAGAAAACACCCACGTGGGAACTTTTTCTGTGTCTGGGAAGACAGGCAGGCTAACACTTGTGTCGTAATAGTAATTCTGGCTTTGTTTGCAAAGGGTTGTATCTTGATGCATGAATTGGTTGATGTGACCTCTTCAGAGAAAACTTTCCTGTACCCAGTGGAAAGCAGCCCCTCTGTCTCTCTCTGTCATGTGACTGTTCCATTTTCATCATGTTTTCTCCTTTTACTGGAATGGAACTTCAGGAGGGCAGAAACACAGCCAGTAGTATTTAACACTGTATTACCAATGCTTAGGACCCACATGGAACATAATAAGTGCTCAATATATGCTTGTTGAATGAATGAACTTATTCTCCTAAAGTCTCAGCTTATTCTCCTAAAGTCTCAGCTCCAATATCCAGTTCACTTTTTGCTCTCAGCTCTGCAGTGCCCTCACGATAGTCCGATCCTCATAATTATCACATGCGTCACACTGTCCGTTTCCTTTTTTATTTTCCCCACTAAACACTGAGCTGAGTTGAAGGCATCAACTGAGTGTCCAGCACACTGTCTGACATATGAGAGATTTCAAATAATTATTGAACAACTAGAATTTAACACTGCATACTTATCTGCATGATAATAAGTTTTTTAACAAGGCTCTAGGAGGAGGTAGCTACAGGGGTCACTTGACCTGAGCCTTAAGCCTGAGGGTGAATGAAATTTTGCTTGCCTTTCAGTGACATGCCTAGGGATGCAGGTGAGACCTGATCATGCGGAGGGGCTTAACAAGTATTGCCTTTCCACTTGATTTATTATTATTATTTTTTAGCATTTCTCAGTGATCTTTGCTTTAGATGAATATGCAAGCTGGGTTGATGCCCCACAGAACAGTTGAGAATAAATATCAAGTTTCAAAGAGAATCCCTATAGGCTGGGTGCAGTGGCTCATGCCTGTAATCCCAGCACTTTGGAAGGCTGAGGTGGGTGGATCTCTTGAGCCCAGGAGCTTGAAATCAGCCTGGGCAACATAGCAAGATCCCATGTCTACAAAAAATTTAAAAATTAGCCAGACATGGTAGTGTGCACCAGTAGTCCCAGATACTCAGAAGGGCTGAGAGGATAATCTCTTGAACCCAGAAGGTCAAGGTTGTAGTGAGCCATGATTATGCACTCTAGCCTGGGAGTTGGGGTGAGATCTGTCTAAAGAAAAGAGAGAAAGAGAGAAAGAAAGAAAGAACAAAAGAAAGAATGAAAGAAAAGAAAGGAAGAAAGAAAGAAAGAAAGAAAAAGGAAGGAAAGGAAGGAAGGAAGGAGGGAGGGAAGGCAGGCAGGCAGGCAGGCAGGCGGATGGGCGAATCCCAATATTGACCATGTAGACTGAGATCCTGGCCAGTCTGCCCTTGCGCCTTCTTCTGTTTTCCCTTTTCACTGCTTGCGCCATCACAGCTAGCTCTTCACCATCTCCCATCCAGAGGCACAACGGTTTCTGTTGCCATCATTTCCCAGCTTCAGTGTGTTCACATCACATTGAAGTTCCTACATTCGCTAGTGTTGTCACTTCCCCGCCCAAAAACCATCCATGTTTCCCCATTAGCTATAGAACCATTCTTTCAAAACTCCATGATCTTATTCCATCCTCCTTCTCCAAAAGCTGGTTTCTAAACTACATTTTAGAAACCCTTTATGTACATACTTCAAAGTATCCAACTTCTAGACCCCTGTTCCCCCCTCCCCTTCCTAAAACGCCTTCCATCCCATTTCCATGTAACCAGATATTACCCACTCTTTATCTATTTGCTTATTTATTTTATTTTGAGATGGAAAGTCTCTCTCTGTCTCCTAGGCTGGATAGCAGTGGTACCATCTCAGCTCACCGCTCCCTCTGCCTCCCAGGTTCAAGTGATTCTCGTGCCTCAGCCTCCTGAGTAGCTGTGATACAGGTACCCCCACCACGCCCAGCTAATCTTTGTATTTTTAGTAGAGATGAAGGTTTCATTACATTGGCCAGGCTGGACCCGAACTACTGACCTCAGTGATCTGCCCACCTCAGCCTCCCAAAGTGCTAGGATTATAGGCGTGAGCCACCGCACCTAGCCTATATATGTTTTTCTTTAAATGGTACTGTGGATGTAGGTATGAGAGAGATAGCCTGTCTCTCCAGTATCATTTAAAGGAAGAAGTATGTCCCAATGTATTCTGTTAGTAACGACAATCACTTTTGTCTATAATCAGACTTCTGAGCCTACTCCATGGCCCATTTGTACACTTCTTTGTAAAATCCAGTTTTAGCAAAGAATCCTACTAAGTCAGTTTGGCAAGGACACCTCACCCTAGGTATCTGATCACTGTCAGGTTCTGATGAGATTCCTCATCCTCCACCATCCCCCAGGCAACATCTGACCACCCTGGCCTGTCTTCAGCTACAATTCTGTTAGGCTGGCTTAGCCAGAATCCCCTTCACCCCTGATGTTTCCTCTGAGTAATTTTCTAGCCACTGACCCCTCACTACTCCTTGGCCGTCAATTCCCACTTGTCTGTGCTGTATTCAGAGTTGAGTCCAATCTCTCTTCTGCACTGCAAGAGTTCCTTGCAGTGGTCCCTGTACCTATTGTGATGATCCTGAGTAAAGTCCTCCCAACTATGACTTAACAAATGACACAGAGTAATTTTTTTCTTTAACAAGAAACACTGGGGTTTCAATTTCTGTTACAGGTATAATAACAGGTTCAGTGGTCCCTACTTTACAAAGAGGTAATTACATAAAGATAGGAGGTTTCTAGTGATTTCTGTTCAGATTTCTCTTCAGGATTGCTTTCTAAACTGGGCATAAGCAAGTTCCTTCCACTGGGTCTCTTTGATACTGTGATCTGGAATTTCTTTTTTCTTTTTTTGAGACAGGGTCTCGCTCTGTTGCCCAGGCTGGAGTGCAGTGGTGCAATCTCGGCTCACTGCAGCCTCTGTCTCCTGGGTTCAAGAGATTCTCCTGCCTCGGCCTCTCAAGTAGCCGCTATTACAGGCACACACCACCACACCAAGTTAATTTTTGTATTTTTGGTAGAGACAGGGTTTCACCATGTTGGCCAGGCTAGTCTCGAACTCCTGACCTCAAGTGATCCCCCTGCCTCAGCCTCCCAAAGTGGTGGGACTACAGGCATGAGCCACCACACCCGGCCTGGAATTTCATATTTAACTTAGACTCTGGAAATTCCAAATGAGTTTTAACACGAACAAATTATTTGAGAAACCAAGGTCTCTGTTTCTTTACCTACGAAATGGTGACTGCCTACGCTTGCCTTGATAGACTACAAGAATGAAAGAAAATGACGAATATTGAAGTCCTTTACAAATCTAACAAAATGTGAAATATTCTTAGGATTTATAGTTTAAGTATTGCAAGTTGATGCTGCAGAATAAGTAGTCTTTCAGATTCAATTTTCTTAAAAAACCCCTAGCCATTTCCATACCAAATAAACAGATCTTTGGAGAACAGGACCTCTGACATTTGTACCTTCTCTCCATTCCCCTGTACCCCTATTCTTCCTGCAGCCCTTCCCTTCCCCACCACCATATCTCTCCTGCTGCTGCAGAGTCTGCTGTAGGCATTTACACCAGGGAGAGCAAGGCAGATGGGGCAGCATGGACAGACACAAGCCTCTCCTGGCACTGTCCATTATTTCTCACTATGCATTTTGACTGCAAAGTCAGAGTGAAATACTGAGGGACATGTATTCCTTTACTGTGCCTTTGCCACATTCAAAGCACGATGTCACATGTATGCAAGATGAGGCTACTCACGAGACACAGAGGCACAGGACTCCTGGTATCGACTCGCTGTCTCTTAACAGAAAGTTGCCATCCACCCCTTCCTTGAGCAGTAAGGTTTCACAATCTCGCTTGGTCAGAGGGCCGTGGTAGTAAGGAAGATCCATGGAGAATGCTCTTGTATCCCAGGCAGCCCTGTTGGCCTGAAATTCACCCCCCAAGTCAAGGGATAGCTCTGAGGAGGGATGTGGAAGCAGTTGTGCCTCCTGTGGAAATATCTCTTTCTCTAGTGGTCTGTGAGACTCAGCCAGCTTCATGAGATTCAGGAAATGAGAAGGGCGGGGTGATAAAATGACCAACACATTTTACCCTCTACATGGCCCATGTGACTCACAGAAATGGGTAAAGCACATTTAAATACACAGTGGAATCAGTGAAGCTCGTGGCTAGGGAGCTGTGAAGCTTGACTTCAATGCTGAAGTCAAGCTCTCTGAAACTGTGTTGCAGCCTGTATATTACTATATACTATCATCACCTTCTCTGTCTGCTGGGATCCTTTCTAGGAAGCACACCATTGCTTTTGCAGTATTGGTACCCATTCTCTGCTGAAGTTGCATAGGACTGGGCTATGCTTAGCTTAGACTTGGTGCTCAAAAAGCATTTGGATGCTGAGAGAATTGATATGCTCAGATACAATGGGAAAATTGAAAGGGTGGCATTTCCATGGATCAAAGGACACTAAAAATGGAAGATATTAATGGGAATAGAAAACGGTGGGACATTGTGAATGAAGACAGCCCATTCCATGACTAAGGCTCCTAGCCACTGGCAAATAAAAAGCCATTTTGAACACCCTCAAGCATTGTACCTTTTGGAGAAAGGGCTGGTGCAGGTGGGAGGGATAACTGGTATACTCAAATAGCTACAGGAAATCACTATATATCTCAAAAATGAATCTATGTAAATAAAACTAAAACAGAAAAGATGAGTTCATGACTCATCTTTACTTCACTTCTTTTTTTTTTTTCCTTCATCTCCATAGATGCCTGGAATCTTAACTTCTTCTTAACCCAGATGTTTGTTTCACCTTGCTACTTTGCTTACCAGCTGTTCCTCACACTTGGGGTGTATCTTTCCTCGAACTTCTTTGTCACAGATCTTTGTTCTTCCTTGGAATTCCCACTCTTTGCTGTTTGGCATAGTGTAGTTTCACCGATCAAGGAACTTGTTATCAGAGAGATAGGTTCTCAAATACCAAGTTTTCTTCTGTGGCTTTGGACAATTCATTATTCAATTCCCTGGGAACTCTGGGAGTTGAAGACAGAGCAATTAATGATGGAAGAAGAAATTTGGTAATTCTTGGGAATACATTCACAATCGTGGTGTGAAGATGCTTTCTGACATAAGACAGAAAATAACTGAAAGCATGCTCAGGCTCTTGGTCATCACAGGGGCTTGCTAGCCCTTTTTCCTGTTTCAAAATTCCATCCTCACAATAAAAGAAATGCAAATTAAATCTATGCTGAGATAACATCTCTTACCTATCATATTGGTGAAAATCAAAAATTTGAAAACTTATTGGATTGGTGATGGTGAAAGAAAATAGAACATCTCGTATTTTGGTTAGGATACAAAATAGTTACAGCTATAGTAAAAGATGGTTTGGCAATATCTTGCAAATTTGTGTATGCCTTCACCATCTGATAGAACAATCTCAATCTAGAAATTTATCACAAAACTACACAGGCATGATTAGAAAATGACTTGTGAATAAGGTAGTATTTTTAATTGAAAAATATTCCAAACAACTCAAAGACTTGCAAGTAGAGGGATAAGTGAATAAACTGCGATTCATGTATTTAATGGAATATTACTATAGAATGATAAAATGGGATGAGGAAGATCTCTATCTGCTGATGTGCAATAATCTTCATGATGTATTTTTATGTGAAAGCAGCAAGGTGTACAATAGTATATAGAGTATGAGGGATATAAATAAATATATACATTTATATATTGCTCATATATAAACAAACAAATGAAAAACAAAACCCACTGGAAGAACAAAACTAAAACTAATTAAAAAAAAAAAAAAAAAAACTTCTGCCTCTAAGCAAAGGGAGGAAACATGCATAGAGGTGAGACTTCTTTAAGTAAAACTTGCTGTATAGGGTTTTGTTTCTTTGTTTATTGAGACCAAGTCTCGCTCTGTTACTCAGTCTGGAGTGCAGTGGTGTGATCTCATCTCACTGCAACCTCAACCTCCCCAGTTCAAGTGATTCTCCCACCTCAGCCTCCCAAGTAGCTGGAACTACAGGCATGTGCCACAATGCCCAGCTAATTTTTATGTTTTTAGTAGAGATGGGATTTCACCATGTGGCCCAGGTTGGTCTCAAATTCCTGACCTCAAGTGATCCTCCCGCCTCAGCCTCACAAAGTGCTGGAATTACGGATCTGAGCCAACACATGTAGCCTGCTGTAGAGTTTTGAATGTAGAATCATGTAATTGCTTTACATAATGAAACTAAATAAGTAAAAGGGTACACCTAAAAGGGGGAAAAACTCTATATCTAACTGAACATTACTTTTGTGATATAATCATACAGAAAATTATTTCAACTGACTTTAGAATGTAGAATTTGAGTGAACAGTTTTAATTAAATATCTTGTACATTAAATAGACAGTAAATAAATTTAGTAATAATTTGGTGTGATTTAAATATGTTTAACACATATTGTAAGATAAATAAAATTCATATCAATATTAACATTTTAAGAACCAAGTGAGATAAACAACTATTCCAATTTGCTTATGCCTGAGGGGTTTCCCAGTATGTAGGACTTTCAGTATTAAAAACAGAACAGTCCTGGGAAAAGAGGTTTAATTGGTTCGCAGTCCACAGGCTATGCTGGAATTATGGAAGCATCTGCTTTTAGGGAGGCCTCAGAAGGTTTACTCATGGTGAAAGGCAAAGAGGAAGCAGGACTGAGATGGATGAGGTGCCACACACTTGTAAACAGCCAGATTTCACAATAACTCACCATCACGAGAACAGCACGGAGGGGATGGTGCTAAACCATTCATGAGAACTCTGCCCTTGTGATCCAGTCACCTCCCACCAGGCCCCACCTCCAGCAATTCAATCTGAGATTTGGTGAGGACACAGATCCAGACCAAATCACCATCAGATGGCCTGGATTTGAAATCCTATTTCACCACTCAGTAATGAGTGCAAACTGCCTCGATTTTTGTGCCTTTGTTTTTCAGAAAATGGAGAAGATAATGACAATGACCACATAGGGCTGTAGAGAGGATTGTGTAAGAATACAGACACAATGCAGCTGGCACTTGGTTAGTGCTTGTTTTTCTGTTCTTGTTCATGTATGAGAGGTTCCACACAAGATGGTCCCTCTTCTGTCTGGATGGTGATATGTCTGCATGGGAGGCTTGGAACTTTGGCAATCCTTCTGGGGCCACGAGAGTGTCACCCCAAGGGCCAGCCTGTCAGCTGAGAAGGGAAAGGTAGAGAGAAAGAATCTAGGTCCTTGACAATGGCACTAGAAGACCATTCCTCTTCTTGATTTCCAATTGGATGGGAAATAAATTTCCTCACTGTTCAAACTACTTGAATTGGGGCTCATTTTTTTTTCAGTGAAAAGATTCTAATGAGTACACTGGCATATGCAATTGAATTTTTTATTAGTTCAAATGTTATCTTCATTGATATTTTGGATATAATCACTCACTACTAACATTGTGTTTATAACATCAAACATTGTGTAGAAGAGTACACAATGAGTTTTATAACATCAAAGATCCAATATCTACTATTATATTCTCCTCTTAAATAGCTCAGAAGTTTACCTGCATGTCACAAATATGCTCTTATTTATTTAACACCAAGTTATTATTTTCTCTTTTTTTTGACAAAGGTACAAGCTATTATTTTCAATAACTGTATTAGTTATTGAAATAATTATTATATAACTAATACAGTTATTGAAAATAATATCCAATTATAATATTGGATGTTTCCAATGTGGATGTTGACACCCACACTGTCCAGTTTATATTGGAAACCACTGAAGGTTTCCACAATAATGTTGAACTTGGACTACTTGTTGATCTCCTCCTACATTGAACTAGCAGCTTTCTCTTTTTGAGACAGGGTCTTGCTGTGTCACCCAGGCTGGAGTACAGTGGCACCATCTTGGCTCATTGCAACCTCCATCTCCTGGGCTCAAGCAATTCTCCCGCCTCAGCCTCCCAAGTAGCTGAGATTATAGGTGTGCACCATCTCACCTGGCTAATTTTTGTATTTTTAGTAGAGACGAGGTTTCTCCATCCTGGCTAGGATAGTCTTGAACTCTGACCTCAAGTGATCTGCCCGTCTCGACCTCCCAAAGTGCTGGGATTACAGGCATGAGTCACTGCGCCCAGCCTTGGACTAGCAGCTTTCTGAAAGTCACTCTACCACAGATATATTATGTCTCATTTTTCCCCTCATCATTTCTCAAATAAAATTTTAAAAGCCATGCTAAAACTGAATTCATTAAATAAAATAATAGCTTTGTGTTAAATTAATAAGAGCATACTTGTGAAATGCAGGTAAACTTCTAAGCTCTTTAACAGATGAATACAGAGGTGAATATCTATCTAACAGCTTGAACTACTTAATATACTAGAAAAAAAGGTTTTACATGCATCATTTTAGTTTAAAAATAAAATACTCAGAAGAAAGCAAAGTAATAATTTTCTTTTTTTTTTTGAGACGGAGTCTCGCTCTGTCGCCAGGCTGGAGTGCAGTGGTGCAATCTCGGCTCACTGCAACCTCCGGTTCCTGGGTTCAAGCAATTCTCCTGCCTCAGCCTTCTGAGTAGCTGGGACTTCAGGCACATGCCGCCAAGCCCAGCTAAAATTTTTAGTAGAGACAGGGATCACCATGTTGGCCAGGATGGGCTCGATCTTTTGACCTCATGATCTGCCCGCCTCGGCCTCCCAAAGTGCTGGGATTACAGGTGTGAACCACTGCGCCCGGCCAAGAGTAATTTTAAAATCCCCGAAGAGTACAAAATAAAAATCTCAAAAGGAGCTGAGATACTCCAATCAAATATTAAAAGTCAACTTGGTGAGTACTGTGTGAATTTTAGAAGATGTGATTAGGAAGTTTGTTCATTAGGAATATATACATTTTGTACCTTTCTTCCCCATACAATTTGGTTTAGGTGAACAAGTTAAGTGTCCTTGGAAGAAGAAACTGAGTTTAACCCTGAATACTTGACCTGTAAGGCTTGGTTGCTGGGCTAATTCATAGTGAAGTGGATCACACTAGTCAATATACAGACACAGGTGAGGAGGAAGAAGAAAATTAGTGAAATCTACCTCATTCTCCACAGGAGGAACCTGAGTTTACTTTTTAAGGGGACCTGATTTGTCAGGTGTATTAGTTCCTATTGCTGTTGTAGCAAGTTACCACAAACACAGCAGCTTAAAACAACACAGATTCATTATGTCACAGTACCTTAGGTTAGAGATCTGGCAGGCTCGGCTAGGTTTCTGCTTAGAATCTCACAAGGCCAAAATCGAGATGTTAGCAGGCCTGTTTTCTCTCTCTCCGTTTTTTTTTTTTTTTTTTTTTTTTTGAGATGGAGTTTCACTCTTGTTACCCAGGCTGGAGTGCAATAGCGCGATCTCAGCTCACTGCAACCTCCGCCTCCTGGGTTCAGGCAATTCTCCTGCCTCAGCCTCCTGAGTAGCTGGGATTACAGGCACGCACCACCATGCCCAGCTAATTTTTTTGTATTTTTAGTAGAGACGGGGTTTCACCATGTTGGCCAGGATGGTCTCGATCTCTTGACCTTGTGATCCACCCGCCTCAGCCTCCCAAAGTGCTGGGATTACAGGCTTGAGCCACTGCGCTGGCCTCTGTTTTCTTCAGAGGTCCTAGGAGACAATTCATATCTTTCATTCAGGTTATTGGTGGAATTTCTTTTAAGGTCATTGAAATGCTAATGACTCAATTGTGTCTCGTCTGTCCGTTGAGAGGCTTCCCAAGTGCCTTGGTGCATGGCTTTCATCCTCCATTTCAGAACCAACGATGGTCAGTGGCATCTCTTACGGGCTTCCAGTCTCTCCTCTGTCTCTTGATTCCATTGCGTATCTCCAACCACTATTCTCCCTTCTTAACGCTACTTTAAGAAACCCCATGGGGGTTGGGCACGGTGGCTCACATCTGTAATCCCAGCACTTTGAGAAGCCGAGGTGAAAGGATCACTTGAGCCCAGGAGTTTGAGACCAGCCTGGGCAACAAAGTGAGACCCCTATCTCTACAAAAAAATTAAAAAATTAGTTGGACATGGTGATGCATGCTTGTAGTCCCAGGTACTTGGCTGAGATGGGAGGATTGCTTGAGCCCGGGAGCGTCAAGGCTGCAGTGAGCCATGTTTATGCTACTACACTCGTCTGGGTGACAGTGTAAAACCATGTCAAGAAAGAAGGAAACGAAGAGAGAGAGAGAGAGAAAGAAAGAAAATAGAGAGAAAGAAAAAGGAAGGAAGGAAGGGAGAGAGAGAAATATCATGATTCTGCACTGGGCCTGCCCAAGACAGTCCAGAATAATCTCCTTATTTTAAAGTCAGCTGATTCGTAACCTTAATTCCATCTGTCATGTTCCTGTTGTCCAGAAACTTAACATATTCACAAAATCCAGGGCATATAGGGCCATTATTCAGACCACCAAGTTAGGGACACAAAGGAAGAAATGTTAATAAAATTAAAACAAAATGCTGAAAGAAATGTCAGTGACAATCAGAAGAGAAAATGAAAAGGTAGTTCGTGGTCAGCCCCAGGAAATGACACGTCTGCTGTACTGTCAAGGCTCTGCAGCAGAGTCTTCTTGGCCACCTTCTGAACTATGTTTTCTGGACTCTTGGTGGGAGCCCAGGCCCTGAGAAATGTCAAGAGGAAGGAGATTGTAATCAATTTGTCACTTCTAGCTCCAGCCACAGCACGACTGTGGTCATTGTTTATGCCCAACATATCTGATAACAGCAGCATTGGGGTTCTCTGTTCTACTGCCAGAGTGGGCGGGGGTGTCCACAAGAGGGGGTTTCACAGATGCTTTCCTTCCAGGCTTATAGGAAACATAATTTCACATACTAAACCTCTTTTATCCCCTTATCATGAACAGTTGTCTGGAGGAGTTGTTGGCTCTCTCCCTGAAGGCTCTTGGAAGAAAGCAGATTAATATCATTACCTAGTTTTTGTATCTCTTGCCCTCATAAGACCAAAAGGAAAGCCAGAAAGCATCGGGGTAAATGAAACTGAAAGTGTGACTGACCTTTACCTACGTTTTGCTGCAGCTCAGTGTCCTGACCATGTCCAGAGTATGTTATTGTCCTCTAGAGCATCCTTCCATTTCTCTGTTAGGGCCTTCAGGGTGTAAGGATGCAAGTGATCGCACTGATGGCAAGGTGGGGACATTTCTCAAAGGGCCTTGGGGACTGGATATCTCTTATTAAAGGTGGTCACTGACATGGATGTTGGGCCCAGAATGCTTTCTGGAAAGACTTCTTGTATTAGTTTCCTGGGGCAAAGTCCCCAAAGCCCTGAGGTTTGTTGTCTCACAGAGGCTTGGAGTCTGCAACCAAGGTACCAGCAGGACAGTGCCCTCCAGAAACTCATGTCCTACCTCACACTTCAGAATGTGATCTTACACAGAACTATGTCCAAGGCAGATGAAATTAATTAGGCTCTAAGATTTAAAAGAGGAAGAAAGAGGTGGAAGAAGGGGACTAAGTTGCTAGATTCTTGAGAAGAGCCCATCTAAATAAGAACTGTGTAAATGAACCCTGTAGCCCTAAGTGAAATGCCAGAGCAGAGAAAGAATGTACCTGGATGCCCAGAACTCACCAGCAGATCCCAGCAGATGCAACTGCTTACAACTGTTTGAATAAACTCAGATGATCTGTTTCTTTTTCTAGAGGCTAAGATTTCTCAGAGTCTGGGATTAGAAGAGTCTGAGATCTTTGCCGTTTTTTCTTCCCTCCATATGTAAGTCTTCTTCTCTTGGGCTGTCCCGAGGAAGTCCCTGTCTGCTCCTTTTATTTTTCAAAAAACTATTGTTTCTAGCAGGGAAGCTAAGAAGGCCACAAGGTACACTGGAATCCACTACATGTGAGAACGGTGCCTACTATATCCTGTTCTAAAGTGTTCCTTGAAGGGAGAAGGAGGAATTATACTTACAGGTGGACACCAAGGGGCCAGGGATGCTGTGTCCCAGGAAGGATCCACTCGTAGTGACTCCTTGGGCTCTGCAACCTGGACCAGGCCTATATCCAGACAGCCTTAATGAGCCTTAAGAGCAATCACATCTCCTGCCATCCCTGCTGGGCAACCTTATGTGCGTAATTGACTTTCATGGCCTCTCCAGGACCCCTGGGAATTCTCTGAGAATTTCAGCACTTGGGAGTGCCGAAAAAGGATGCCCACTCTTGGCGTAGACACACATGTGCACTCCACCCTCCTCCTACACAAGTGTTCTGGCCTTCTCATGCTCCTTTTTCTTACAGGTTCCAAGGGAATTGTAGGAATCTATTGCCTAGTGACATGAATTCTCCTGGGAAAGGTGCTTCTACTTCATGGGATCTTGAGCATCTTAAGAGTTTGGCACAACCAGGTGCCATGCTCAGAAAATCCCTTTGACTAACCCAGGGCAGTGAGTGTTCAACCAGGTTAGTCTGAAGCGATTCTCTAGATATGAGGCTATTGCTGCTAAAGTTAATTAATTAATCTATGCAAATATACTAATGGCAGAAGATTAGAGGGTTCCTCCTAAGTACAAAATGTTCTTTTACTTGGGGACTTCAGGGACAGTGCAGCTGCCTACCTGGCTGACACGGGACTAACCACAGTGCTGTTTAACTCAGTATGCAGCAGAGCCCTCCAACCACCTGAAATTTAGATAGAATTTTCTCTATTACCAAGTCCGTGACCTGGGGCAATTTCTGAAAACTCGTAGGGACTTACCTTTTTATTATCCCCTCTGCCTCCAAGTTCCGTCCTAGCAATGCTCCATGTGGACCCAGAAAACAATACATACTACACTACTTTTTCTAATGCTCTACCCTGCAGAAATAAAAATTCACTTATAAAAGAGGATCAGAGAGCAAAGTAGAATTTTCTGAATATTTTCCAGAGAAGGTACAGGAGAGGTTTACATTGCACACGCCATGTAATAACAAGTAAGGGACAAACACATTTAGATATTCTTATTCTCCAGCACGCCTTTTCAGCCAGCCTATATCTTCAGAGCTCTCTTTGGCATTTTCCTTCCCCACAGTCTTGTCATATGCCCCTTTTTTTTGGTACAGTAGGATGCAAATTAATCAGTGATTCAAACAAGCAGACTAAAGCACAAGATATAAGAAAGCAAGAATACTAACAAAAATTGCATTGTTGAATTGTATATCAAATGTAGTAAAGTCACATAAAAGATTTTTTATGGTGATAAAAACCATACATAAAATTTACAACTTTCACCTTTTTGAAGTGTATAGTTAATAGTAACTACATGCATGTTGCAATGCAACAGATACCCAGAACTTTCTCATACTGCAGAACTGAAACTCTGTACCATCAAATTCCCCTTCCCCCTCCCCTATCCTCTAGTAAACACCATTTTACTTTCTGTTTCTATGAATTTGACTTTATTTATTTATTTATTTATTTTGAGACAAAGTCTCACTCTGTCACCAGGCACCAGGCTGGAGTGCAGTGGCACTATCTCAGCTCACTGCAACCTTCACCTCCCAGGTTCAAGCAATTCTCCTGCCTCAGCCTTCTAAGTAGCTGGGACTACAGGAGCGCATCACCATGCCCAGCTAATTTTTTTATTTTTTAATGGAGAGGGGTTTCACCATGTTGGTCAGATGGTCTCAATCTCTTGACTTTGTGATCCACCCACCTTGGCCTCCCGAAGTACTGGGATTACAGGCATGAGCCACCTCACCCAGTTGAATTTGTCTATTTTTTAATTTTAATTTTAATTTTTTTTATTATACTTTAAGTTTTGGGGTACATGTGCAGAATATGAAGGTTTGTTACATAGGTATACATGTGCCATGGTGGTTTGCTGCACCCATCAACCCGTCATCTACATTAGGTATTTCACCTAATGCTATACGTCCCCTAGCCCTCCCCAGATTCTGGTACATTGTGCCTTTGTTATCATTGGTTCCAAAGAACATCTTTATTTCTGCCTTAATTTCATTGTTTACCCAGTAGTCACTAGAGAGCAGGTCGTTCAGTTTCCATGTAGTTGTGCAGTTTTGAATGAGTTTCTTATTCCTGTGTTCTAATTTGATTGCACTGTAGTTTGAGAGACTATTTTTTATCATTTCTGGTCTTTTGCATTAGCTGAGGAGTGTTTTACTTCCAATTATGTGGTCAATTTTAGAATAAGTGCAACATGGTGCTAAGAAGAACATATATTCTGTTGATTTGGGGTGGAGAGTTCTGTAGATGTCCATTAGGTCCACTTGATCCAGAGCTGAGCTCAAGTCCTGGATATCCCTGTTAATTTTCTGTCTCGTTGATTTGTCATATATTGACAGTGGAGTTTAAAAGTCTTCCACTCTTATTGTGTGGGAGTCTAAGTCTCTTTGTAGGTCTCTAAGAACTTGTTTTACGAATCTGGGTGCTCTTGTCTGTACTGGGTGCATTTATATTTAGGATAGTTAGCTCTTCTTGTTGTATTAATCCTTTTACCATTATGTAATGTCCTTCTTTGTCTCTTTTGATCTTTGTTGGTTTAAAGTCTGTTTTATCAGAGACTAGGATTGCAACTCCTGCTTGCAATCCTAGTCTCTGATAAAAGATTGCTTGGTAAATATTCCTCGATCCCTGTGTTTTGATCCTATGTGTGTCTTTGCACATGAGATGGGTCTCCTGAATATATTACATTGATGGGTCTTGACTCTTTATCCAATTTGCCAGTCTGTGTCTTTTAATTGGGGCATTTAGCCCATTTACATTTGAGGTTAATATTGTTATGTGTGCATTTGATCCTACCATTATGATGCTAGCTGGTTATTTTGCCTGTTAGTTGATGGAGTTGCTTCATAGCAACAATGGTCTTTAAAATTTGGTATGTTTTTGCAGTGACTGGCACTGGTTTTTCCTTTCTATGTTTAGTGCTTCCTTCAGGAGCTCTTGTAAGGCAGGCCTGGTGGTGACAAAATCTCTCAGCATTTGCTTGTCTGTAAAGGATTTTATTTCTCCTTCACTTATGAAGCTTAGTTTGGCTGGATATGAAATTCTAGGTTGAAAATTCTTTTTTTCAGAATGTTGAATATTGGCCCCCACTCTTCTGACTTGTAGGGTTTCTGCCGAGAGATCTACTCTTAGTCTGATGGGCTTCACTTTGTGGGTAACCCGACCTTTCTCTCTGGCTGCCCTTAACACATTTTCCTTCATTTCAACCTTGGTGAATCTGATGATTGTGTCTTGAGGTTGCTCTTCTTGAGGAGTATCTTTGTGGTGTTCTGTGTATTTCCTGAATTTGAATGTTGGCCTGTCTTGCTAGGTTGGGGAAGTTTTCCTTGATAATATCCTGAAGAGTGTTTTCCAACTCGGTTCCATTCCCCACGTCACTTTCATGTACACCAATCAAACGTAGGTTTGGTCTTTTCACATAATCACATATTTCTTGAAGGCTTTGTTTCTTTTCACTCTTTTTTTCTCTAATCTTGTCTTCTTGCTTTATTTCATTGAGTTGATCTTCAATCTCTGACATCCTTTATTTTGCTTGATTGATTCAGCTATTGATACATGTGTATGCTTCACAAAGTTCTCGTGCTGTGTTTTTCAGCTCCATCAGGTCATTGATGTTCTTCTCTAAACTGGTTATTCTAGTTAGCAATTTGTCTAACCCTTTTTCAAGGTTTTAGCTTCCTGGCATTGGGTTAGCACATTCTCCCCTTTAGCTCAGAGGAGTTTGTTATTACTCACCTTCAGAAGCCTACTTCTGTCAATTTGTCAAACTCATTCTCTGTCCAGTTTTGTTCCCTTGCTGGTGAAGAGTTGTAATCCTTTGGAGGAGAAGAGGCATTCTGGTTTTTGGAATTTTCAGTCTTTTTGCATCGATTTCTCTCCATCTTTGTGGATTTATATACTTTTGGTCTCTGAAGTCAGTGACTGTCGGAGGGGTTCTCTGAGTGTATGCCCTTTTTGTTGATGTTGATATTATTCTTTTCTGTTTGTTATTTTTCCTTCTGATGATCAGGCCCCTTTGCTGCTCTTTACCAGTGATTGCTACAGGAGTTGGTATGTAATCCAGTTTTGGCAAAATAGGTAGAAATATTTAATTCCCTCATAAAAGAAGAAAGGGTTTTGGCGGGGCACAGTGGCTCATGCCTGTAATCCCAGCACTTTGGGAGGCTAAGGTGAGTGGATCACAAGGTCAAGAGATCGAGACCATCCTGGCCAACAAGTTGTGTAGGGAACCAGCTCTATATCACCTCTGGGTACCTCGAGTTCAGTGGTGACAAAGGAACGAGAAAAAGACAGATTAAGAGAGACATTGGGACCAGGGGTCCATCACTTTATTATTGGAGGCAGTGAAGGCCCCGAGCTCTGATCATCCACATGATTTATTGATTACGACCACTTTGATCTGTAGGGTAGGAGTGATGGTGGAGTGAATCAGTGAGCCGGGACTGGTGTGTCATCCTAAGGATTGATAACGGTGGTGATTTGGGAGTTTCACAAAACAAGAACAAGTGGTTATCTTTAGCTTATTATCTATGTGCAGCTGATGGAACTCGGGCCTTACAAGGAGCCTACAAGTCTGGCTATGTCATAGTACTACGAAGGGGTTTTGCATCCTTGAGCACAATGTTTATAGCAACAGAGCCAAGGTCACCCTGCACTGGAACATGAGGCATAGAGAGGCCTTCCTCCTCAGAGGCCTCCTGCGGCCCTCTGCAGTTGGTTGTTCCTTGTTTATATGTTACTCATAACCAAATTATGTGAGCATCTGCAAGTCCTTTCTCCTTTGCTGCTTTTCCCAACAAAAGTGAAACCCCATCTCTACTAAAAATACAAAAATTAGCTGCGCATGATGGCACGTGCCTACAGTCCCAGCTACTCGGGAAGTTGAGGCAGGAGAATCACCTGAACCCTGGAAGCGGAGGTTGCAGTGAGCTGAGATCATGCCACTGTACTCCAGCCTTGAGACAGAGGAAGACTTCATTAAAATAAATAATAAATAAGTAAAGAAGAAGAAAGGGTTTTGAGAGGGTAATTTCTGACTGTCATGGTAACATCCTTGCTGCCTGTTTTCTGATGTTCTCATGGAAAGACATGTCTGGAGTTCTGGCAACCATTGTACAACCATGAAATAACAAGCTAAAAGACAAAAATTAGCCTACTGAAAATGCCCAATGGAAAGAGCTCAGGATCTTGATGTTATCAGTTTAGTAACTGAATCAGTGCCAGCAGTCACCTTTAACAAATCCTTAGAAGATAATTAAACGTATTTCTCACTTAAGTCACAGTTATGCAGATTGTTTCTTAATAGGAAAGCATCTTTTATGATACGTTTTTTTCTTGTGATTTTACTTTAACGTTTACTATTTATAGTCATAAATATTTTATCACATTAGAACAATTTTATCTTTGTCCAGTAATTTGTGCTCAAGTAAAGTGCTCCTAAAAATTTGTCACTATGGGCTAATAGAAATAAAGCAGTATTCAAATGATCAATCAATGGGATAAAACACTGTTAATTTAGAAGAAAGAACTCTACAAAATGCTAGAGATGATAAGATAAAAAGCAACCTTAAAGCAAAGACACACTGTAAGAACTGTACATCTATGCTCTCTACATGAGTTTTATTTGTAAGGAAATAAGTCTTAAACAATATGAACTTTAAATTATTCAAGTCCTAACACTGTAAATTGTTAAACATAGATCAAATTGAAAAGTAAGGCTAGCTTAAAAAATTTTTCTTTTTTTTTTGAGACAGTCTCTGTCACCCAGACTGGAGTGCAGTGGCGCAATCTTGGCTCACTACAACCTTCACCTCCCAGGTTCAAGTGATTCTCCTGCCTCATCCTCCTGAGTAGCTGGGGTTACAGATGCCTGCCACCATGCCTGGCTAATTTTTGTATTTTTAGTAGAGACAGGGTTTTACCACGTTGGCCATGCTGGTCTTGAACTCAGGTGATCCACCAGTCTTGGTCTCCCAAAGTGCTGGGATTACAGACGTGAGCCACTGTGCCTGGCCTAATTTTGTATTTTCAGTAGAGACGGGGAGCGGGGGTTTCCTCCATGTTGGTCAGGCTGATCTTGAACTCCCGACCTCAGGTAATCCGCCCGCCTCAGTCTCCCAAAGTGCTGGGATTACAGGCATGAGCCACCATGCCCAGCCACACCTATTTTTTTAAAAAGTGCATTGTGGGACAGATCATGTAGCACCTTCCACTTAATTCCTATTACTTATTTGGAGGTAGCAGCACATGGTGGTTTTATTCTTTTCATTTAACTTTGTAAACCATTCAGGTTTATTTTATAATTAAAGGTAAGACAGGGATTTAAATAGAAAAAACTAGCCCATTATTATTACTGAGACAGAGTCTTGCTTTGTTGCCCAGGCTGGAATGCAGTGGTGCAGTCTCAGCTTACTGCAACCTCTGCCTCCCAGGTTCAAGTGATTCTCCTGCCTCAGCCTCCCAAGTAGGGATTACAGGCATGCGCCACCACACCTGGCTGATTTTTGTATTTTTAGTAGAGATGGGGTTTTATCATGTTAGCCAGGCTGGTCTTGAACTCGCGACCTCAAGTGATCCACCCACCAAAGCCTCCCAAAGTGCTGGGGTTACAGGTGTGAGCCACCACGGCCAACCAAAACTAGCCAATTATATCAGAACCATTTCGTAAGTGTATTAGGTTCTTCTACAGTGGAATCTCAATATTTCATAACAAATGAGGGCTATAAGGACCGAAGCTGAGCCAGGTGTCCAGGCCAATTAGAGGAAAATAACACATTGAATATATGTATCAAAATATCACATTGTACCCCATAAATATGATGAAATATTGTGTCCATTTAAAAAAATTGAGTGAAAGATACAGAGATTCCCCATATACTCTCTGCTCTACACACACAAAAAAAGAAAGAGAATAAAAGAAAAAAGGCAGGGAACAAAGCAAGAAAGAATGAGAGAAAGAGATATGGTTAGGCTTTGCGCCCCTACCCAAATCTCATCTATCTCATCTTGAATTGCAATCCCCACAGGTTGAAGGAGAGACCTGGTGGGAGGTGACTGGGTCATGGGGGTGGTTATTCCATGCTGTTGTTGTGAAAGTGAGTGAGTTCTCATGAGACCTGATGGTTTATAAGCATCTGGCATTTCCCCTGCTGGCACTTCATGTGAAGAAGGTCCTTGCTTCCGGTTTGCCTTCCACCATGATTTTAAGTTTCCTGAGGCCTCCCCAGCCATGTGGAACTGAGTCAATTAAATTTCTTTTCTTTATAAATTACCCAGTCTCGGGAAGTTCTTTATAACAGTGTGAGAATGAACTAATACAGAAAGACAGAAAGGAAGGTAGGAAGGAAGGAAGGAAGGAATGAAGAAAGGAATGAAGGAAAGAAGGAAGGAAGGGAAAGAAAGAGGAAGAAAGACAAAGAAAAAAAAAGAAAGACAAAGAAAGAGAGAATGAATAAAGGAAGTGGTTGTGATCGTGTGATCCGCATGGGGAACTAAGAGAGTTTCATCTGTTGATGCTGCAGAACAGACTTGCTGCTCTCTTTTGCTTTCCTTTTAACTCTTTGCGATCTTCAAGGCAAACCAGGTCAGTCCTGCCACCATGAAACCTCTTGCTCAGCTTCTCTTCTTTCTCCTCCAGTTCCAGGAAGGTAAGTGAGTCAGGGGCTCCTCTCCTGTAGCTTAACCTCTCAGGGTGTAGGAAGTCTACATGGGCACAGCCCAGCCAGGCCTTTCTAGAACTGAGGACCTCGTGTTAGGGAGATTGGGAGACAAACAGATAGAAGATGTCGAGAGGCTCTAGGACATAGGAAAGACTGACTAGGGAGTGAATGAGGGCAAGGAGGAAGAGGAAAAGAGAAAAATCGAAGGTACATAGGATAATGACATTGTGAATATCAGAGTTGGAAGGAATCTGAAAGGCTCTGCATTTTATCTCCCTTGTTTTAAAGAGAAAGAGAAAAGGACTGGAGGAATCAACAGGCTTCCCCAAAGCTGCACATCTCCATAGAGGCAGGATCAGGACTAAAGAAGCAGGTGTCCCATCTGTCATCTGAGATCTTCATATCACATACCACTGAGGCACCGGAACTGCAGTGACAGGGAACTCCAGTTCTGTGAGGAAGAAACATTTCAGAAAATAGGAAGTTGTGAGAATTGAAATCTCAAGGTGAAAAAAGAGGGACCAGGCAGGGCGGGGCTGGCCTCTGACTTCCTCAGTGGTCTCCATTCTGGTCTTCCAGTCCCAACAGCTCTCAGGGGAGCACAATCCGAGGGACAGGGATGAGTGATCCTAGCTGAACGGATCCCTGGAGTGATTCCCGGAGATCCCAGCAGGAAGGAAACTTTGAGCATTGCCCACTTTGAGCTCCAGCTGCAGCACCACTGCTCATACCTGTTTATGTCCAATGTTCTTGTGAGCTCTAACATAGGGGAGCTATGACTGACTTGGAGACTTGTGGGGAGGGACAATTGTCAGGGACATTCTGTAACCTTTTCCTTCTGTGTTTACAGGGAATCTAGTTTCACAAACCAGCTCAACCCCACTGATGGTGAATGGGGTTCTGGGGGAGTCAGTAACTCTTCCCCTGGAGTTTTCTGCAGGAGAGAAGATCAAGTCCATTACTTGGATTTACAATGGAACATCTATTGCCTTCATAGCACCCTCTGAAGCCAAAAGTCCACAAATCCACGTGACTAATCCGAAACTGGGAAAGCGACTGAACTTCACTCAGTCCTACTCCCTGCAACTCAGCAACCTGGAGATGGAAGACACAGGCTCCTACAGTGCCCTGATGTCCTCAGAGACCACTGTAAAAGTGTCCAGTTACACTCTGAGGATATTCAGTAAGTAAGGGCGTAGAGGACCAGGTCCCTGCTGGTAAGGGTGAGTGGGCCACCCACTAAGCCTGCTGGGCTGTATGACCCTTGGTAAAGGCCTTCTCCCAGTTTCACTCTTTTTGTCAGTCCAGAACCTTTCCTAGGTAGATTCTTTTTTCTTTTCTCTCCTTATTCCTTTTTGTCCTTCTTCAGTCTGGCAGCCTTGGGCTGTGGTTGTGGCTGATTGAAAAACATACAACTTGCTCCTTCTTTGTGCTTAGGAGTTGGGAAATGAAAGAGTCAGGGATCTTTCCACTGAAGGGGTCTAGATTTCTTGCTGGGTTCTTACTCCTTGATAACCTGAATCTTCTCCTCCTAGGGTGGCCTAGAAAGGTCCTTAATTGTTATTTGTATCATTTAAAACTATTGTTTCAAGCAGAGCGGCTGCCAAGGCCTCATGTTAGAGTGGAGTCTGTCATCTCTGAGAATGGGATCTGTAATGCCATCTTGAGGTGTTCTGTGGAGGAAGGAGGAGAGACCATTATGTATGAGTGGACATCAGTGGGACCAGGGGCTGCTGTGTCCCATGTGGGGTCCATCCTCAATGGCTCCTGGAGCCTTCATGATCTGGATTGGAGCTACACTTGCACAGCTCTGAATCCTGCTAGCAACAGCAACTCCACTCCTATCCATGCTGCGCAACTTTGTGCAGGTAACGGGCCCCTTTTGGTCTCTCTAGCACCCCTAGGAAATGTTTTGAGGTGAGGGCATGGCAGCCCTTGTCACCTGCCAACAACCCCATTCCACTTGCACACATGTGCTCTGTCCTCTCTCATTCTACTTTCTCTCTTTCAGGTTCCAAGGCAGCTGAAGGCACCTATTGCCTAGTGAATTGGCTTTTCCTGGGGAAGGGGCTTCTTCTCCTTGTGTTCCTTGGGGTCCTAGGAACTTGGTATATCCAGACACAGGTGCTCAGCAAACGCCTGAGGCCTAACTCAGGGTGATAAGAGGCCACCAGTACTCAAAGTGAGCCAGCCTGTGCCCAGCTGAAGCCATTACTTTTCTGTGGCTAAATTTCATTTATTGACCTCTTTTCAAGGTGAAGTACTATGGATTGTCAAAGGCCATTGGGATAAAAATTTTTTATTTTGTCATGTCAACGCCCATGTACATGCTTATTATTTTTTTAAGAAAGAAGTTTGGTCAAGAAGAGATAAAACAACTGCCTGAACACCATATGCTACCTATTCTAGGCATATTTTTTCACCGCAATTTAAGGTTTCTGAAATCAAGTCATAATATAAATGTATACAGCTAAAAGGAATAGGGTGTTTTTCTCCTGAAATATCATTATTAAAATGATCTGCTTTTTAAAAAAATCAGTGTTATCTTCTGTTGATGGGAATATAAATTAGTACACTACTATGGAAAAACAGTATGAAGGTTCCTAAAAGAATTAAAAATAAAACTACCATTTGATCCAGCAATCCTACCACTGGGCATATATCCAAAGAAAATTACATGTCGAAGAGATATCTGCACTCCCATGTTCATTGCAGCATTATTCACAATAGCCAAGATGCAGAAACCACTTTAGTGTCCCTCAGTGGATGAATGGATATAGAAAATGTGGTATATATACACAATGGAACACTATTCAGCTTTTATTTACTTACTTTTTTTTTTTGAGACAGAGTCTCACTCTGTTGCCCAGACTGGAGTGAAGTGATGTGATCTCTGCTCATTGCAACCCCCACCTCCTGGGTTCAAGCGATTCTCCTGCCTCAGCCTCCCAAGTAGCTGGGATCACAGGTAGGCTAATTTTTGTATTTTTAGTAGAATTGGAGTTTCGCCATGTTGGCCAAACTGGTCTTGAACTCCTGACCTCAAGTGATTTGCCTGCCTTGGCCTCCCAAAGTGCTAGGATTACTGGCATGAGCCACTGCACCTGGCCAGCTTTTAAAAAGAAGAAAATCTGTCATTTGCAATAACATAGGTGGACCTGGAAAACATTATGTCAAGTGAAATAAGCCAGGCGCAGAAAGATAAATACCACGTAATTTCACTCATAGGTGGAATCTAAAACAGTTGAACTCATAGAAGTAGAGAGTGGAATAGTGGCTAGCAGGGGCTGGGGTAGTTGGGTAGGATGGTGGGGACATGTTGGTCAAAGGATACACAATTTCAGTTAAGAAGAAACTCAAAAAAATCTATTGTACAATATAGTCACTATAGGTTAATAATATATTTTAACTTAAATAAAAATTTTAAATATCTTAAGAAACAGTACAAATCTGTTCAATATTTATTAGAAATAGATAGTTGGCACTATTTCATAAAATAGCACTTAACTGCTTTTAAAAGGCAGTAAGTAGCCCCAATAGATGCAAAGATACTCAGAATCTGCTAATCCAATCCTAGCATTAGGCAATTCATCAAAATTTAAATTTTCAACATAAATATCAAGTGAAGGCCAGGTGTGGCAGCTCATTCCTGTAATCCCAGCACTTTGGGAAGTCGAGGCAGGCGGATCATCTGAGGTTGGGAGTTTGAGACCAGTTTGGCCAACATGACGAAATCCTGTCTCTACTAAAACTACAAAAATTAGCTGGGCATGGTGGTACACACCTGTGATCCCAGCCACTTGGGAGGCTGAGGCACAAGAATCGCTTGAAACTGGGAGCTGGAGGTTACAGTGAGCTGATATTGTGCCACTGCTGTACCAGTGAAGACTCCAGACTGCAGCAACAGTTCTACACTTGAGAATTCCTTTAAATTTAGAAAAGTACAGACTAGTGTTCCAGAGGGAACATTAGGGCTTATCTTGGAGCCGAGACTCTAGGTGGAGACTGCCAATCACTGCACCCAACCCTCCAGCTACATCTTCTGTCGCAGATGTCTCACTTGTGTAGGAAACTCTCATCTCAGTCAGAGGGTGTGAGAGGAGACAAAATAAATAAAGCTCCGAATCTTGACCCTGACTCATAAACAGACTGAACCTTTCTTGGGGATCTTAATTTGTTCTCATGAGGCCTCAGCAATGGGCCAAACACCTTTAATCTTGTAAGGTAGGTGTGTTTTGCTCACATCAGTTTCTCTGTTCTCTACCTTCCTCAGTTCTATTTCTAATTGTCTTTCCTCCTTAAGACGTAATGCCCAGGCCGGGCGCGGTGGCTCAGGCCTGTAATCCCAGCACTTGGGGAGGCTGAGGCGGGCGGATCACAAGTTCAGGATATCGAGACCATCCTGGCTAACAGGGTGAAACCCTGTCTCTACTAAAAATACAAAACATTAGCTGGGCATAGTGGCAGTCACCCGTAGTCCCAGCTTGAACCCGGGAGGCGGAGGTGGCAGTGAGCTGGGATTGCTGCACTCCAGCCTGGGCAACAGAGTGAGACTCCGTCTCAAAAAAAAGACATAATGCTGTTTGTTAAAGTCCATCTTCTGGTTTTTCCATTTTCCCCTCTTGGTTGCCATCCCCTCTCCATCCACTAGCCTCCTGTCGCTGCCTGAAAAATAGATGACAATTTAACAAACATTTGTTAAAAGCTTAATATGTTCCAGACACTATTCCAGACACTGGAAATACAGTGGTGAAAAAATCAAAATCAAACTTGTCCTTATTTTAGACAGGGGAATCCAATTTTTAAAATGAAATATATATTACGTCCAAGGTGATACAGAGAAAAATGAAAGCAAAGTAAGGGGTACAAGGGATACCAGGGAAGTAGGGAATGGCTCATTTATATAAATGTGATCAAGAAGAGCTCATTAATTAACGACATTTAGGAAGACACTTGAAAGAAATGAAAAGTTGGTTGGGCACTGTGGCTCACGCCTATAATCCCAGCACTTTGGAAAGCCAAGGTGGGCAGATCACCTGAGGTCAGGAGTTCAAGACCAGCCTGGCCAACGTGGGGAAACCCCATGTCTACTAAAAATACAAAAATTAGCTGAGCATGTTGGAGGGCACTTGTAATCCCAGCTACTAGGGAGGCTGAGGCTTTAACCTGGGAGGCAGAGGTTGCAGTGAACCAAGATCACGTCATTGCACTCCAGCCTGGGTGATAGAGCCAGACTCTGTCTCAAAAAATAAAGAAAAAAAAGAGAAAAAAGAAAAGAAATGAAATGAAAAGTGAGTCATGTAGCTATCTGAGGAAAGACTGACTATGCCAGGCAGAGGAAACAGCAAGTTTCCTTTTGAAGAAGGTATCTACCTGATGTGTTAGAAGAACAGCTGGTGTGTCGGGACCAGAGTGGATAGGGGGATAATGGGAGGACATGAGGTTGGAGTGAGTGAGGGATCTAAATCATGGACAGCTTTATCATCCATTGCATGGATTTTGAGTTTAACTCTGGGAGAGATGGTGGGTTTGGAGCAAAGCCATGACTTAGCCTGACTTCTGCTCTCATTGGATCACTGTGGCTACCGTGTTGATAATGGACTGCAGGTGAGCAGGAGCAGAAGCAAGGAGACTGGCTAGGAGGTTATTTCAATCAGTATATGTTGAAAATGGAGGAAAGAGAAGAAACAAGAATGACTCCAGGGGCTGGGCATGGTGGCTCATGCCTGTAATCCCAGCATTTTGGGCAGCAGAGGTGGGTGGATCACCTGAGGTTAAGACTTTGAGACCAGCCTGACCAATATGGTGAATGATTGAAAAGTAAAGAAGGCTACATTTATGACACACCCTAGTTTGTGAATTAAGATGTCTATTTGTTATTCAATAAGCGGGTTTGCTGAATGAATAAAACAATTGAACAAATAAATGAAAATTAAAAATCTGAAACAGATCGATGTTTGCCCAAGGTGAATGTTTTTGATGAGGGAGCCATAGGCAAGGTGGACTATGATAAAAAGAGATAAACTCACCAGGCGTGGTGGCTCAGGCCTGTAATCCCAGCAGTTTGCTACTAAAGATATATATATATATATATAAAATTAGCTGGGTGTGGGTGTGCACCTATGACCCCACCTAATCCGGAGGCTGAGGAAGATAATCCCTGGAACCCGGGAGGCAGAGGAGATGGCGCTGTTGCAATCCAGCCTGAACAACAGGGCGAGACTTGGTCTCAAAAAAAGAAAAAAAAGAGTTAAACTCTGTAAAATATTTGAAGAGATTTATTCTGAGCCAAATATGAGTAGTCATGGCCTGTGACACAACCCTCAGGATATCCTGAGAACGTGTGCCCAAGGTGGCTGAGGTGCAGCTTGGTTTTATACATTTTGGGGAGACATTAGACTCCAATCAAATACATTTAAGAAATACATTGATTTGGCCCAGAAAGGTGGGACAACTCGAAGCGGGTTTTGGGAGAGGGAGAAATGTGTCCTTCCAGGTTATAGGTAGATCTGAAATTTTTCTAATTAGCAACTGGTTGAAAGAGTTATCAAAATAAAGGAATGTCTGGGTTGCCGTAAGAGCTTGTGGAGACCAAAGTTTTACTCATGCAGATGAACGAACCCTCCAGGTAGCAGGCTTCTGAGAAAATAGATTGTAAATGTTTCGTTGATATTAACCAGAGAAGTATAACTAGATGAGTCCGACCCCTACTTCCAGTCATGGCCTAAACCAGTCATTCAGCGTTTTAGAGTGCCCTGGCCGAGGAGAAAGTCCATTCTGATGGTTGGTAGCCTCAGAATTTTATTTTTGGTTTATAACTAAAATAGAAGCACAAAGGTCTAGGGATCCAGAATCATGGTTTTTGGTGACCATGGACCTGGAGGTGATGGTATACCTTTGGTACCTAGGGTGTTTTCCTTGGGATCCTCTCTATGAGAAATGTAGGTGGGGTTTTATTTTTCTGGGTTCCTCTGGGTGAGGTGAGGTGCCTCAAAAGAAAAAGGACCAGTTTTGGCTTCAGGTATTCTATCCTAACCGTGAAAGCAGTTAATACCGGGCCTGGAATGGTAGATGCTCAGTAATTACAGGTTACTTCTTAGTCTGGGTCCTTTTCTCCAAACCTAATCCGTCTCATCACTTCTAGTCCCCGCCCCTTCTGAGCGCCCCTCCTCCGGCCTGTGTGATAGGCTCTTCCTCCGTTTCCGGCTTCTCGGACTCGAGGACCCTACGGTTTCCGGTGTCATGGCGGCTTGAAGTCCCGGGAGTCGGTGAGGCGGCTGCAGGTCCTCCCCTGCGGAGCCGCTGGTCCGGCTGGCGGGGATGTGACCGCGGGCTCTGCCGGCCTGCCTCAGGCGTCGCGTCAGCTCCCGTGTCCGTACCCTCAGCCCACACCGATGGCGGGATCCGGCTGTGCCTGGGGCGCGGAGCCGCCGCGTTTTCTGGAAGCCTTTGGGCGGCTGTGGCAGGTACAGAGCCGTCTGGGTAGCGGCTCCTCCGCCTCGGTGTATCGGGTGCGCTGCTGCGGCAACCCTGGCTCGCCCCCCGGCGCCCTCAAGCAGTTCTTGCCGCCAGGAACCACCGGGGCTGCGGCCTCGGCCGCCGAGTATGGTTTCCGCAAAGAGAGGGCGGCGCTGGAGCAGTTGCAGGGTCACAGGAACATCGGTAATTGCCGCTGTCTCCTTTCTCTTGTTGCCCAGGTCACAGTCCGAGCACACTCTCGCTGTGTGGCGTTCCGTCTTCCTCCCCTTCTACAGGAGAAGCGGGTCTAGCCCTCTATCACCCGATCCAGGCTCCTTTCCCCTTTCCCCTTATTACTGTCTGCAGTGGAGTGGAGTTGGTGGTCTGCTTTGCTCAGTGTCACATAGAGGCTCAGTAAATTCTACCTTGCTTCGAGTCTCGTCGGAGAATGCCGCATTCGTTAGCATGCAGAAATCTCTTTTCTAGTGAGAGGAGGCGCGTCTTTGCTAGATTGTCATGTCTTCTGTGGAAATTTTTGAATATTTGCATACCAGTAGAAAATGGAAACTGTGTCTAGGGCTTGTGACATCAATGCTAGTAACTCATACAGCTTACCTGGTATATATTTATTACGGATTTGGAGGAAATGATTCACTGTTCCATGGGAGCCCTTATAGAAGTGTGAAATTTAGGAACGCTGTATCTTTGCTCCTGAGACTGTTTCATGACTCAGATATTCAGAATGTAAGATATGTAATGATCGCTGATGATTGATTTGTGAAAAGTCTTTATTTTCATTACAGGACAGAGAGCTTATCATTAGTTATAGCTTTCGTTATTAAAGTCTTATTTCTTAGCATGTATGATGCATATTTCAGTTGAAGAGTGAGTTTTTTTTATAATACCATTTTGGAGAAGAATTAACACTAGTGCTACATTTTTTTTAGTTTACTAGTCTATCACTATAACCTTGGTATTGAAGAGGAAAAAATTTTTGTAAGCCTAAGGACTTGCTGAATCTCTGCAAGATTAGTTAAAATTTCATCTGGAACGTCTCAATCTCTTCGTTAGTATTTGGATTATAGAGAGCTGTTTATTTTTCTGGTTTTTTTTTTTTTTTTTTTTTTTTTTAGACAAATTCTCATTCTGTCATCCAGGCTGGAGTACCAATGGTGAGATCACAGTTCACTGCAGCCTCCAATTCTTAGGCTAAAGCCATCCTCCTGCCTTAGCCTCCCAGGTAGCTGGGACTACAGGCACCCGGCACCATGCCTGGCTAATTTTTTGTAGAGAGGAGGTCCCCCTTTGTTACCTATGCTGGCCTCCGAACTTCTGGGCTCAAGCAGTCCTGCCTTGGTCTCCCGGAATGCTGGGATCACAGGCATGAACCACCGTGACAGGCCTATACTGCTATTTTGGATCAAGAAGCAATCTTTAGTTTGGTCTTTGTACATTGTGACATTCCTTCTAAAAGAGTTACTTTATATTTGGATTCTTACTTTTTAAAATTTTCTTTTTTTTTTTTAAAGGACCTCATGATGCAGCAATATTATTTATTTATATTTTGTATTTTGAACTTTTAATCATTTTCACTTGGCACTCCAAGTTCATGTTCACCCACCACTGAGTACTTGGTGAAACACAAATAATTGTATCATATTTAGTATCTGTGAATGGTAATCAGCTATTGTAGGCTGTCTCATCTTGTTTTTATTAAAATAACCCAATTGCCCAAAGATCTTATCCATGGGAAAAATAAATTACAGTGGAAGCTTGTTCATCAAAGTTATCCTTATCTAGACTCTCTCAAATTTGTATTGCAGTTACCTACTTTAATAGTGACTTACTCTAAGTCTGATTCTTAAAATATTATAATTTCTTTTTCTAGTGACTTTGTATGGAGTGTTTACAATCCACTTTTCTCCAAACGTGCCATCACGCTGTCTGTTGCTTGAACTCCTGGATGTCAGTGTTTCGGAATTGCTCTTATATTCCAGTCACCAGGGTTGTTCCATGTGGATGATACAGCATTGTGCCCGAGATGTTTTGGAGGCCCTTGCTTTTCTTCATCATGAGGGCTATGTCCATGCAGACCTCAAACCACGTAACATATTGTGGAGTGCAGAGAATGAATGTTTTAAACTCATTGACTTTGGACTTAGCTTCAAAGAAGGCAATCAGGTAAGAAATAAGAAATAACCTTTTCTTTACTCTCGCAGTTGTAGTCGAAGCCAAGTGTTTTCAAATGACAGGGTAGTTTAGTAGGGACTTAGACGTCATTTTTATCTAAAATACTGAAATGCCAGGGGATGCAGCAAATCAAAAGAATTTCAGTGCCACCATTTTAAAAAAGGACATAATGTTTGGGTCAGGTAGGAGGAGCCAGTGAAGAAGGAGAGCTCTGGCATTATTAAAAGTACTTAACCTATATAGAATGCTATTTTAAATTTTATAACGTTTGACTAATTGCTGAGGTACTGTTCCTTATCTCTTCAGTATTTGGGCTGTATCTTATGGCAGAATGCATATGATAGTTCTGGCAAATCCTCCATTCTCCATGGTTTATTGTTTCTTTGCAGAGTGTCCTTATTATCAGCAGTGCCTAATAGGTAAGAGACAATCCAAAGAAGACTTCTTTATGAGCACTGTATGGAAATGTACAGCTTGCCTCTGAGAACTGCCCCCACTTAATGAACCAAAGAATATGATAACCAAGGGCTAAAAATTTTTAGCATTTAGTTTGGCAGCAGATTTACTATACTCTTAGGGAAATAAGCACACTGTAGAGATGGATAGAAAGGGAGCAGCTTTTTTGTTGGTTGTAATACTTATTTATCTTCTTTAGGATGTAAAGTATATTCAGACAGACGGGTATCGGGCTCCAGAAGCAGAACTGCAAAATTGCTTGGCCCAGGCTGGCCTGCAGAGCGATACAGAATGTACCTCAGCTGTTGATCTGTGGAGCCTAGGAATCATTTTACTGGAAATGTTCTCAGGAATGAAACTGAAACATACAGTCAGATCTCAGGAATGGAAGGTAAACGTCACCAGTGCTTTGCTTTGGGGTTCTTACTTTAAGAGTATTCAATTTATGATGATTCTTCTTCTTATTTTTTTTTTAATTTGAGACATGTTTCACTCTTTCGCTCAGGTTGGAGTGCAGCGACATGATCTTAGCTCACTGCAATTTCTGCCTTATGGTCTCAAGTGATTCTCCTGCCTCAGCCTCCTGAGTAGCTGGTATTACAGGTGCTTGTCACCACACCTGGCTACTTTTTGTATTTTTAGTAGAGACAGGGTTTCACCATGTTGGCCAGGCCGGTCTCGGAACTCTTGACCTCGTGATCTGCCAAATCACGAGGCCGAAGTGGTGTGATGACAGGTGTGAGCCACTGTTCCTGGCCAATTTATCATGATTCTTGTCTAGAATTCTTGATTACTTTCTGTTGTCCATACTCCTGTTTTTCTATTTATGATACTTAAACGCCACTACCCACTCCTATGGCTATCAATGTGCTAGTGAGTATTGCATTCTTATTGTTCCTAGCCTATGCCTAGGCTTGGCATGTAGTAAGTGCTTGATAAAAATGTTTGAATGAATGCATTTTCCTAAAGAATCGAAAGTGGTTTCTTTTGCTTAGTAACAGTTATATTGAGTTCTAAAGTGTTACTAATACAATCATAGCTTATGAATTAAATGATAATTTTTATAGATTATCTTAACTGCTTTACAGTTAAAAAAAATTATTTTTACTGGGCATGGTGGCTCACACCTGTAATCCCAGCACTTTTAGAGGCTGAGGTGGGAGGCTCACTTGAGACTAGGAATTTGAGACCAACCTAGGCAATGTAGTGAGACCCCGGTCTCTAGTAAAAAAAAATTATAAAAGGTATTTTAATACTTGTTTAATATCAAAACCAATAATCATTCCAAAGCATTGTATTTATTAAACCTCAAGAAATTATCCAGGGGTGATGGCACACACCTGTAGTCCCAACTACTCAGGAGGCTGAGGCAGGAGGATCACTTGAACAGTAGCCTAAAGGATACTGATACTATCACAACGTTAAAGCCCCACAATACCTTTGAAAACATACTGTAGTTAATTCCTAACTTACAAACCCACAAGAAGTTCATTCAAATATTAGAGGTTTGAAACTTAGATATTAAGCAACAATCATTTTTTGAGCATCTAATACATACTGTGTAGCTATTATAGCATACAGTTTTGTTTCTTTTAAACACCTAGTCACTGATTTCTGTTGTAGCATTTCCTGGAAGGAATACTTTAATAGCCCAGTGTATGTACCTGATGCTTGTATGGGTAAAAATTGCTTTCTTGGGAGTAAAATCAGTATCATTCTTTATTATTGGTATCCCAGACAATTGAGAGTCTATAAGTATTCTTTCTTAGTGCTAATCCAAACATAGATCAGTTATTTGAATGAGCTTTGACTATCTTTGAGTCTTTTGGACTGTATCTGTTTGGCCTAGATCACATTCAAATTTGTGTGAAATTCATAGGGACAATGTATAGTAATAGGATCTCCAATATATTCCTCTAGATAAAGCATTATTTTTCTGTTTTATCACTTTCTATGGGGGCAAAATTGCCAACTGATTATGAGCTTAGGCCCTAAAGTCAAACTACTAGGGTTTGTATTTTGCCTCCGCAAAGATCTTACTATTTATTTAGGTTCACTAAGCCTTGGTTTGCTTTCTTTAATATGAGGATAATAACGGCATCTATCTCCTAAGACTATTGAGATTAATAAGTGATACTTTTAGCAAGCAGCTCATGGTAAGTATTTAATATATTTAACTGATAATGATATTATCAGTTCTTTTAACTCATGTACACAGTTCTAAATTTTGAGTTAGCATAATATTCAAGGAGAAAGTATATTCTTAAAGATTTAGAGAATGAGTAATATGACAGATAAGATGTTTTAATACTGCCTCGTATTCTCTTTGATAGTTTATTTCTGTCTGAAAACCAGTTCAAGACTCATCACAGAGATACCCTGAGTCACCTATTACACATTCCTTTTTGCATTAAACTACATTCTTATGTGGTTACTTTGGTATTTATTTTTTATTCTTTCATCTAGTAGATGTTCATAGAGTGCTAGGTCCTGAAAATAGAGAAAAAAATGTTCTTCTCTAGAAGCGTATAATTATGTATATTATTTCCTCTGTTGCTGGGCATGATGGCTCACACTTATAATCCCAGCACTTTGGGAGGCAAAGGTGGGCAGATCACTTGAGCCCAAGAGTTTGAGAGCAGCCTGGGCAACATGATGAAACCCCATATTTACAAAAAATTAAAAAATTAGCTGGGTGTGATGGCACACACCTGTATTTCCAGCAAAGAAGGAGGATCACTTATATCTGGGAGGCAGAGATTGCAGTGAGCTGAGATTGTGTCACTGCACTGCTGCTTGGGTGGCAGCGCAAGACCCTGTCTCCAAAAAAAAAAGAAAAAGTGATTGTAGGCGCTCAGAAGATAGTGTTTTCTGTTGCATTTTACTCACTCGAATAGTGCTGTATGCCTAGTTCTCAATAAATACGGACTGAATAACCAAAGGAAGACTTTTCTCCCTTTCTTAAGGCAAACAGTTCTGCTATTATTGATCACATATTTGCCAGTAAAGCAGTGGTGAATGCCGCAATTCCAGCCTATCACCTAAGAGACCTTATCAAAAGGTATGTTACATGCACTGTAAGCTTGCTTTGCATACATGTACTATGTGAAGTGGTATGTCTTTTTTTTCTGAACAGATTTATATTATTATTTCTAGTTTGCTTGATCCATGTGGGAGTTTTGTTCCCCTGGAAATAAATCTATGCAGGCTAGCTTCCTATAAGGAACATAAGTAATCAAATAGTTTCACCAAATTTATTTTCAAAGGAATGTTCTTTTGCTCATAGTATCAATGTTAAGCTTTTCCTGGCAGCTACCTTTTCACTGGAAGATAGATAACTGAGCCACTGTACCTTTGGCCTCTCATAGCCCTGGCAGTTCTGTATACTTGATGGAAAGCCGATTTTTAAAAAGAGTCTTTATTAACTAAAGATTGAGTTTGCTTTTGCATTACTCCCTTCCCCCCCCAAAAGACCCAAAAACCATTTAAAATGTTTATCTTTGACAATGATCTGGGGACAGATACAGTGTTTCTGATATCTGAATAGATCCAAATACAATAGATATTTTGAAAATAGAGATATGTACAATCATGTCATTTGACAGTAGGGATCTGCTGTGAGAAATATGTCATTAGGTGATTTTGTCATGCTAACATCATAGAGTACTTACATAAATGTAAATGATACAGACTTGTGCCCACACCTAGGCTGTCTGGTAGTCTGTTGCTCTTAGGCTACAACCTCTGCAGCATGTTACTGTACCAAATACTATAGGCAACTGTAATACAGTGGTAAGTATGATTGTCTAAACATAGAAAAGGTACAGTAAAATTATAGTATAACAGATTTAAAATGGCATACCTATATAGGGCACTTAACCATGAATGGAGATTGCTGGACTGGAGTTGCTCTGGGTGATTCAGTGAGTGAGTAGTGAGTGAATGTGAAGGCCTAGGACATTACTGATGACTAAGAGTAAATGCTGTCTACTTAGCCTTCACTAAATTTATTTTAAAATTTTTGTTTTCTTCTTTTTTGAGACAGTCTCACTCTATCATCCAAGCTGGAGTGCAGTGGCACAGTCTTGGCTTACTGCAACATCTGCCTCCCAGGTTCAAGCGATTCTCGTGCCTAGCCTCCCAAATAGCTGGAATTACAGGTGCACACCACCATGCCCAGCTAATTTTTTGTATTTTTAGTAGAGACGGGATTTTACCATGTTGACTAGGTTGGTCGTGAACTCCTGAACTCAAGTGATCCACCTGCCTCTGCATGCCAAAGTGCTGGGATTGCAGGTGTGAGCCACCGTGTCTGGCCATAATTTTTTTTCTCCTCTAATCATTTAACCTTAGCTTAACTGTAACTTTTTTACTTTATAAACTTTAATTTTTCTTTACTTTATTTACTTTTTAAATTTTTTTGTTGAAAACTGAGACATAGGCACACCTTAGCCGAGACCTACACAGGATCAAGATCATCAATATCATTGTCTTCCACTTCCACCTATTAACCTACTGGAATGTCTACAGGGGCAATAACATGCATAGAGCTGCCGAGTCTCCTATTGCCTTCTTCTGGAATACCTCACAAAGGACCTGCCTGAGACTATTTTACAGTTAACTTTTTTGGGGGGAGGTGCACTCTAAAATAACAATAAAAAAAATACATAGTTATAAATACATAAGCCAGTAACACAACGATTTATTGTCATTATCAAATACAGGAGTTTTATTTACATCTATGTCCTATTACAACAAACACATTACTCACCTGCATTAACACAAGCATGTGAGTGATGTGTTACGATAGGACATTATAACTACGATGTCACTAAGTGATAAGAATTTTTCAGCCCAGTATAATTTTATGAGATCACTGTTGTATATATGGTCCATTGTTGACCAAAATGTCATTATGCAGGGCATGACTGTATTATTAAATAGTAGGTTTTTCGGGTTTCTAGACTATGGATCAGAAGTGAATAAAATAGTATGCTAGAAAAGTATGGATCCCTTGTTTGAGTTAGAGTGTTATAGTTTCCTTTGCATATTGGACCTATAAACCTTCAAAATAGTTTTATTAACATTTTGCTTTGAAATAGTTATAGACTCATAGGACTTTGCAAAAATGTTACAGAGTGGTCCCTACCATTTACCCAGTTTCCCCCAGTGATAACGTTTTGCATAATTGTAGTATATACAGTATCAGAACCAGTAAATTGAAACAGGTATAATCCACAGGATTAATTCTGATTTCACTAATTTAATGCATGGCTTATTTGTGTGTGTGTTTTTCATGTTAGTTTTAAATAGCTGTTAGTATCTGATTGATACGAGATATTATATATTGTGTTTTACATTGAAGAGATGGCAGTGAAAAATTATAAAATAGATTGTAGCCTGGAAGTTAAATCATCTAATATTAACTTTATTATTTGTTTTTTATTCTTTGACTAATAGACCCCCATCCATTTTACATGGATTATTAAATTTAGAAACTATAGAAAGAATTGATGAGGATAATAACAATTATTTACCTGTGTTCTAGTGTTAGCACCTTGGTATATTTCCTTCCACTATTTTTCTGCATATTGCATTATGTATGCATGTAAGTCACTTCAACCTTTTTTGTTGTTGAATAAAGCACAGATACTGAAATCACTAATTAAACAAAGGTGTAGCTTAATGAATCTGTAGGAACATTGTACCCACCTTGTAACTACTGTGTACATCAAGAAATAAAACTTTCCAGCTACCCTGGAAGTCCTGTATGTGTCTCGTCCCAATCTCATACATTTTTTTTTTCCTTGAGTGCCTTATATGTTACTGCCATGTGTTCCTGTTGAAAGTTTGATGACTCATAATTGCCTTTTCATTAAAAGTCACTTGGTCTTCCTGCCTGGCCAAGATGGTGAAACCCTGTCTCTTCTAAAAATACAAAAAAATTAGCCAGGCGTGGTGGCCTGTGCCTGTAATCCCAGCTACTCGGGAGGCTGGGGCAGAGAATTGCTTGAACCTAGGAGGTGGAGGTTGCAGTGAGCCAAGATTGTACCACTGCACTCCAGCCTGGACAACAGAGCGAGACTCCATCTCAAAAAAAGGGGCGAAAGGAAAGGCACTTGGTCTTCTTTTCTAGATTCCCGGAGGATTTTATCTTTTTCTTTAATGTTTAGTAATTTTATCCAAATATATTTTGATTTTGATTGTTCTGGGTCAGTATTCTCAGAAATATGGTATGCTTTTCACTGTAGTTTCAGATCTTTGTTTTTTTTGTTTTAGAAAAGTGTTCTTAAATTAGACTTCTTAGTATTTTTTTTTCTGTTCTTTTTGGTTTTCACTTTTATGTCCTAGTGTACATGTTTGATTTTCTTTGCTTTATATTCAATATTGCCATTTTTTCTCTCTCTTTCTTCTTTCTTGCTTTTCCTTTCTTTCCTTTCTTCTCCTCTTCTCCCCTCTCCTCCCCTCCCCACCCTTCCCCTCCCTTCCTTCCTTCCCTTCCTTCTTTCTTTCAACAGACTTTTTGCTCTGTTTCCCAGGCTGGAGTGCGGTGACACAATCTTGGCTTGCTACAACCTCTGCCCCCTGGGTTCAACTGATTCTCCCATCTCAGCCTTCTAAGTAGCCAGGATTACAGGCTACTGCCACCATGCCTGGCTGATTTTTGTATTTTTAGTAGAGACAGGGTTTCACCATGTTGGCCAGGCTGGTCTCAAACTCCTGACCTCAAGTGATCTGCCCGCCTTGTCGTCCCAAAGTGCTGGGATTACAAGTGTGAGCCACTGCGCCCAGCTGTCATTTTCTCTTGAATCCATATTTTCTCTTTCATTATTTCTTTTTCCTGTCTTTTTTTATGAGGTCCTACCATGTGCCCAGGCTGGTCTTAAATTCAAGTGACCCTCCTGCCTCAGCTTCCCAAAATGCTAGGATTACAGGCATAAGCCACTGTGCCCGACCCATTATTTCTTTGTTATTTTTAAAAATAGCCTTCTTTTTGCCTACTATTTCTCTTTAAGACATTATTTGTTGTGTTTATTCATCTTTTTATCTCTTGTAGTGTAATTTTATTTTATGAAATGATTTTTTTTGTTTCTAATTCTTTCTTGAGTTCTATTACCTTATTTTTATGATTTTCAAATTTTGATTTCTGTTGCTCTTTCACATCCTGTATCATTTAAAAAAAATGTCCATAGTTCATTGAATTTTGACGGGGTACAGCAGAAACAAAGTCTTACTCTGTTGCAGGCTGAAGTGCAGTGGCGCAATCTCAGCTTATTGCAACCTCTGCTTCCTGGGTTCAAGTGTTCCTTCTGCCTCATCCTCCTGAGTAGCTGGGATTATAGGTGGACGCCACCAGGCCCAACTAATTTTTGCGTTTTTACCAGAGACAGGGTTTCACCATGTTGACCATGCTGGTCTGGAACTCCTGATCTCAAGTGATCTGTTCTTCTCAATCTCCCAAAGTGCTGGGATTGTGGGTGTGAGCCACCATGCCCAGCCGTTATAACCTTCCATTTCAAAATGAGCTAAATGGCCTGGCGTGGTGGCTCATGCCCATAGTCCCAGCACTTTAGGAGGTTGAGGCAAGCAGATCACTTGAGGTCATGAGTTCAAGACCAGTGTGGCCTACATGGTGAAATCCCATCTCTACTAAAAACACAAAAATTAACTGGGCCTGGTGGCATTTGCCTGTAATCCCAGCTACTCGGGAGGCTGAGGCAGAGGTTGCAGTGAGCTGACATTGTGCCACTGCACTCCAGCCCGGGTAACAGAGTGAGACTCTGTCTCAAAAAAAAAAAAAGGTAGACTATAATGTTCATCTGTTTTATGGTCGTATCTTTCTGGCATACATTAATTATCTGAGAGGTTTCATTTTGCAGTTATCTTCTTGTACAATAGATTCTTTTTTTTTCTTTTTTTTAAGGCAGGGTCTTGCTCTGTCACCCAGGCTAGTGTGCTGTAGTGTGATCGCAGGTCATTGCATCTTTAACCCCTAAGGCTCAAGCGATCCTCCCACCTCCGCCTCCCAAGTAGCTGGGACTATAGGCATGTACCACCATGCCTGATTTATTTTTTTGTAGAGACAGAGACACATTATGTTGCCCAGGCTGGTCTTGAACTCTTGGACTCAAGTTATCCTTCCACCTTGGCCTTCTAAAGTGCTAGATTACAGGCATGAGCCACTATGCCCAGTCAGTTATAATCCTTTTTATGTTGCTTATTTTTATGTGTGAATTATTTTCCTAAACTTATAGAAGAAAATGTTCTTGGGATAACTTTTCTAGTTATACAAGGCTCCCTTTTCTGTTGTTTTGTGTAATATTCCCGAAAAGTAAGGTTTTTTTGTTTGTTTGTTTGTTTTTCAGAGATTTTCTGGCTCTTCTCTTCTGCTTTTTTATGGCACCCCTTTCTCTCTCCCTTATCCTGTTCAATTTATATTCCGTTCCCAAGTTTTCTTCTCACTGTGGGCCTTTGCACTGAAAGAAAGCTTTCCCTGGTTTGTTTTAGAGAGGTCTTAGTGTCTAGATTACACCAACCTCTGAGGATTTTTACGAAGAATTCCTTGTATTCACTTAGTATTAGAATATATAACCCCTTATAGTTTCAGCTGCTTTTCCCCAGCAGCCTGCTGTTTTTCCAGTACCTTTTGGCCGTTTGGGGTTATTTTTTTCTCTGGTTCATCAGATGAATTGTAGCTTTCCTCTGCCTGCTTATACATAGATGCCAATATGGTGCAAATCCTACTACTATTGATAGCTTGTCACTATAGTTTTTTGTTTTTCGGGTTTTTTTTGAGGTAAGTCGCGCTCTGTCGCCCAGGTTGGAGTGCAGTGACGCAGTCCTCACCTGCACCTCCCAGGTTCAAGTGATTCTCCTGCCTCAGCCTCCCGAAGAGCTGAGACCACAGATGCACGGCACCATGCCTGGCTAATTTTTTGTATTTTTCAGTAGAGATGGGGTTTTGCTGTGTTGGCCAGGCTGGGCTCAAGCTCCTTACCTCAAGTGATCCACCCACCTCTACTTCCCAAAGTGCTGGGATCACAGGCATGAGCTACCACGCCTGGCCTAGTTTTTGTTTTTTAAGTGACTTATTTTTACTTAATAAATCCTTACCTGCAATAAGGAAGTAATGATCTTTTTATGCCACAAACATTTCAGTAGCTCTATAGAGATACATTAATTTTATTAGACTATAACAGCATCTCAGTCTTTTAATGACATAAAATTGTATGTATTTATCATGTATACCATGTTTTGAAGTATATATACATTATGGAATGATTAAATCTAGTTAATGAACAAATGTATTGCTTTATGTAGTTATTTTTTATGGTGAGAATATTTAACATTCACTCTCTGGTTTTCAAGAATCCAGTATATCATCATTAACTAGAATCACCATGTCATGCAGTAGATCTCTTGAACTTATTCCTTCTATCTGATTGTAATTAGGCATCTTTTGGCTTTGTCCAGTGTCTCTCCAAGTTCCCCTCTTCTGTAACTTCCCCACCCAGCCTCTGGTAACCACCATTCTACTCTGCTTGTGTGGCACTAAAGCTTTTTAGAATTCACATATGAGTGAGATCGTGCTGTATTTCTCTTTCTGTACCTGGCTTATCTCACTTAACATGATGCCCTACAGGTTCATCTATGTTGAAAGTAACAGGATTTGCTTCTTCTCAATGGCTGAATGGTATTCCATTGTGTGTGTGTGTATACATATATACATAAATACCACTTTTTTTTTGCTCATCTGTTTTTCTTTTTTCTTTTTTTTTTTTTACAGTCATCTTTTTTTATTTTTATTTTTTTAAGCTAACATCCAAGAAATGAACACTTACCTGTTAATAGATACTTAGGTTGATTCCATATCCTGGCTATTGTGAACAGTGCTGCAATAAACATAGGCATACAGGTATCTCTTCAACATACTGGTCTCATTTCCTTTGGATATATACCCAATAGTGGGATTGCTGGTAGTTCCTTTTTTTAAATTTTTTTGAGGAACCTCCATACTGCTTTCCATAATGGCTTTACTAATTTATATTCCCACCAACAATGTATGAGGATTCCCTTTTCTCTATATCCTTTGTCTGTTTGATAATAGCTGTTGTAGCACATATGAAGTGATACCTCATTGTGGTTTTGGTTTTTCATTTTCCTGATGATTAGTGATGTTGAGCATTTCTCATATACTGTTGGCCATTTGTATGTGTTCTTTTGAGAAATGTTTGTTCAGGTCTTTTGCCCATTTTTTAATTGGGCTGTTTGTTTCCTTGCTGTTAAATTGTTTGATCTCTTTTTTTTTTTACTTTTTTTTTTTTTTTTTGAGACAGGGTCTTGTTCTGTCCTACAGGCTGGAGTGCAGTGGTATAAACATGGCTCACTGCAGCTTTGATTTCATAGGCTCAAGTGTTCCTGGAACTACAGGTACATATCACCACACCAGCTAATTTTTAATTTTTTTTTGTAGAGAGAGGATCTTGCCATGTTGCTCAGGCTGGTCTCGGACCCCAGGGCTCAAGTGGTCCTCCCACCTCTGCCTCCCAAATTTCTGGGACTACAGATGTGAAATACCACACCCAGCCAAATTGGGTTCTTTATATATTTTGTACCTTACTTCCCTAGCAAATGTATAGTTTGTAAATATTTTCTCCCATTCTGTAAGTTGTCTTTTTACCTTGTTTGTTGTTTCCTTGGCTGTGCAGAAGATTTTTAGTTTGATATAATCCCATTTGTCTGTTTTTGCTTTTGTTGCTTGTGCCGTTGAAGTTTTGGGTCTTACATTTAAATTATTAATCCATTTTGAGTTGATTTTTTTGTATAGGTAAGAGATAAGAGTCTAATTTTATTCTCTAGTGTGTTGATATCCAGTTTTTCCCAGCACTATTTATTGAAAATACTGTCCTTTCCCCACTATGTATTCTTGGTTGTAAGTGTTTTTTTCCCCTGGGGTCTCTGTTCTGTTTCATCAGTCTGCGTGTCTGTTTTTAAATCAATACCATGCTGTTTTAGTTACTGTAGCTTTGTAGTATTTTTTTGAATTCAAGTAGTATGATGTTTCCAGCTTTGATCTTATTTCTCAAGATTGCTTTGGCTATTTAGGGGGTCCTTATAGTTTTTGCTATAGATATTGTCAATGAGTTTTTGGTTTTGCTATATAGTTGGGTTTTTCTATTTTTAGTTGTTTATTTATTTAGTTTTTGAGATTCTGTCTCTCTCTTGTCCAATAGTCTGGAGTGCAATGGCATGATCTTAGCTCACTGCAACCTCCACCTCCCGGGTTCAAGTGATTCTCCTGCCTCAGCCTCCCAAGTAGCTGAGATTATAGGTACCTGCCAATGTGGCTGGCTAATTTTTGTATTTTTAGTAGAGACAGGGTTTCATCATGTTGGCCGGCTGGTCTCAAACTCCTAACCTCAGGTGATCTGCCTGCCTTGGCCTCCCAAAGTGCTGGGATTACAGGCCTGAGCCACTGCGCCAGGCCTAGTTGTTTTTTTATTAGAGAAATTTGATAAGCTTCAGCAATCATCCAACTACTATCTTTTTTGTGTGTGTTACCCTAAATTTGTGTCTAGCTTTTTTTTCACTCACTGTTACAGTGTGTGGATCACTTTGCAGTGTTTCATTTATTAATCAAAAGTGTTATTTTAAATCACAGTATACTGTCATTGGTATGTATCATGAATTACTGAACCATTTACTAATAAATAGCATTTGTATTCTTTATTGGTGAATGATTTGGTAAATCATGCTAATATAATTAATGCTGTGATAAACATTTAGACATTCTTTCTTTAATGGTTGCATTTTCAAAAGATTCAGCAGAAATGATAAGCCACCTATTTTTGTGTTTTAGCATGCTTCATGATGATCCGAGCAGAAGAATTCCTGCTGAAATGGCATTGTGTAGCCCATTCTTTAGCATTCCTTTTGGTAAGTCATATATTGTTTTATTTTTTTTCTTGGTCATTTGATAGTCATATAGGACATCAGCACTAATTTATATTCCCAAGTTCCTTTATCTGATGTTCAACTTAGTTGGAGGGATTTACATTTAACCGTATTATGATGAATTTTAACAGCCCCTCATATTGAAGATCTGGTCATGCTTCCCACTCCAGTGCTAAGATTGCTGAATGTGCTGGATGATGATTATCTTGAGAATGAAGAGGAATATGAAGGTTAGCATTTTCTAAATTATATTTTAATGTGTCTTTCTTAAATAAGTCTGGAATAAACATATCTGTAACATTTTCATATTTTCCCAGTTTATCTAATGAGAATATTGAACAGTGTGATCCCTAAAATACTCTCACTTTTTTTTTTGAGATGGAGTTTCGCTCTTGTTGCCCAGGCTGGAGTGCATTGGTGTGATCTCGGCTCATTGCAACCTCTGCCTCCAGGATTCAAGCCTCAGTGTTCCAAGCAGTTGAAATTATAGGCATGCACCACCAGGCCTGGCTAATTTTGTATATTTAGTAGAAACGGGGTTTTACCATGTTGGTTGGCTTGTCTCGAACTCCTGACCTCAGGTGATCCACCAGCCTCAGCTTCTCAAAGTTCTGGGATTACAGGCGTGAGCTACCGTGCCCAGCCCTCTCACTTTTTTATTTATAATGTCCTTTTGACTTTTACGTTTCATCTTTACCCAGTTAACAAAGAAGATTAATTTTCCCAACAACTTATATCTCTCTGCTCTGTCTCTTTTAGCCATTCCCTGTGCTTACATTTCTCCATTTTAGCTTTCTTTTTTGCTTTTAACATTCATTCATTTAAGACATATTAACTGAGTATTTACTATGTGCTGTTGTGGGATTACTTCCCATCTTAATTTAGTAGGGGAGACAGATACGTAAACAATTATAGTTGTGTTAATCTGAAGATAGGGTACTATACAAGGGCAGAAAGGACAAGTACTTAACTCAGTCTGAATAATTGGTGAGGGCCCCTCTACAGAGGTTATATCTGAGCTCAGTAATTTGGAGTTGCTGGGCTGAAAGTTGAGGGGTTAGGTAGTAAGTAGCACAAATACATAGAGATGAAAGTGTCAGAAAACAGAAACTTGGCATGACTGTATCTTAAGGTATTTGTTGGGGAGCAATCAGTTAAAGCCAACAGGGTAGCCAGAGTACAGACTAGTTTGCTATGTTTAAGAATTTGGATTTTGTCCTAGAGATAGTAACACCAAAATACAGATACATGAAGAACTTTGCATCAGGTATAGAGTAATATCTAGCTTATGGTAAGTATTCAATAATACTTAATATTGAATAAATTCAATAAATATCTGTTCTTTGTTGAATGCATTAAGGAGTTTATTAAATAAATTTAAATGGGAGGATGACATAGTCAAACTTGTGTTTTAGTAGGGACATTCTGGAAACGGGGAGTGGACTAAAGCAGGGCCAGACTTGGACCAAGGACAACAACTGTGAAGTACTTGCATCAACCTAGTATTACTTCTACTAGAGAGGCAATTTTGTGTAGTGGTTAAGAGTGTGGACTTACAAAAATTATAGCTGGACGTGATGGCACACACCTGTAATCCCTGCTGATCGGGAGGCTGAGGTGGGAGAAGTGCTTGAACCCAGAAGGTAAAGATTACAGTGAGCTGAGATTGCACCACTGCACTCCAGCCTGGGCAACAGAGTGAGACTCCATCGGTGGGGGCGGGGGGTGGGGGTAGAGTGTAGGCTGAGTTTACATTATGCCTCCATCACTTACTAGTTTCTTTGCAGTTTTCTGCAAAAGAAGGAAACAACAGTTTCCTCATGTATAAGATGGAGATAATAAATAGTACCTATCTTGTAGAGTTGCTGTGAAAGTTAAATAATATATAAACATTTTCTAGAACAATGCTTGGCAAATAGTAAGCACTCAACAAATATTACCTATCAGTTCCCACTAGAATATATGCACTATACAAGCCAGTTTATTTTGTTTATTGCTATATTAATGTCACTGACCCACAGTAGGCACTCAAATATTTATTATAGGAAGAAAGATGGAGAAATAATTCACAAAGGGCTATGTGTAATCTGTCTAAATGTAGTGACTGAATGGATATGAGAGCAAGAAGTGAGGCGGGTTTGGCTTTTGCATGAGACATCTGAATTGAACCACTGGAGAGATGGTGGTGCTAGTTAAAGAGATAAGGAATAAAGGAGAAAAAGCAGGCCTTGGGGATTCATTTTGGACAAGAGGAGAGATGCCTCCTGTACTCACTGAAATAGGTTGGAAGAGAAAGAATTTTTGTTGTGGCTGTATCTAAGTTATGGAAGTTCCTGCATAGTAACCAAATATTTTCTATAGATGTCCTTTATTACTCAATTTTGAACTTTTAAATTTTTCCTATTTATCATTGTATTGACTTTCAGGTTTTAATTATTTTGCTAACAAATGAGGCTCGAGTATCTTCTAGATTCTTGACCTATTTTTAATTTCTGTGTCTTCTGCCCATAAATTATCAGTTTTATATCCTCTTAATATTTAAAATGGAAAAAATTTAAAGCAGAAAGCTTTATTTTATACTGTTTCCTTTTTCCTTTTACTTCGTTTCTTGTTCTCTGGCTTATCTTAACACTTAACTTTGTGCCTAGTACTTTATATATATTACTTAAGAGGTGGTAGTTATTTTTTCAGTTTATAGATAATGGAGGTAAACTTAGGCTTAGTCACAAAGCTAGTAAATATTTTAAAAGCCAGATATTTAGATGTGTATATCTATCTCTAAAGCTCTTTTATTTTTCTATTTAAAAATAGTAATTGCGTAATATTCAGTCTTCTCCTTGTAGAAAATTAAAATGTTACAGATAAGGCTAATTATACAATAGTTCCTCTTGTAAATCGTTCCATGTCCCTACAGTGTAGTGAGAGAACTGTAATTTCTTTGAGACTGTGACCATTTTAAGAGTCTTGAGTTTCCAGAATATCTGTCTGAAAGAAAGTCTTGCCTTCAGCATTGTTTCATGTCACAAAAGTCCAGTGGCTCTGAATTTCTTGGGATCAGTTGAAAATGCTACTTACGTCCTTTCAGTCTTCATCTTTGTGATGACCTGCTATCTTCATCGCCTCATCCTGTCTACTCCAAATAATTTTTATAAAACTGAAGCTTGGGCTTTTTTTAAATAAACCTTTAGACTACCGTATCAACTCTTCTATCTTGCTATGACTTTTTTCTGCTTTTAAATACACTGAGTCTTTACATTTTGTTTAAATGTTGCTGTCGAATCTGAAGTGAACTAAACTGCAACGGACAATATAGTACCATTAAATACCTTTGTTACTTTTGATGAGCAGGTTCATCATGAAATAACAAATTGCTTAGCTAGAAATTATGGTATGTGTTGGAACAGCTGTCTTGTAATCTTGATAGAGGCAGGGAAGAACATTAAACTTTACAGACCAAATTAAATTTCAAATCAAATAAAGATTAAAATACTAAAACAAGTAAGGGAATGAAATAGGGAAGGAGAGAAAAGAAAGGTGTGAGGGAAGGAAGTAGGGCAGGTGGGAAGGAGAGAACTTTTTAATATAAAAAGTCATTATAGAATTTTGTTATTTATTATTCCTGACGTGGAATATTAAACTCAGAAGCAGTAAAATTATCATTTTACTTCATTTTATGACCCTAAGAATTGTGACCCTAAGCAAGATTAGAAGACAAATGATAGTTGAAAGAAAAAACATTTCTAGCTCTTGTTACAGTTTATGGAAAAGGAAGTAGACAAGTACTTTACACATAGGCTTTTCCTCTCTATTGTTGAAATGTGAATTGGAGCCAAACTGCAATATCTTTTTACCCATCAACCACATTGATAATGATGAAACATTAGATTATCCTCTTGTAAGTGAGCGCATAGGAAAACAGACATTCTTCTACATTGCCAGAGAAAGTTTACATTGGTAAATCTTTATAGAAAGCAAATTGGAAAAATTACAAATTTATGTCCATTTTGACCTAGCATTTCCATTTCTGGAATGTCAACTTAGAAATACACAAGTGAGGTCAGGCGTGGTGGCTCAAGCTGTAATCCCAGCACTTTGGAAGGTGGAGATGGGCAAATCACCTGAGGTGAGGGGTTTGAGACCATCCTGACTCTCATAGTAAAACCCTCTACTAAAAATGCAAAAATTAGCTGGGCGTGGTGGCACATGCCTGTAGTCCCCGCTAGTCAGGAGGCTAAGGCAGGAGAATCACTTGAACCTGGGAGGTGGAGGTTGCAGCGAGCCAAGATCATGCCACTGCACTCCAGCCTGGGTGACAGAGCGAGACTCCCTCTCAAAAAAGACAAAGAAGCCGGGTGCGGTGGCTCAAGCCTGTAATCCCAGCACTTTGGGAGGCCGAGGCGGGTGGATCACAAGGTCAAGAGATCGAGATCATCCTGGTCAACAAGGTGAAACCCTGTCTACCAGAAATACAAAAAATTAGCTAGGCATGGTTGTGCATGCCTGTAATCCCAGCTACTCAGGAGGCTGAGACAGGAGAATTGCCTGAACCCAGGAGGCGGAGGTTGCGGTGAGCCGAGATCACGCCATTGCACTCCAGCCTGGGTAACAAGAGCGAAACTCTGTCTCAAAAAAAAAAAAAAAAGAAGACAAATATGCAAGTGAAATGAGATATGCATGGGGGGGTTTATTGTGGTACTGTTTTAAGTGATAAAAGTTTGGAAATTTTTAAATTATTCATCAGTACTGGACATATTAGATAATATATTAATGAGAAAATTTTATGTGATAATTTGGAAATACCTTAAAGGATGTATTTAATATAAAAAGCAAGATATTTGCTTTTATAATTTCATATTTGCTTGTATAAGTTTATACTAATAATGGCAGACTACAGACATAGTAGTCTGTAGTGAGAAGAACTAGGCAGAAGAAACTGATGTTACCTGTTGCCTTCAAGGAGAGTAGAAGCTGGGAGGAAGACTATTTTTTAAAATTTGGAGTCATTTGAATATGTCAACTATTCAACACATAAAATGACCTCATTACTAGTTATGTATTTCTGAATTCTTTGATGATTGAAAAATTTCATATATTGAATACTTGTTAATTATATCAGAATAGTTACTCTTATATGTTTTAATGATCAGATGTTGTAGAAGATGTAAAAGAGGAGTGTCAAAAATATGGACCAGTGGTATCTCTGCTTGTTCCAAAGGAAAATCCTGGCAGAGGACAAGTAAGTGAATATTTTTATAATTGCAGAATTATTCCGATGTGATTAAAATTGTGTTAAATGTTTTAGTTCTGTAGGAAGATGTATAAAAAATTTTGCTGAGGATTATGGTTTTGCATTTTAAATGAGTTTTATATTCTGACTTGTACTTTTTACTTCTAAAGGTTCTATAATATGCTTGTATTTTTTTTTTTTAGCACTTAAAATTTGTTTTAAAAAAATATCGGCTGGGCATGGTGGCTCACACCTATAATCCTAGCACTTTGGGAGGCTGAGTGGATGGAATACTGGATGTCAGGAGTTAAAGACCAGTCTGGCCGACATGGTAAAACCTTGTCTGTACTGAAAATACAAAAGTTAGCTGAGCATGGTGGCACATGCCTGTGATCCCAGCTACTTGGGAGGCTGAGGCAGGAGAATCACTTGAACCCATGAGGCAGAGGTTGCAGTGAGCCAAGATCCTGCCATTGCACTCCAGCCTGGGCTGGGAGGAGTGAGAGTTCGTCTCAAAAAAAAAAAAGACTACTTTTGAGCTCTGTAATCGGTAACACCAGGCCAGGCGTGGTGGCTCATGCCTGTAATCTCAGCACTTTGGGAGGCTGAGGCGGGTGGGTCACCTGAGGCCCAGAGTTCAAGAGCAGCCTGGCCAACATAGTGAAACCCCGTCTCTGCTAAAAAGACAAAAATTAGCCAGGTGTGGTGGCGAGCGCCTGTAGTGCCAGCTCCTTGCGGAGCTGAGGCAGGAGATTTGCCTGAACCTAGGAGGCTGAGGCTGCAGTGAGCTGAGATGGCTTCATTGCACTCCAGCTTGGGTAACAGAGCGAGACTCCATCTCAAAAAAACAAAACAAAACAAAAAAAACAACAGTAACACCAACTGCTGAATCATGCTTTATGTCAGGTTTGGCTAGAGAAATGTTTTAGTCTAATTTTGTTCCAATTAGGTAGAGTTAGAAAACCAATTAGGTTAGGTTCTAATTGTAATAGCAACTGTCGGCGATAGTTTAAAGAAGGAAAGTGTGTTGGACTGAGAATTCTTGAACCTGAGTTCTAGTCTCAATATGATTAGCTTTGTGATGATGCTCAGTTTCTTCATCTGTAAAATAAGTGAGCTAAAACTGTTATCACCACATTTTTATAAGAAACTCTTAATTCCAAATTAAATTATATGAAGAATATAAGAAAATATTTATTTATAGTATTTTTATTTTCTGAGAGAATAGAATATTGGGTTTGCTGTATCTTAGGGTTTCTCATTCTTGACACTGAGGCTGATATGTTAGAGTATCTGTCCTCTACATTATAGAATGTTTAACAGCATCCTTAACTTCTCCCCGCTTTGAACAAAAATGTCTCTAGATATACTGCCAGATGTCCGCCCTCTAGTGGGTGAAGTTATCTCTGGTTGTGGATTGTTTTATCTTTTTTTTTTTTGGAGACAGGGTCTCACTCTGTTTCCCAGGCTGGAGTGCAGTGGCGTGCTCAGCTCTCTCCAACCTCTGCCTTCCAGGCTCAAGTGATCCTTCCACCTCAGCCTCCCAAGTAGCTGGAACTACAGGCACATGCGCCACCACACCTGGCTAATTTTTTATGGAGACTAGGTTCCACCATGTTGCCCAGGTTGGTCTTGAACACTTGAATTCAAGTAATCCACCTGATTCAGCCTCCCAAAGTGCTGGGATTGAAGGTGTGAGCCACTGTGCCCAGTTATTATTTTATCTTGATAGCTTAGTATTATGAACATTCTTGGCAACTGAAAAAATATGAACGTAATTTTATTCTAGTTCAAATGAAAAGTTATTGCCAAGCTAATGTGATAATACTTTCGGTTTTTTTGTGGGTTTTTTTTTTTTGTTTGTTTTGTTTTTGTTTTTGTTTTGAGACACAGTCTCGCTCTGTCACCCAAGCTGGAGTGCGATAGCGTGGTCTTGGCTCACTGTCACCTCTACCTCCTGGGTTCAACTGATTCTCCTGCCTCAGTCTCCCGAATAGCTGGGGTTACAGGTGCCTGCCACCATGCCCTGCTAAATTTTTGTCTTTTAGTAGAGACAGGGTTTCACCATGTTGGCCAAGCTGGTCTCAAACTCCTGACCTCATAATCTGCCTGACCTCCCAGAGTGCTGGGATTACAGGGGTGAGCCACCATGCCTGGCCCATGATACAGTTTTTATGTCATTTAGTGTCATATACTGAATACTAATAATAATTGTGTCCTTGCTGTTTGGTCATTTAACTTTTATTTATTGAGCATTTATTATGTTCTAGGTAACTGTCATAAAAGTGGTCAAATCAGATTTTTTCAAATGGTGATAAGTGCCAGGGAGAAAAATAGATTAAGGAAGAAACTTAAGGAGTGCTGGGGTAGGTAGAGTGGGTTGCAGTTTTAAATGGGTGATAGGGAAGGACATACTAAGAAGGTTACATGAGTCAATATTAGAGAGAAGCAAGGAAGAAAATTTTAGGCAAAAGGAACAGCAAGATCCGAGGCTGTGAGTATTCCTGGCAGATTTGAGGCCAATGTGGCTATAGTAGAGTGAGAAAGAAAAATAGTAGGAGATTAAATCAGAGAGGAGATTAAGGAGCGGTAGGGGGCATATTAAGTAGAGTGAGTCTGGTAGAGCATTGAGATAACAGTGGCTTTTACTCTGAACTAGGGCACAGTATTGGAAGATTTTAAGTGAAGGACTAACAGGATCTGCCTTAACCCCAGTGGTCAAAATGAAGTAGAAGGTACAGAACAGAGAGACAGGAGAAATCTTTTCCAGAAGGAAGTATCCAGGCTTGAGATGATATGAAAAAAAATATCAGTGAAAGGAAAATTGCAATTTTGAGAAGTTTTCACTGACATTTAAAGGAGAATGAAAGCAGCTTTTGACAAACTCTTGAAATCAGAGAGTTAATCTATTTAGGCTTTTGAAAATGTTCATTACCTGCTGACAAAGCCATTCTTCAGTTGAATTTTCAATTCAAGTAAACATGATTTTATAAGGAATATTACAAAAACCACTGAAAAATAATGATGCCTCTGATAATGCAATTATAAAAAGTAATCAGGATTAGAATGATATAGCCCTTTTAATTTCATAATGAATTATAAAAATAAGATGTGATGCTTAGTGTGGGATGGTGCATTAATAAAAAAAGTATAGTCTAAGGCCAGGTGTGGTGGTTCATGCCTAAAATCCCAACACTTTGTGAGGCCGAGGCGGGCGGATCACAAGGTCAGGAGATCGAGACCATCCTGGCCATCAACATGGTGAAACCCATCTCTATTAAAAATACAAAAATTAGCCGAGTGTGCTGGCATGCGCCTGTAGTCCCAGCTACTCGGGAGGCTGAGGCAGGAGAATTGCCTGAACCTGGAAGGTGGAGGTTGCAGTGAGCTGAGATCATGCCACTGCACTCCAGCCTGGCAACAGAGCAAGACTGTCTCAAAAAAAAAAAAAAAAAAAAAGTATCATCTATTTGAACAGAGGAGTATGATAGAAAACAATACTTCTGTAAATGCATTCCTATTCATTTATTGAACTTTGGTCTATAGGATTGGGAATAATTAAGAATCAGGTAAAAAAAAATCAGAAATAAATTCATTATTCTTTTTTGTGGAAGAGTAGGGGGAGACAGGGTCTTGCTCTGTCACTCATGCTGGAGTACAGTGGCGTGATCTTACCTCATTGCAGCCTCAGCTTCCTGGGCTTAAGTGATACTCTCCACTCTGCCTCCCAAGTAGCTGGGATTACAGGCATGCATCACCACACCCAGCTAAATTTTTTATTTTTTTGTAGAGATAGGGTTTTGCCATGTTGCCTAGGCTGGTCTTGAACTCCTGGACTCAATCTGTTTACCCACCTCACCTCTCAAAGTTATGGAATTATAGGTGTGAACTGCCATGCCCAGCCAGATTCATTATTTTTATTAAGCATTATGTTCTAACTTCTTTTGCATTTAATGAAAGCATATATATTGCTAAAACTGGTCTTGCAGACAACTTACACTTTTACTTTTATAGAAAGGTAAAATATTAAGTATTTCTAAGATGAAATAAAATGGGAATTAACCGATTAGTTTATATATTTCATGATACAGTTCAATAATACGGGTTTTATTTCATAAATTACACCTACTTAGAAAGAAATCACATGAAATTTTATCAATAGCATTTTCCCCATGCAGTTTTACTTAGACAGCCTTTCTGTCTATACTGGTGTGGCCATTTGAAAGTGCTTTTATTCCCAGTTAATGACACATTTTAGGGATATGTTTTAATAATAGCTGGCAAGCACCCATTTACCTTTATATGTGTAAAAAAAAAAAAAAGGCAATATTTAGCATTAGATGATCTCTACTTTGTCTTAAAGAGCAATGTGTAGCTTAAAATAGCCATGGGATAGAAGATGCAAAGCCAGTCTCACTTCTCCATTTTTCTCTATATATAAATTCAGAAAATCCCATCACAGGCCCAAAATATCCTAGGTCTCATGTCTTATATTACCCCTAACAGAAATATTTGCATAAGATAGTGAATGACAAGCATGGGCAGGACATGGGGTTGTGTGTATTCACAAAGGAGGATTCCATAAAAAACAGACTCCTGTATTAGGAATTGCCCCCTTTTTGTGTCCTGAAAGTTTTTATAAGTAGCTTTGTTATTTCTCAAGTGGGAGAAGGGCTCCTTTGAAAGGGGAAATGAGAGGGGATAACCTTCCTGAACTTGTAGGTTGATGAGTTTTAGGAAAAGGTACAAGTGAAAGTTGAGAATCTAGAAATTGATTTTCTTCTAAATGAACTATTCTCACATCCCTTCAAAAGTCTCTGAGTGTCCTAGGATGCTGGAATACCAATTCAAAGACTATTATTGACAGAATGAATGAGGCAAACAACTGAGGAGGGAGAGGCAGTTATTCGTTTCAATTACTGGTTTACAGGGTAACTGAGGACAAATTATTTCAAATCATTGCATCTTCCTCTAACTTTTGCTTTAGGTCAAGCAAAAAAACTTATAAATTATTTTATATCCTCTTTCTGTCTCAGGTAGGAATTCAAATGCTCTGAAAAAGGAAATTACCTAGTATTAAATTTCTTCCTTTACTATAGTTATGATGTATAGCTTCTACAAATTGTACCTCTTAAGAGGTGCCGTTTCTAGCGGTTTTTGACCAATATTTTTTCCTTTTTCACTTCTAAAAGTACGGATTATCTTCCAGGTGTACCATGGAAATGCAGTTGCTATCTGGGCTATTCAGCCATGTCTGTGGCAGATGTCTAGTGCTATTCATCACTTCTGTAATGACCTTGGCAAAAGGTTGTCCATGATTCACCCACCTTGTCTTTGAGAGATTTTTCAGAATTGAGCTGAGTTGTGAGGAAGTATTCTAAACCATGCTGCTCTAGAGTATAGTCCATGGACCAGCAGCACCAGCAGCATTGGCATCAACTGGAAGTTTGTTTAGAACAGAAACTCAGGCACCTTTTTAGACCTAAGGAAGCAAAATCTGCATTTTAATAAGATCTCCAATTGATGTACTTACATTAAAGGTGATAAAGTACTGGTCTAAAACAATCTTGGTGGAAATGAAATGACGATTTTTTTTCTCTGTCTTCTTTCAGGTCTTTGTCGAGTATGCAAATGCTGGTGATTCCAAAGCTGCTCAGAAATTACTAACTGGAAGGATGTTTGATGGGAAGTTTGTTGTGGCTACATTCTACCCGCTGAGTGCCTACAAGAGGGGATATCTGTATCAAACCTTGCTTTAATCAGTAACCTAAGAACTATTTCCTTTTTCTCCTCTTCCATTTCTTGGGTTATTGTATTCCACACCTGAATGCAGGAGCACCCCCTTACCATTTTAGGAAGGTACTTTGTACGTTTATTTAATCCTACTAATGTGCAGCCATTGCCCAAGCAGTGACTGCATTGCATACATTTGGCACTGAGTAGGACAAGACCTCTCAGCTATACATTGAGGGGTTTTAGAGCATCCATGTGGGTAACCTATTTTTGTGCAGGAGAGCAGGCGCTGCTCTTCCGTATGTAACCTAAAAACATATTAATTAATTTGTGTGATCATGAAGCAAGAATGAATAATATGTCTTGGTAAATACTAACAAATTTGTTAAGTTTGGTGACATCATTTACAGATTATTTCTTTATGTTGTCCGGTGGTTCTTCCTTATTGTTGATATCCATAAGCTGGCACTGGATGCTCTCAGTAATGTTAAGTAATTGTCAAGCAGCAGTTACCTACTGGGTTCTTAACACTGAGTTGTGAATTTTTTCTTAAAGGAGTACTGTAGTACTGAATATTCCTTTAAAGGAACTGCAGTGAGCCTATCTAAGATTTTTTAAATTAAGGCTTTTAAAATAGAAAGCTGATGCTTGATCTTGCACAATTTTTATGTCTAGTATGTATGCTTGAGTGAGTGCACAGGTATGAAAGATTAGAGAAAATTTGAGTCACTCTACTTTATAGTGTGAATCCTGTGAGCTAATACAGTCTAAACTCATTTCTTCCATACCTGTTTCACATCGATAAGATTTAGGATATGTGTTTTTTGAGAGGTGGTCTGTCTGATACAATGTAAGTGACAAAACAGATAATTCATGAGAGGCTCAGAACAAACTGGAGTCTAGCCTGGAGTTACATTGAGACTTCTAAAATGATCAGAACAAAGACTAAGTTTTGCCACATGTAAATCAACCCCTCTTTCAGTCTAATTTAGACTCTGTATTAGCTCATCTTTTTTGTACTAAATCTATAGTTTTAAGATTTCTCAAGATGTGGCTCTACCTACTATGATGGAAAATTGAAGTGGGTCGAAAGAATTAGATATACAATAAAGGGAAAAGAAAAAAATGGGTGAAGGGAGGATAGAAAATAAAGAATTCTTTTTTCTTCCTTTCTGTTTCTCATATCCCTGCTCCCTTTTCCCTCCCCTTCTCTCATTCTCTGCTTCTATCCGTACCTGAAGATAGAGGAACAGCATCCCAGGTAGTTTGGCTTTTGACTGCAAGGAAGTTAAGAAAGGTGTAGATATAATGAGATAGAAGTAGAAAGGAAGAAAAACTTAAATAATTCTTAAGGAATTCTTAAAAGGATTCTTAGCAACCTGATGTATCCCTTAGTAGAGAATGCTGGTATACGTGAGTTCATGGACACAAGTTGATGACACGGCTTTTAGAATTATAATTATGGATTCCTCTTACATCATGGTAGGTTGTCTTTAAAGATATAAAAATTAAGACACCTTTATGAAGCACTGATTATACCAAAAAAAAAAAAAGATTATTAATTTTTTTATTTATTTATTTTTTTCCTAAGGAAAAAGTCTTTTATATCTTTCCCTGCTGGAAGCCTCCTCATAGTTCCTTGTTTGCCATGCAGGTTGCTGAGAGTCCAATTAGAATTTGCATTTTAGAGAATGAAATATTTATCCTATTCAAACAATTAGTGTTTGACATTTTAGTTATTTACAATTGTCAAATTCAGGACTCTCATTTAATGTTTATTATGAAACCAAATTTGACATAAGGAGGCTGATTTGTGAATTACCAAAGGGTCTTGTGGCATGTTCCCCAATATGTGCCCTTAGCAGGAAGAACTGTTATTTTTTGTTTTGACCCTTTCAGAGGTTGATTATAAATTGATTTGTTTTCAAGTCAGAATTCAAGTGGGCAGAACCAGTATTGTGAAGACCTAAACTTTCCTAAATGTTCATATGGGTAACAGATTTTGTGGTGATTAGAAACATCTGTTCCTTAAGGGCAAGTATCCTAAGTTAGCACTTGTACTTTTCTCTCCCCTCCTCCCCCAAAAGAAAAGTCCTTACACATAAACTGCAGTTAGGCTTCTAAGCGTAGTCCTGCAGTGTGCTGCTAACATCTTGATGCCGATCTTCACAGCATTCTTGGATTGTCATCTTATTGCTGATACATTCATACATATATTTAGTGCTTGACACTGTAGAATTTTATTACAGAAGATGCTAACTAGATTTTAAGGGAGCTGAGGGAATAATTGATGAGCCTTGAATTAACCATGCATTTAATTAAATGTTTTATATTAAAGCCAGAGAATTTAAAAAAAATGCCTCCTGTGATTTAAATTATTTTATAGCTCTTAGCCCATTCTACCAAAGATGATATTAGCAGATAACCCCTCCATCTTCTTATATTATCAGAAGTTTAATATCTTTCTTAAACCTGAACCAAATATTATCAAAAGATTCAAGTTTCATGATCAGGATGAAATACATACATAGGGATTTTGATTTCTTGAAATTACTAAAAAAACAAGAAATTTTCTTTTTGAGAGGAAGGGTAAAGAGGTGAGGTTTCATGTCTCTTAACCCCTACCCTTTGGGTCTAATTTTATCTCAGGTAGTTTTTCATTCCCTAGATTAATGCCTGTGCTTCCTTGCCTCTTGCCTTCCCAGTTACTTCTTCCGAGTAGTATTGTGGTACATTTTACACCCAGAAAAGGTTCATGCAGTGATTATTCTGTAGGAAATACTTGATTCTTTTAAAATATATTTGGAGGGGGTAGCTAGCTAGCCACTATGAGAACTAATGCTGTATTTACAGGACAAAAACAAGTAAAGTTGGACATCTCAGTAAGATAGAGCATTGACTAAAAGTATTGACTGCCTTTTAAAGGAGTTTTTAAAACTATCATCTTGCAATAAGAGATTGCGTTTATTACCACTGGATGTCTTCCTTTTTTGTGGCCACCAATATAGCAGCTCTCTTTAGAGGGATTTCCTTTCTGCTATGCCTTGAGCCAAACCGGCTGCTTTTAGAACAAAAATCGTAAGTATAGATTTACTCAAACTTCTCTTTGTTTTCATTGAGAGAATTATTGCCTTCTTTTTGGTACTCCAGCTGCTAAAGAGTGCTGAGATATGTTAAATTATTCTTTAAAAGAAAATCTCTGAATACTTATTTAACTCGTCTTCTAGATTTGTGTTGCTTATATTTTTTAACTATTAAGCAAATTTATTATAAAGATTGCTGTCACATAGAGAAAGCTGAAGGGAACCATGGACAGAAGGCTTTTTTTCTGTCTTATCATACTGGACCTTCACTCTGGTAAGGGCATCAGTTACTTTTCAGGAATAAAAGGCAGAGTTGGAGCACTTATCAAATGCTGTTCCATGGCTTACTTTATTAACTAAAGTTAAATTCACCATGCAGATAACTAACATTTTGGTATCTTTTTCTTTTAGATCTTGTTTTCTATTAGGCCTGTCTTACACATAATTACTACCATCAGTTATACTTGGCAGTATGACTTTTTCTTTTTCTTTTATTCTTTTTTACGATTAATTTAATGAAAATCAGCATTATTGTAAATGATAGTAATTGTCACAACATAGTTACTGGGTGAAGGAGTAGGGGAGACACTTATGCAAGGGTACATGCTAGGTGGCTTTATTCAGATTGGGGTACAGATGGAATCACATCATGACTTTGAGTCTGGTGGATGTGTAGATAAAGACGTAAGCAAGTGCCTTGTGTTTCCTGGAAAATACTAAAACTCATTTGGATGAAAGCTTCTCAGATGATGATAATTGATAGCACTTCTGCCTTTTACCTGGAGTAACTTTTAGATTGAGTCATATAGTATAAAAGTCCAAAATTTTCTTGGTTTACCTTTTGTTTTATTTTTCACATGTCTGTCTATATTACTATTTTTTCACTATCTGCCTGGAAATAGCCTTGGTTTACCTTATTTTTTAATATGTGTAAAACTACTCATATTTGATTTTATTCCAATATTACATATGATGGAAAAGCCAGAATTGTCTGGCAGAATTCAATTCTTCCTTGGATCTCTAGTTCTGTTTTTTGTTTTTATTGAGACAGAGTCTCGCGCTGTCGCCTGGACTGGACTGTGCAGTGGTGCAATCTTAGCTCACTGCAACTTCCACCTCCTCTGTTCAAGTGATTCTCCTGCCTCTGCCTCCTGAGTAGCTGGGATTACAGGTGTGTGCCACCATGCCCAGCTAATTTTTTTTTTTTTTTTTTTTTTTTTTTTGGTATTTTATTAGAGACGGAGTTTCACTATGTTGGCCAGGCTGGTCTCGAACTCCTAACCTTATGATCCACCTGCCTAGGCCTCCCAAAGTGTTGGGAATACAGGCGTGAGCCACCGCGCCCAGTCTAGTTCTTTTTTTAATACCAAGTTCCTTTGTCAAATTTTATTACCATAGCTCTCGGATATAATTGTATTTCTTGTCAATTATGGTCACATATAGACAAGTCGTTGGTCACAGTTTGCTCAAAAGAATTCCCATTTCTTAAGGTGCTCAGTAAATCACTTTTATTTTGAGATGGTAGTTTTTCAAGTTAGCATTACTTACTAGCTTTCTCAATGAACATAAAAATGTTGTCTCCATCATATGGAGCTGAGCCTCTTGTGGTATATTTAGATAAGTCCCGTTCTTAATCACAGAAGAACATGTATATTTTAGTTTTTGGAGTACCCAGAATTTTGAAGATTTTGTTTCATTTTGTTTTAGGATAGCTTCTCTGCCTCATACTATAGGATATAACATGTTTGTTATTGTAGCTGCCTCCCTTAGATGTTTTTCACTATTTTTAGAATTGCATAATGACCAGTAGATTCACAGTGGCATGTACTTGACAAGTGCCGTGGATATTTAAGAAAGTGGTAAATAATTTTAATATTTTTGCTGTAATTTTATAGGAGAAATGAACTTAAGAGAAATATCTATAAATCAGAGCGTATTTAGGAAATTTTATATTTTATAGGTGGTCATTAAAGTGATCTGCAGGATATAAGATAGTTTACACAAATTTTATTCTCCTGATAGGAAATTGTTACTCATTTTCCTACCACTCAGCACTTTTGTTCTGCCTTGTACTGCTTATGTGGATTAATGTTTTAAATTTGCTTTATTTGTGCTTTTCAGAGTTGTCATAATTATGGCAGTTGTGTTTGTGGCACTGTAAATGCTGAAATTCATGGAAACCTATGAAGTGACTGCTCGAGTGTTATTTCGCATTACATTGGGTAGCTGTCACAATAACCAGAAGAAAGCTGGTGGCTCTTTTGAAGAAGGCCATGTATGTTTTGTTATCTCAGTTCATAGTATTTTAATTTAAAGGCAAAGAGAAGCATTCTGTCTTATTTGTCTTATATAACCATTAATCTTTTTTGTGCAGAAGAGAGCTTATTTTGTTATACTGCTATCAATAATGGAAATAAGTCACATTATGGGGGAAAAAACTGGAATTACTCATATTTTGTTTTGGGGGGGAAATCTTTATGTGAAAATCAGAGCTACTTGTTACCATGAGCCCTTACGATCGATAATTATTTGTAATCACTTTTTGTATCCCAGGTTGGAATTGCTTTCCCTTTCTGTCTTCCCTTAATAATATTTGTGATATCAGGACAATGAGGATATAAGAGCAAATGTAGTGAGGTATTCAAAAATCCTGCATATTTGGACTAAAATGTTCTTTAGTTATTTGAATTATATGTAGCTGTATTATTGCATGAGTTGTCAGAAGATTGCCAATTTTAAGAGTAAAGAGGAGAAAGATAAGTAATAAAAATAGAGGAGGAAGAAAATGGCTCCCTTACTGGTCTTAGTAATCTCCCATATAGTTAATGAGCTAAAACTGATACTTAATATTTTAAGTTCCAGGTTTGGTACCACTAGCATAGAAACATTGCCTTTCCTATACATTCCTCATCATTGTTTCCTCAGAAAATTATTTTAAGGGTTTGTGAAACCAGATTAAATATCTATATTCAGTTTGGCCTAATTTTTAAAAATTAATATTTATACTCCAGCTGTTGTGTATTTGGTGTACATCACCACTTATGCAAATCAAGGATCAGAAAACTGGAGGTTAGCCATCTCCATTATTTCCTTTTGCACATTGGGTACAGTGGGTGGCATTAGTATGCACTAGCTGCAAAGTTTCAGCACCTTACGGAAGTAAATATGTTTATTATAATAAAAATAGTTAAGCTGAATCTCTGTAGATTACTTACTTTGCAGAGCCTAAAGCTGTCATATCTTTTCCAGCAGAATTTACTCTTCCATTCTTAATTCTTTTCTGAAATATCTTAAATAATTTAACATTCCTTTACAACCTCTTAGTAGTGTCAGATCTAGGGTAGAAGGGATTTTTCCCCCCAAAAGGGCTCTGTTTTTGTATCCGTTGATCATTCTTAGAAAATCTAATTATGATCAATAAATTTTAACAGTTGATGGCATCCTGTGTCAGCTGGAGTAGTTGGTTGTGAATATTAAAACCTAGTACTATTTTCCCTTAGTAACATGTAATTGCTACATTTTTGATAAGAAGGTATGGTTAGAAACAAATGTGAAAGATCACTTAAACCAAAGCCAGTTACAAGGAGTAATCTCTCCTGTTGGTTTACCTTCACCTCAGAACTACAAGAATATTACAATACATAGTGAAGAGTTGTCTGTAACATTTCTACCAGTTGTTTCAGTAGCATATTGGTCTTGGCATTTCTTGGCACTCTGGTTCTGTATTCTTTGTGATGTCTCATTGTGAGATTTTGTTTTGTTGTTGTTGTTGTTGTGTTTTTTTTAAAAAAAAAAAAAAAAAACCACAAAAACTAAGTGGGATTATTTATGTAGATGTGTGTCAGTACCAAAAAGTTATTTTCTCAAGTCCCTAAATTTCTGATTTCCATTCAAGTCTTTTAAACTCTTTTTCCTGCTGGATAGCAAAGGACTTTTATTGTTCACTTTCCTATATTCCTAAAAAGTATGAACAATGCATTTCAGTTGACTGTATTGCATACTTTTTTGCTGAAAACTTTTTCTGTAAACACAATGGCCTTGTTCAGTTTTGTTGTAAACTGACGCACCGTAAGATGCACTGTTGATATGCTTCCCGATGTGTGTTTGATAAGAGTGATAAAATAAAAGCTTAAAAGTAAAGGAGTTGCTTTTTAATTTCAACTATTTCTGTACTTAGTATAAATACTCAGGTAACAGGTAAATAAATATATATGATTTAATTCTAACTCAAAACTGCTATTAAAAATGTCCATGTAACTTCAACCATCCATCTCTAAAGAATATTATTTTTCATTTTTGGAAATCTTGCATCAAATTGACAATATTGAAATGTGATTTTTTTATTTTGGAAAAGTGTTCTTGATATTGTAGAAACAGCCTGGTTGGTATAATGAAAAAAACCAGAGTTCAGACTCAGGAAATTTGTGTGTTAATCTTGGCTGTTTTATCAACTTGGTTATCTTTAATCCAGTGATTTTGCTTTGAAAATAGTTTTATTTTTATGTTGTGAGGATCAAATGAGACAATAGGTGCAGTAGTAATAAAACAGCCATAAATCATGAAGCATCAAGGTGAGGGATACCCTTTTAGTTTATATCATGTTTAGTGTTCCCTTTTTCAGTTCCAATGGGAACTGAGACCCAAATATAGGTTAAAGAGACTTGGCCAAACATTTCCTAAAACTGAGAGGTGATATTTATATACTGGTCTGTCTGGGAGTGGCATTGGCAGGCATGTTGTTTTAGGAAGTCGGTGACTGATCTGGAAGATAAATTCAAGAGGAAAGTGTTGGTAGGAGGGACACCCTAGTAATTTTCATCCTTCGGAATATAACAGAATCACCTGGGAGGGCCAGACTACCAACTGCTGGGCCCCGCCCCTAGAGTTTCTGACTGTAGTTCTTTGTGGGATTTGAAAATTTGCATTTCTAACAAGTTCTCAGGTTGGACTGCTGCAGCTGCTAGTGTGGAAACCTGCACTTTGAGAACCACTCATCTAAACAATGGGCATTGTTAGGATTGAAAAGCAGAAGCAGGGCTTATTCAAGAGCTACTTAGTAGTAGTAGCTCAGTCTCCCTGATGCGGGAATAGTGATAACTGAGCATTATTTTCCACCAGACGTTGTGCTAAATGCTTTTTGTGCGTTATCTTTCCTCCTACCTACCCCTAATCCTCCCAACAAACCTATGACGAAGGTATTCATGTTTACTTCATGTTATGGTTAAGGAGATAGATTGTTTAGCTTACTTCCTAGAGTTTACACAGTGGACAAATGAATATCTAACTCCAGAGCCACCACTATGCTAGATAGCCTTCTAGTCAACCCAGTAATATCTTCCAGATCCAGCTTCCCTTTTTCATTTCCTCAGATACTACTTGGTTTAGTCCTTGATCTTTTACCGGAGTTTCTTACAAGATCCCTGTCTCCTGCCCTTGGTCTCTTCACACTGCTCACAGTTTTCATTTTTAAAAAGAATTGATCATGCTACTCATGTTTAAAAGTCTTCATTTGATTTCCTGTTCTGCCCTTTGCCTTCAGAGTAATATCTAATTCCCTTGAATTGGCATATAAGACTTTTTACAATCTAGTTCCACCCGTCAGTCATGCCTCCTGTCTCTTTGCCTATTTATATTTCACGCTGCAGCTGCACCTACCTGTATTTCTGCAGAGCCCATGCTTTTTCCTGTTTCTGATCCTCTTCAAATGCCATTCAGGCCAGATGAGGTGGCACACGCCTGTAATACCGACACATTGTGAGGCTGAGGTGGGGGGATGGCTTAAGTCAGGAGTTCAAGACGAACCTGGAAAATACGGCAAAACCCTGTCTATACAAAAAATAGAAAACCATTAGCCTGGCATGGTGGCATACACCTGTAGTCCCAGCTACCTGGGAGGCTAAGGTGGGAGGATCACCTGTGCCTAGGAGGTCAAGGCTGCAGTGAGCCATAATGACACCAACTGCACTCCAGCCCAGATGACTGAGACCATGTATCAAAAATAAAACAGGCAAAAATAAACCAGCTGTGGTAGTGCACACCTGTAAACCCAGCTACTTAGGAGGCTGAGGCACGAGAATCACTTGAACCTAGGAGGTAGAGGTTGCAGTGAGCCAAGATCACACCACTGCACTCCAGCCTGGGCAACAGAGCCAGGCTCCGTCTAAAAAAAAAAAATAATAAAATAAAACAAAAATAAAAGTGCTATTCAGTTACATGCCTCCCCATCCCCAGTTCTCTGTGTGATTAAAAAAATCATATTGATTTTTTTTTTTTTTTTTTTTGGAGACAGAGTCTCCCTCTGTTGCACAGGCTGGAGTGGTGCAGTGGTGCGATCTCGGCTCGCTACAACCTCTGCCTCCCAGGTTCAAGTGATTCTCCTTCTTCAGCCTCCTGAGTAGCCGGGATTACAGGCACACGCCACAATGCCTGGCTATTGTATAATTTTAGTAGAGACAGGGTCTCACCAAATTGGTCAGGCTGGTCTTGAACTCCTGACCTTGTGATCCACCCACGTTGACCTCCTAAAGTGCCAGGATTATAGGCGTGAGCCACCGCGCCAGGCCCATATTGATCTTAAAACAGCTTAGTTGTTAATTTCTCTAGTTACCTTCCCTGTACTCCTCCCTGTCAAATTACTAGTACTTCTGTACCAAGTCTGTACTTCATATATATATATATATATATATATATATATATATGCATTTCGTATGTTACTAGGTTTACCATTTTGTTTTGCCCCAAGTAAACTCCTTATCAGTAGTGGATCACCTTATTCAGATCTGTATTCCTAGCACCTAGCATCATGCCTGGGCTATAGTAATTGCTCAATAAATGTTTGTGGAGTTGAAAATGAATAGAATCTGGAATCCAGTTGGATGTGAATGACTCCAATATTTCAAAGAATGTCAGTTTAGGGTTTATTTCAAAGAATATTTCAAAGAATGTCAGTTTAGTAGTTTTTTTTGTTTGTTTGTTTGTTTGTTTTGAGACTGAGGTTCACTCTTGCCCAGGCTGGCGTGCAACGGTGCAATCTTGGCTCACTGTAACCTCCGCCTCCCAGGTTCAAGCAATTCTCTTGCCTCAGCCTCCCGAGTAGCTGGGACTGCAGGTGTGCGCCACCACACCCAGTTAATTTTTTGTATTTTTAGTAGAGTTGAGGTTTCGCTAGGATGGTCTCAATCTCTTGACCTTGTGGCCTGCCTACCTCAACCTCCCAAAGTGCTGGGATTACAGGCATGAGCCACTGCACCTGGTCCATTATTGTCTCTTTGAGATGTTACTCTGCAAAACTTATCTAAATGAGTGCTAGACAGAGTATTTACTATTTTGGAAATTAGATGGTTGGAGATATGAATTCAGTGATTAAGAGTATGAACTTTGTAGTAAGAGAAATGTGTTCATAATCAAAATATGCTACTGGTTGAGACTTTAAAAATGCTACTTAACATTTCTCAGCCTCAGTTTATTGAACTATAAGATGAAAATAATATCAAGGCCGGGTGTGGTGGCTCACGCCTGTAATCCCAGCACCTTGGGAGGCTGCAGAGCAGGTGGGTGGGTCAGGAGTTTGAGACTAACCTGGCCAACATGGCAAAATCCCATATTTACTAAAAGGACAAAAATTAGCTACCTAGATGGCTGAGGAAAGAGAATCACTTGAACCCAGGAGGTGGAGGTTGCAGTGAGCTGAGATCACACCACTGCACACTGCACTTCAGACTGGGTGACAGAACGAGACTGTGTCTCTTAAAAAAAAAAAAGGGGGGCCGGGCGCGGTGGCTCAAGCCTGTAATCCCAGCACTTTGGGAGGCCAAGGCGGGTGGATCACGAGGTCGAGAGATCGAGACCATCCTGGTCAACATGGTGAAACCCCGTCTCTACTAAAAATACAAAACATTAGCTGGGCATGGTGGCGCATGCCTGTAATCCCAGCTACTCAGGAAGCTGAGACAGGAGAATTGCCTGAGCCCAGGAGGCGGAGGTTGCGGTGAGCCGAGATCGCGCCATTGCACTCCAGCCTGGGGAACAAGAGCGAAACTCCGTCTCAAAAAAAAAAAAAAAAAAAGACCAAAATAATTATTAGAAAATGACATTAACTTTTGTGGTAAAAAAAAATTTGAAGCATGTAATTGAAAATATTTTACCTTGTTAATTTAAATATATGCTTTCCTCATTCTAAAAATTATTCAAATCAGCCAAATCAAAGAGTCATTTCAGCCTGGGCAACAAAGCAAGATCGGTCTCTACAAAAAATTTTTTAAAAAATTAGCCAGGCATGGTGGCTTGCACCTATAGTCTCAGCTGCTTGGGAGGGTGAGTCAGCAGGATCACTTGCGCCCAGGAGTTTGAGGCTGCAGTGAGCCGTGATCGAGTCAGTGCACTCCAACATGGGCGATATAGAACAAGACCTCATCACTTAAAAAAAAAAATTCACAACCACCATTTGGAAAGTTCCATTTACTGTGTATTTTCATATTCCCAAATTACTTTTTAGCAATTTACTATTGTGTACTAATTGTGGCCTAAAGTCATGTTTTTTTTTTTTTTTTTTTTTATGGCCAATAATAAACAACAATTTTAAACAGTTATTTTAACAAAATGGCTACCTGCAAACAAACTATCACAACTGTTTTTTAGCAGTTACAGTGGAACCTCATAAAACCTAATACTGATAGAATAATATTCAATGACAAATAAGGGACACAGTAATCTTTAAAAATACAAACAAATATCTGTAAATTTCCATCATGATGTAATTTATTGAGATAATCTGGCAAGGAAAAGAAAAAAGTCTGTATGTTTATTTCAGTCAAAAGAATTTATTTTATTCTTGGGTGGCCTGTTTAAATTTTATCATGTATTCATTTTAACTCTTCAGAATACAGTGCAATGAAATATATTCGGTCAAAAGAAGAATCTAGATTGTCTCTTAAAAACAGCCTTACAGTCAAGACAAATCTAGTGAGAATTTACTTCAGTGAGATGCCGGAAAGGTCTGGACTCATAAGCAAACCCCTGGGCATCTTTTCAAAAACTTGTGGGTGAGAAATGAGCTCAGCTGGGGAAGGGTGTGGTGTGCTACATGAAGTCAGGATTTCAGAGAAGACACTGTTCCTCTCAATCCCTGGGGAGGAACACTGCCCAGAATAGTAAATCATCTTTTTAAAAGTACTTAGACTTTCTACTCTATAAGGAAAAATACTAGTTTTATTTATCTTATTTTATTGTTTGTCTTTTTTTTTTCCTTTTCGTGCAAGATGGGGTCTTGCTATATTGCCTAGGCAGGTCTCCAACTCCTGGGCTCAAGCCATCCTCCTGCCTCTGCCTTCCTAAGAGCTGGAATTACAGGTGTGAGCCACAGTGCCCAGCCGAAAAATACTAGTTTTAGTAGGAAATGTTTTGTGTGCCAGGCCCACAAGGTGATTTCCTTCCTTCCTTCCTAATTCCCTCCCTCCCTCCCTCTCTTCCTTCCTTCTCTCCTTTGTATATTTCAAATTTTAATATTTATAATATCTGTATAATAAAAAAAAGAATCTATTTTTTCTTTAAAAAATACTAAAAGTGCTGGGCACGGTGGCTGGCTCATGCCTGTAATCCCAACACTTTGGGAGGCGCAGGCGGGTGGATCACAAGGTCAGGAGTTTGAGACCAGCCTCACCAACATGGTGAAACCCTGTCTCTACTAAAAATATAAAAGTTAGCCGGGCATGGTAGCGTGCGCCTATAATCCTAGCTACTCAGGAGGCTGAGGCAGGAGAATCGCTTGAACCCGGGAGGTTGAGCTGAGATCATGCCACTACACTCCAGCCTGGGTGACAGAGTGAGATTCTGTCTTAAAAAAAAAAACAACTAAAAGTTTCCAGGTCTTTAACTGATTTTTTTTTTTTTTTTTGCTTTTAATCTTTCTTTTATCACAAAAAGAAAAGTAAAAAAGGAGTGTTAACACCAACTTGGCTCCTAAGGGACTCTTTGTGCCCTTGCTGGGTCAGTAAAGCCAATCAGAACAGTTTTATCATATAAGGGGCTGGTACTGCAGGAGGTGCAGGCCTGTGATATTAACTGTCTGTATTTTGTCCCACTTTATAGGCAACGAAGACAAAAGGATGGCTTTTAAAAACCCTTCAGGGGCTGGGCACAGTGGCTCACACCTGTAATCCCAGCACTTTGGGAGGCCAAGGCAGGTGGATCATCTGAGGTCAGGAGTTCAAGACCAGCCTTGCCAATAAGGTGAAACCCTGGCTCTACTAAAAATTAGCCAGGTGTGGTGGTAGGTGCCCGTAATTCCAGCTACTTGGGAGGCTGAGGCAGGAAAATGGCTTGAACCTGTGAGGCGTCAGAGCAAGGCTCTGTCTCCAAAAAGAAAAAAAAATTAAAACAGCCAGGTGTGGTGACATGTGCCTATTTGCCAGGCTGAGCTGGGAGGATCGCTTGAGCCCAGGAGGTTTGGGCTGTAGTGCGCTATGCTGATTGGGTGTCCGCACTAAATTCAGCATCAATATGGTGACCTCCCAGGAGCAGGGAGAACCACCTGGTTGCCTAAGGAGGGGTTTACTGGCCCAGGTCAGAAACAGAGCAGGTCAAAACTCCCTGGCTAATGAGTAGTAGGACTGGACCTTTGAATAGCCACTGCACTCCAGCCTGAACAGCATAGCAAGACACCATCTCTAAAAAAAAACAGAAACGAAAAAACCCTTCAGAGTCCGCGTGCAGTGGCTCACGCCTGTAATCCCAGCACTTCAGCACTTTGGGATGCTGAGATTGCAGTGAGTTGAGATCACACCACTGTACTCTAGCCTGGGCAACAGAGTAAGACTCTGTCTCAAAAACAAAACAAAACAAGAAAAAGAAAAAACCTTCAAGGACTCCTCGCTACTCTCAGGACAAATTCTAAGCTGCAGTGTGGCAGCAGGTGTCCCCAAACTACGGCCCACGGGCTGCATGTGGCCCCCTGAGGCCATTTATCCAGCCCTCCTGCCGCACTTCAGGAAGGGGCACCTCTTTCACTGGTGGTCAGTGAGAGGAGCACAGTATGTGGAGGCCCTCCAACGGTCTGAGGGACAGTGAACTGGCCCCCTGTGTAAAAAGTTTGGGGATGCCTGGCATAGATCCTATAGGACCTTATGGGTCATTTGATAATTTTGCATTTTATTCTGGTTGAGATTGGAAGCCATCAGAGGGTTTTGAGCACAGGAGTACTATAAATCCACAGATCCTCATTCTGGCTGTTGTATTGAGAATGGCCTTAAGAAGGGCAAGGGGGCCGGTGTGGTCATTTACACCTGTAATGCCAGCACTTTTGGGAGGCTGAAGCTGGAAGATCATTTGAGCCCAGGAGTTTGAGACCAGCCTGGGCAACAGTGAGACTGCATCTCAATTAAAAAAAAAAAAAAAAAGGAAGAAAGAAAAGGAAAGGAAAGAAGGGCAACGGTAGAAGTAAGACTGCTTTGGAGGCCATTATGTAATCCAGGTAAGCAACGATGATGGGAGAAAGTGATGGGGAGAACTGGTCCGATTCTGGATGTACTCTGAAGGCAGAGACTATGGGATTTACTGTAGATTGGATCTGGTATGAGAAAAAGGAGTGAAGGATGACCCTAAGATTTTTGGCCTGAGAAACCGTAGAGATAGGGAAGACTGAGGGAGGGAAGCAGGTAGTTTTGGAGGTGTATAGGAATCATTTGAGAATTCGGTTAAAGACTTGCTAACTTATAAGTCAGTATTCAAGGCCACTGCATACATGGTGGTTTACGCTTGTAATCCCAGCACTTTGAGAGTCTGAGGCAGGCGGATTGCTCGAGATCAGCCTGGGAAACATGGTGAAACCCGCTCTCGATTAAATTTTTAAAAGTTAAAGAATTCAGGCCGGGCATGGTGGCTCACGCCTGTAATCCAAGCACTTTGGAGGCCAAGGCGGGCGGATCACCTGAGGTCAGGAGTTCAAGACCAGCCTGATCAACAACATGGTGAAATCCCATCTTAAAAAAAAAAAAGAATTCAAACCCCAGAGTGATGTCCTTGAGTGGGTGAGATGTGGGTCCCACCGCCTGCAGAAGTCTGACCTGCAGATCCTGACTCAAGATGGATAAATGGACACAGTCTCACACCATTACAGTGTTTAAAGAGGGCTAGGGATGGCAGTTGGCTGCTTTCACAGGGTGAAATGCAAGCAATCGACCCAGACCCTCTGTCCATTTCACATTTATTCTCTCAAGACCTTACAACAGAGGTTCTAAGTTAACACACTTGTGGATAATTAACATGGTTAAGAATCGTTTTATGACTGGTAAAACCTTTAGGTTCTAGGGGTGCCCAGAGTCAATACTATTAACAGGTAATTCCCCTTTGATCTTCCTGGGAGAGACCACCCAGCATAAAATTAACGTGAGTAAACAGAGTGGAGACAAATGGGTGTAGGGGTAAGGCCTTTGATCATTTTTATCTCCAATTCCAGGCTCCCTCTGTCTTCTTGCATTTACAGGATTGCAAATTTCAGGGTTTTGTTGTTATTTTGTTATTGTTTCTTTGCATTTTTGTTGGCTGGAGGCTACTCTCAGCTCCTAGAAGCTGCATGCAGTTCTCTGCCGTCTGGACCTCTCCACAGGCCATTCACAACATGGCAGTTTGTTTCTTTTTTCTTTTTTCTTTTTTTTTTTTTTTTGAGACTGAGTCTCACTCTGTTGCCCAGGCTGGAGTACAGTGGCGCCATCTTGGTTCACTGCAACCTTCGCCTCCTGGGTTCAAGTGATTCTCCTGCCTTACCCTCCCGAGTAGCTGGGATTACAGGTGCCCACCACCATGCCTGGCTAATTTTTGTATTTTTAGTAGAGACAGGGTTCCACCAAGTTGGCCAGATTATCTTGATCTCTTGACCTTGTGATCCACCCTTCTTGGCCTCCCAAAGTGCTGGGATTACAGGTGGAAGCCACCCTGCCCAGCCGGCAGTTTGTTTCTTTAAGGCCAGCTGAATTGTGAAGAGTTTGCTGGCAAGAAGGAGTCTTACATAATGTAACATGATCTTGGGAGTGACATCCCCTCAGCTTTGTCATATAGCATAATGTATTCACGGAGTGAATATCTCATCACCTTTTTCTGTATTCTGTTAGAAGCAAGTCACAGGTCCTACCTGCACGCAAGGAGAGGGGTTATGCAAAATCCTTCGAAATGACACCATTCTATTCTCTGTACCTGACACTCCAAAGCCAAACTTAGTAAATATGTGAAATGGAGTCTTGCTCTTTCAAGCAGGCTGGAGTTCAGTGGCTGGATCTCGGCTCACTGCAGCCTCTGCCTCCTGGGTTCAAGCAATTCTCCTGCCTCAGCCTCCCAAGTAACTGAGACTACAGGCACCTGCCACCACGTTGAGTTTCATCATGTTGGCCAGTCTGGTGTTGAACTCCTGACCTCAAGTAACCCTCCTAACTCAGCCTCCCCAAAGTGCTGGGATTATAGGCTTGAGCCACCACGCTTGGCCAGCAAATAAAATTTTTTAAACAAAAACTTAGAGAGTTCTTAAGTGTTCTTAAGCAGTTCTGTGTCAAAATCTGCTCTAAACACTTTATAAATATTAATCCTCCCAGCAACTCTAAGTAGGTCTTATTTCTTTTGCTACCTTAATTAATTAATTTTTTTTGGTAGAGATAGGGTCTCACTATGTTGCACAGGCTGGTTCTTGAACTCCTGGGCTCGAGCAATTCTCCTGCCTCTGCTTCCCACAGTGCTGGGATTATGGGTGTGTGAGCCACCATGGCAGGCCTGGTAGGTTTTATTAGTATCTGCATTTGGGAATCAAGGAGTCATCAGTTAACTTGTTGAAGGTCATAATGGTAGAGCCATTAACTCTTGTAGTCTGGCTTCAGAGTTCATGTTCTTACCTATTATGCTAAGCAGTTAAAGACAAATGAATGAATAAATGCTTTGGGGGGGGACACAGGAAATAATTACCCAGCAGCTCTGAGAACCCAAATTAGTTTTGAAACCACATTTTCGTAATTCAAATTTTTTTCTTTTTATGTGTTTGTAATTCAATTTTGATGTCAAGCCAGTTGGCACTGCCAGAGACTTATTGCAACATCAGTTCTTCCAATAACATTAAGTAACACAGGCCAAGGGGAGATATGGAGTCTGGAGCAAAAAATGTTGAGGAATTTTTTGCTGTGCCTAAGATCTTACCTGGAAAATAAAAAAGTTAATTTGTTGTCAATTCCTAAAGAAGGAATAGGTGACCAGGAGATATCGCCAACAATAATAACTTGTGGTGTATTGTATGTGTGAGAAGGATAAGAGATAAAAAGCACAATAAATTCAGACATGTTCATTTAGAGTAGAGCTGAAAAACTATATTATGAAAACCATATATATATTTTTTTCATATGGAGTCTTGCTCTGTCACCCAGGCTGGAGTGCAGTGTCGAGATCTCAGCTCACTGCAACCTCTGCCTTCTGGGTTCAATCAGTTCCCCGCCTCAGCCTCCTGAGTAGCTGGGATTACAGGTGCCTGCCACTATGCCTGGCTAATTTTTGTATTTTTAGTAGAGACGGTTTTTCACCGTCTTGGCCAGGCTGGTCTTGAATTCCTGACCTCATGATCCACCTGCCTCGGCCTCCCAAAGTGCTGGGATTACAGTTGTGAGCCACTGTGCCCAGCCTGAGCAATCATCTTATGGAAGGTCAACAGCCCAGCAGAGATGGATGGCTGAGCAATGACCAAATAGGTGGAGAGGCAGGTTTAGAATAAAGTATGCTGTCCTTCTGGTTTCTATATAGGTCAGATGCCATTCTAGACTAGGTTTTTGAGGAATTTCCCTTGGAGAGCAAAACTCATCTTTGTATATCATCCCCAGCATCCCACACATTGTAAATGTACAAAAACTTCTGACAACTTTCCAGATCAAAACCCTATCAAGGACTGCATATTCCTTAGGAAGGTGTGGAAAACACTGGGTAAAAAAATAAATGTGTCATTTAATAGAGTGTACTCATCATTCCACAAAATTTCAAAACACACCCTGAAGTACAGAAAATTTATAGTGTGAAAGAAGTGGTGAGGTAAGTCAGAATCATCTCTTGGGAGAATGAAGTACTCATGTCCTAGGAAACTACCAACAGCAAAGTCAAAACCCTAATCTCACCCCCACACATAGGTTTGAAGGCTATTGGAAACAGTGATCTCATGAATACTCAGGCCTTGCCTTGAATGGAGCCTTGAGTTGAGTCAGACTTTCTCCTGGTGTGTTGTCTATACTGCTGGGAAATAATCTGGACATTTTTAGAAGTTCAGTGGACTAGCTGAGGCCATTGCACTCAGGACAATGGAGGGAAGGCTCCACTAGTGTATATTTGCTAAAGCAGCCCACTGTTCAAAAAATCTGGGTGAAGCCAGGGACTGTGGCTCATACCTGTAATCCCAGCACTTTGGAAGGCTGAGACGGGCAGATCACTTGAGGACAGGAGTTTGAGACCAGCCTGGACAAGATGAAATCCTGTCTCTACTAAAAATACAAAAATTAGCTAGGCCTGGTGGCACATGCCTGTAATCCCAGTTACTTGGGAGACTGAGGCAAGAAAATCACTTGAACCCTGGAGATGGAGGTTGCAGTGAGCTGAGATTATGCCACTGCACTCCAGCCAGGGCAACAGAGCGAGACCCTGTCTCAGAAACAAAGCAAAACAAAAAACCCTGGGTTGTGGATCATTACTGGTTGTACTAAGCAAGAGATTGTGGACAGACTGGCATGTATCTGATGTGACTTCAGAGAGAAACAATCAAGGAAGCAGCTTTTAAAATTGTTAGCATACCTGCTTTTCTGAAATTTAAAAAAAAAATCTAATTATAAAACAATCTTCTCTGTAGCATATTTAGAAAGTAAACCCTCAAAATCATCCAAAAGAATATAAAAATCACCATTAATTCTCTTGTCCCTAAAAGACAAAACATAAGACTTACTGTTCTAAATTTTTAAAAATTTGTTTGCAATAATGGCCCACCTAAAACATCTCTCCTGTAATCCCAATATGATTCTGTATTTTTTTTTCTTTGAGATGAAGTTTCACTTTTGTTGTTCAGGCTGGAGTGCAATGGTGCAATCTCAGCTCCCTGCAACCTCTGCCTCCTGGGTTCAAGCCACTCTCCTGCCTCAGCTTCTCAAATAGCTGGGATTGCAGGTGTGCACCACCACTCTCAGCTAATTTTTTGTATTTAGTAGAAACAGGGTTTCACCATGTTAGTCAGGCTGGTCTGGAACTCCTGACCTCAGGCGATGCATCTGCCTCGGCTTCCCAAAATGTTGGGATTACAGGTGTGAGCCACCTCGCCCAGTCTGATTCTATATTTTTAATAGAGGACTTCTCCATTTCACTTTTTTCTTTCTTTCCATCTTTCATTTATTCACCTAACATTTATTGAGTAGCTACTGTGTGATAGGCTTTCTCTCTGTCTCTCTCTTTTTTTAAGACTCAGTCTTACTCTTTTCTGCCAGGCTGGAGTCCATTGGTGTGAACTTGGCTCACTGCAACCTCCACCTCCTGGGTTCAAGCGATTCTCCTGCCTCAGGCTCCCGAATAGGTGGGATTACAGGCACCTGCCACCATACCTGACTAATTTTTGTATTTTTGGTAGAGACGGGGTTTCTCCATGTTGCCCAGGCTGGTCTTGAGCTCCTGTACTCAAGCAATCCACCCTCCTCAGCCTCCCAAAGTGCTTGGATTACAGGCATGGATCACCGTGCCTGGCTCTATCTATCTACTGTCTATCTAGTAGATGAAATATTACTTATCTTTTTGAAAATCAAGCTGAGTCCATAACACACTGCTGAAAATACATACTTTTTGGTAAATATTCCGGTTTTGCTGTTTCACATTTTATAGCTTATTTAATAGCATAGCATATCTCACTCTCTAAGTTCTTTACCTGAGTGCAAATTCCTTGGTCTTTTTTATTAAGGAGGCAGCAGAAGTTAGAAAAGGTGATGATGTGGCCATGCGCAGTGGCTCAGGCCTGTAATCCCAAGGCAGGTGGATCAACTGAGGTCAGGAGTTTGACCAGCCTGACTAACATCGTGAAACCCTATCTGTACTAGAAATACAAAAATTAGCTGGGCGTAGTGGCGGGCATCTGTAATCCCAGCTACTTGGTAGGCTGAGGCAGGAGAATCCCTTGAACCTGGGAGGCAGAGGTTGCAGTGAGCCGAAATCACACCACTGCACTCCAGCCTGGGTGACAGAGTGAGACCCTGTTCCAAAAAAAAATTTTAGAAAAGGTGATGGTGCTACAAGTGGGAAACCACATGAAAGCCTCCATCCCCCCAGGCTGAGTTTCAAAGGGCAGCCTCCTGTGACGAGTGAGGCTGTCCCTTGCCTCTGGCCTCTTTCCCAAACCTGCAGGCCTGTCCTTTGGGAAACCTCTTCAATCCTTCATTCTTTCCCTCCTCTGAGCTCTGAAATCCTTTATTTGTGTATTCACTGTGGCGCTTATGACTCTCTGCCTTGAAAAAGAAACATCTCTCTTATTTCTGTTACTGCACTGTAAAGCCCTTTAGGACACAGAATCTTTTGATTTCCTAGGTGTCTATCACAAGGTCTAGCACAGAGCAGCCAAATAAACATATTTTGAGCAAACATCAGTATGTTCTTTTTCGAATGCTGAAAATGTGCTAGTTTGCACTAAGAGAATAGTTCAATTCAGTCATCCGTATATAAACATGGAGGTATTCCAGGCAATGCCTGCTCTGTATAGGTTTCTGTGCTCTTCATCTAAGCCTCCACTGTATCCAACTAGAAGGCTGAGAATTACAGAAAAACATGTCCCTATCATGATTGCCGTACTAAGGAGGTACAGTTGCCACCATAAACAGCACTTGCCAGTGGCATTTACAGCTTCTCAGGTGATGTGGCATTCTGACCAGAAGCCAGAAGAGTTGCGACATGGGACAGGTATACTGTTCTGTGGACTGTTGTATCTTTCCTGGATCCTTTTTCTTCAGAGCTGTGGGTTAATGATTTTCTTTTGTATTGGACTGGTAATGAATAACTCCACTGTTGGTTGTATTTTATAATTTCAATCTTGTAGAACAGTATAAAGAAGTTCTAAACACCCTTTTAAAGTAGCTAATTATTAGCATTTTCCTCCATTTACTTTGTTCTTATTTACTTTGCCTCCCAAATTTCTTCCTTCCCTACCCCCATGTATGTATGCACATATATTTCTGTCTGAACCTTTTATTTATTCTTTGAGACAAGGTCTCACTCTGTCACCCAGGCTGAAGTGTAGTGGCATGATCACAGCCCACTGCAGCCAGAACCTTCAGGACTAAAGCTATCCTCCTGCCTCAGCCTTGGGAATAGCTGGGTCCACAGGCACACACCACCATGCCTAGCTAATTTTTGTGTTTTTTGTAGAGATGGGTTTTTGCCATGTTGCTCAGTCTACTCAAATTCCTAGGCTCAAGTGATCCTCTTGTCTTGGCCTCCCAAAGTGCTGGGATTACAGGCTTGAGCCATTGCTCCCGATCTTTCTGAACCATTTAAGAATTGCAGACATCATATTCTTTTAGTCTAAACATTTTAGTATGTCTTTCCTAAGAACACAAACATTCTTTTACATAACCATGGCACAATGACCAAAATAAATTTATTTAGTCATTTATTCACATCCACAACACACAGGAAATAGCTCCAGAATTTTTCCTTTGATTCAAACTATCTTTTGTGGCTTTCAGGTGTGTTTTATAACTCTTCTTACACAGATTTTGCACATTTTGTGCTAAATTTATACTTTTTTTTGTTGCTATTATAAATGACGTTTTCTCCACCAACGTGTCTTCTAAATGCTATAATGTGCGTATATGAGAGCTATTGATTTCTGTATGTTCATTTTATAACTTGCTACCTTACTGATACGGTTCGTCTATCTCCCCACCCTTGAATTTTAATAATCTTCATGTGTCAAGGGCTGGACCAGGTGGAGATAATTGAATCATGGGGGTGTTTTCCACCATGCTGTTCTCCTGATAGTGAGTTCTCACCATATCTGATTTTTTTTTTTTTTAGACGGAGTCTCACTCTGTTGCCGAGACTGGAGTGCAATGGCACGGTCTCGGCTCACTGCAACCTCCGCCTCCTGGGTTCAAGTGGTTCTCCTGTCTCAGCCTCCCGAGTAGCTGGGACTATAGGCACATGCCACCACACCCGGCTAATTTTTGTATTTTTAATAGAGATGGGGTTTCACTATGTTGGCCAGGCTGATCTCAAACTCCTGATCTCGTGATCCATCTGCCTCAGCTTCCCAAAGTGCTGGGATTACAGGCATAAGCCAAAACACCCAGCTGATCTGATGGGTTTTTTTTTTTTGAAACAGAGTCTGGCTCTGTCGCCCACGCTGGAGTGCAGTGGCACAATCTCGGCTCACTGCAACCTCCGCCTCCCAGGTTCAAGCAATTCTCTTGCCTCAGCCTCTTAAGCAGCTGGGATTACAGGCATGTGCCACCACACTCAGCTAATTTTTGTATTTTTAATAGAGATAGGTTTTCACCATATTGGCCAGGCTGGTCTTGAACTCCTGACCTCAGGTGATCCTCCTGTCTTGGCCTCTCAAAGTGCTGGGAGCCACTGCGCCCAGCCATATGATGGTTTTATAAGGGGCTTCCCTCTTATGCTCAGCACTCATTGCCTCCTACTGCCCTGTGAAGAGGTGCCTTCCACCATGATTGTACATTGCCTGAGGCTTCTGCAGAACTGTGAGTCAATTAAACCTCTTTTCTTTGTAAATTACATCTCAAGTATCTCTTCATAGCAGCATGAAAATGGACTAATACACTTAACAAAATTTTTCTAAGGTTAGTCTTATCATTGACTCTCTAGGGCAGGCGTCCCCAAACTTTTTACACAGGGGGCCAGTTCACTGTCCCTCAGACCGTTGGAGGGCTGCCACATACTGTGCTCCTCTCACTGACCACCAATGAAAGAGGTGCCCGTTCCTGAAGTGCCTCGGGGGGCCGGATAAATGGCCTCGGGGCTGCATGCGGCGTAGTTTGCGACGCCTGCTCTAGGGTTTTCCCGATACTCTCTTTTGTCATTTGAAAGTCAAAGTAGTTTTACTACTTTCTTAAATTCGGGCGCGGTGGCTCAAGCCTGTAATCCCAGCACTTTGGGAGGCCGAGGCGTGTGGATCACAAGGTTGAGAGATCGAGACCATCCTGGTCAACATGGTGAAACCCCGTCTCTACTAAAAGTGCAAAAAAATTAGCTGGGCATGGTGGCACGTGCCTGTAATCCCAGCTACTCAGGAGGCTGAGGCAGGAGAATTGCCTGACCCCAGGAGGCGGAGGTTGCGGTGAGCCGAGATCGCGCCATTGCACTCCAGCCTGGGTAACAAGGGCGAAACTCCGTCTCAAAAAAAAAATAATAATAATAATAATTTTTAGTTCTTGTATATTTTTTCTAATTCATAAGCCTCTTACGATTTCTGTTGTCTAACTTCATTAGCTGATACCTTTGGTGTAATGTCAAATAAATTATAGTTAGAGCATCCTTGCCTTGTTTTCTTCAATCAGCCTTAAAAGACAATGCATATAAAAAGTATTTTGAAGGACAGAAATAACTCTAGTGTGAGAAATTTCTGGACATTTAGCTGGTGAGATGAGATTATGACCCATTTTATGCCTAGTAACCAGAATAACAAACAAACAGATGAAACTTTAGCAACAAAAGGTAAAAGTACAAATTTGATTTTATAGTAGTTCATTAAAAACATTTGAGTGGGACCTCAGTTTTACCTTTTTTCTTTAAGAGATTTCTAATAATTTTGCTCTTTACTCAGTCATTCATCTAAGACTTATAGAATGCCTATAATATTCTAGACATTATCTTAGGTTCTTTCTCATTTTTTACTACACCCATGTGAAATAGGTATGAGCCTCATTTCATAAAAGGACATTGGAGTGTGGAGGGGTTAAATGACTTAACCAAAGTCACATAGTTAGTAAGGGTAGACTGATTTTGAGTCTGGGTCTCCTAGTTTGAATTTTTATAAGTACTCAATAATAATAGCTAAAAGTTATTTAGTGTTTACTCCATTTTACATACTTTATATCGATTGGTTTAATACAACCACCAAATGGCATTTTCATCTATTTTATTGTGTTTTTTATAGATGAGAAAACTGACGCACAAGTAGCTTGCCAAAGATCACAAGCAATAAAGAAGGTGAGACTGTCTTCAGATCCCATGGTTAAGAAACCAATCACTACACTATTCTTTCAAAGAAATGAATGAAGCTCTAGGATCGTGAGAGATGGAGAGTATTCAATCTCCTGAATGTAAATCTACCAGCATTATTTACCAAGTTTAGGTTTTTCCTGTTACTTGATGCAATTGATAAAGGAAATGAAAAGGACTTTGCACTAAAGAAAGTGGAAGAGCCGGGCGCGGTGGCTCAAGCCTGTAATCCCAGCACTTTGGGAGGCCGAGGCGGGTGGATCACAAGGTCGAGAGATCGAGACCATCCTGGTCAACATGGTGAAACCACGTCTCTACTAAAAGTGCAAAAAATTAGCTGGGCATGGTGGCGTGTGCCTGTAATCCCAGCTACTCAGGAGGCTGAGGCAGGAGAATTGACTGAGCCCAGGAGGCGGAGGTTGCGGTGAGCCGAGATCGCGCCATTGCACTCCAGCCTGGGTAACAAGGGCGAAACTCAGTCTCAAAAAAAAAAAAAAAGAAAGTGGAAGAAAGGCACCTAAATGCCTGAATCTCTTTGTGATAGGTGCTATGTTAAATCTAGGTATTTTTGGTATTTCAACATACCGTACTTCTTGCAAAAGCTGCAAAATGCAGTTTTAAATGTAAACATAGCTTCTTAGCTTCTAAGGGCACAGGGCTGAACATATAATAATCTGTGTGTGCACACCCACACTAGGTTATGCAACAGGAGTATAAACACTGGTCCTGGAATGGCCTGGGAGGTCATCGAGGCCCTCTACCATCTTCTGCAGAGTACTGAGGCCTAGCGACCTGAAGACTGCAGACTCAATGATGAGCCCAGGCTTACACAACCTTAGGTTAACTAATATCTTTGCTTGCATTTCCTCTCTCCTTTCCTGTTTGTGCAAAATAAAAAAGGCCCCGCTTCACTTTCTTGGGAGCCAAAACACCAACAGAGAGCGAGTTTGGGGCCTGGCTGGATATCTTGCGAACTGCACACAAAATAACTGGCCCAAGGTCAGGGAGCGCGCCAGGCCCGCCCTGAAGGTTTCTCCGCAGAAAAATCCGCCACTCTTTCCCAACCACCTGCGTGGGTGGCTCTGAAATCCGTCACCTTGGGGACACAGCTCCCCGCCCATCTCTGTGACCCGCTTGTGCTCAGTGCCGCTGGGCCCTCCGAGAGCCTTGGACTCGCACCTCCCAGTACAACCTAGGGACGTCAGGGCTCATGGGACCTACTAGGCGCCCTTGGCCGGCCCGGACCGGGCCCCTCCTAACGGACCCAACGGACATCCCAGCGCCTCAGCTAATGCGCAGGAGAAGCTGGGCTGCCCGCTGACTGCGCTTCAGGACCATCCCCATTGGGCCAGAGGATGAGTGACGCATTAGGTCCCGCCCCGCCCCGGCGGGCCCCTCCCTTCACGCTCGGTCTCCACCCGCCAGCCCCGCCCCGGCGCCCCAGGCCGCGCCCGCCGGTTCGCCTGCGCTCTCGGCGCTGACGTGTCTAGGCGGTAGGGTTCCACTCCTCCCCGCGCCAGCAGCCACTCGTCGTGGCAAGAGGGGCGGGGTGGCCGGGGCTGGCGTTCCTCTTAGCCCCCGCTCCCGGCCCGCCCCCACGCCGCGGCCCCCCGGATGAGGGTATATATTCGCAGCGGGCGCGGGACGCAGATGAGTGGCCGCGCGGAAGGAGCCGGAGCCGGGCGGAGCTGCTGTTGTGCTGAAGAAGGTGAGGGGCTCCCAGCCCAGCGAGGGGAAGGCCGACCCGGGACCCGGGGGGCCTTGGCCCCGCCGCTCACACGGCCACGCGCGCAGACGTGGACACGCGTCTCACGAACGTGCACAGCGCGGGCAGCGGAGCACACGCCGAGGAGCCTCCCGTCCGCCCGCACACACATACCCCAGCCCGTGCGCCCCGCAGTCGCACCCCGTCCTCCGCCACCCCGCTGGTGGTTGTGGATGGAGGGCCCGGGGATGGGATGAGCGCTCCCCAGATGGGCTGGGCGCGTTGTGGGAGGAGGTCTGGGCCAGTGTCTGGAGACCTAGGAGGTTGTCTAGGTGTGTGGGGTTGGGAGTGGGGCCTCTCCTGGGTGGACAGTAGAGACCTCGAGGCTGTCAGGCTGGGGCCTCGTGGACGGTTATACCAAGTGTGCGGGCCTCCAGCGGGACGGGAGGTCGTTGGAACTGTCAGGTGGAAGCGAGCTGGTGTGTCTTGAATATATGAGGAGGAGAATTGAGAGCTCTGACAAGGACTAGGAGATACCTTTGGAGGACAGGACAGTGGGGCAAATCCTGTTAGCTTGCCACTTTCTTGCTTTTTTTTTTTTTTTTGGTTTGATTTGTCTTGATACTGGTAATGAGAGAAGATTGAAATTTCTGGGTTTCCTCTTTCTTGGCCCAGCAGAAGGATGGTATTGGAGGGCTGAGCACACATATGTTGAACATATGGCAGCTTGAAGTTTGGCCTGATGCTGTGCTACACTTACTTCTACATGGTTTATGAAATCTGAAATCAGGTAATAGTGATTATGATCATACGTGTGTGTCATTTGGTGTTGCAAAAGTTTAAAGACTTTTAGATGAAATTCACTGGGTGCGGACCCAAGGGTTTGCAGGAAACTGAAGGCAGTTAGTTGTCTGTTCCTTCACTCTTAGTCAGTTGGCTCACTTAGTCGGAACTAAGACTATAGGCTGTGCTGCCTGCCAGGCATTTATAGGATTCAGTTGGTGGTTATGTCTTAACTCTACTGTTTTTAAAAAGCTTTAAAGAGGTTTACTTACTAATTTTGAGAGCATACATATATCAGCAGAGATAGGGGCCAGGTGGGGGAGGCCAGAAAACGAGGGAAAAATACTGAATTTCCTTCATGCTGGTATTTAAATCTAATAAAAATATATTTGATAAAGGTAGATTATTACCAAATTTGTCATTTATTTTGATGCAGATGCATGAGGCTGTGGGCATGTGCCAAGTTTTGTCATAATTTCTAGAGCAGATTTTCAACTTTTTCAGATTTTGGTTGTCAAAATAAAAATCTGTATCTCTTAATTCTTCTATTCGTTGCTGCTTACCATTACACACACATGCCTGTAAGCAGCGTTAATGGGAAATATGGTACTATTTTTGTGGCATGGAGGTGCTTATATCTGCCTCAAATAAATATCATAGATAAATTTTGGTTGTCCAAAACTCAAGTGTATGGTTGTTATATTATGAACATTATATAACACGTAAATGAACACATGTGACCAGTTATCAAAGTTTATGAGATATCTTATTTGCATGGATTCAATCTCCCAAGAGTCTGAAGGCCGATGAGTATCTAATGACCTTTTAGGAGGAACTTTTAGGAAAAGTTTGTTTTGTATCTTAAAATATTATAATAATATGTTTGTGTATGCCTTTTAGCAGACAGAGCACTCTTTACTCTTGACTCTCTTGAAGGCATGTGAGAAAGGTTGGTTGTCTTATTTTTATGAGGAAATACATGTACAGGAAGGTAAAATGATTGCGTAGAATCAAATGATGGAGAAGAACCAAGAACAAGGACTTCCTATTCTTTGG